>NC_140170.1:3642183-3844546 GCF_963971535.1 Notolepis coatsorum | reverse complement strand
CTTGTACATGTTGCCAAAGCAAATGATTAATATTAACATAACCATGAATTACAAAACAGATATCAATGTCAAAGTACATAAAAAATATCATCATAAAATATCATCAAAACATAAAACATCAAATATTACAGCATAAACGTGTGTCAGGTGACTCTCTCTCTCTCTCTCTCTCTCTCTCTCTCTCTCTCTCTCTCTCTCTCTCTCTCTCTCTCTCTCTCTCTCTCTCTCTCTCTCTCTCTCTCTCTCTCTCTCTCTCTCTCTCTCTAACTCTAACGTGGGTGCTGCAGTGCTGAGTGCATAGTAGTAGAGACATGTTAGTATAGTAGCTAGTAATATAGAAAAGGAGGATTAATTAGTGGAAGAGTGCATGATAGTAGAAGACAGTAAGAAGGTTAGTTTCTTCAGATATTGATATAACTCAGATATTGAGTGAACCGGTAGCGTTTCGTCCAACTCCTCTGGAATAACGGGGGAACGTCGAAACTCGGATATTGTGTTACGTCAGCTGAGCGCTGACAGAACAACAACACAGTGCGCTGACAACAGCAACAACAACAAAGTGGGGTCAAGAAAACGACACAAAGAAGAAAAACTGGATTGGACTGTTTGGCGTCAGAATGTTCTGTATACTGTAGTAACGTGAGACGTTGGAACTACGTGTGAACTCGTCTCTCTGTGACCCAGGCGGCCTGGGTTTCCTCCTCAGGGTTCCACACAGACACTTCTAAATGAAATTCAAGGACTTTCTCAAGCACTATTTTTTCATTTTAAAAGGGCATTTAAAAGGATACAATTCACTTTTAAATGCAGTTTTTTATTTATTTTATCCAATATTTATGGCTTAAAATCAATTTCCCACAATTAGTTACACTATAAATAAAAACAAATTTCTTGATTCTGAAAATTGTTATCATGGATGAACAAAACGTTCGATGCGAATGGTTGATTTGAATTTCAAGGACTTTTTAAATACACTACACCACTAAGAACTAAGATACCCATCCATGTACATGTCGAAATACTTCCCAAAGGTCAGTGAATTCCACGACCACAACACCAGAGGGAGCTCCACAAATCATGTTCAACCCAGATTCGGCTCAAACAAGGGACTAAACACGTTTAGCAATTATGCCACAATAATGTGGAACGCCCTACCCACAGCCGTAAAATAATGTGAATCCCTACCCACCTTCAAAACTGCCCTCAAAGAGCACCTACGGGAGGCTGCAATTAGAAACTGGCCCCGGTAAATGGCCAGTTTCTTCCCCTTCGGATGTATATATTTCTCTTATGATCTTTTTTTTTTTTTACACAGTACTGTATATTTGTATGTCTTGTATGTCATAAATGATGAATAAAAAATGGGGGACCCTGATGCAAACAAGACGTAAGTATTTTTCTGGTCTGCATCCTCGTAGCAGTTGTTTGTATTGAGCCGTACTGTATTGTACCCATTCCGCAATCTTTTAATAACGTTTTCAATCAATCAATCAATTAATTAAGCACCTTGTTAAAAAATTGGTTGTTTTCAAGGAATTCCAGACCTTGACTTTAAAAAAATCAAGCACTTTAACACTTTAATCGTAATCATAATCTACCATCCCTCGCCAGCTCTATTTGTCTATGGAGAAGTTCCCCTTCTTTGCAGGGCTATAACTTTTTAAATTCTATTGCTAAATTGCCATTATTATGGCCCATTCAATGTCCTATATGTATTGTTCAGGGTGTAGCAACGTTAAACTTTTTCATTCACATATTCATACTAAAATATGGTCTAAAGTATAAGTATGTTTTTATCGTTTTCTGCAGCTTTCTTCAGAACGTGATTTATAGCCCTAAATGCATTATATTGATGATCAAATACAGTTTGGTAGGAATCTGTGAGAGATAAAAAATGTCAACTGGACGTGGTTCTAGAAGTTTCTACGCATCATCTGATGATGACCGGATGGGCGGGGGATCGTTTATAATTCCGTGGGCAGCGTTAGATGATTCATCCAGAGTGGGTCATATGTTCATCAGATCAGTTAGTATAGAAGACGTTAGAATATAACGCTGAATCTTACAGTGGCTTCCTCGCGCCGCTGGCAGATGAGCGTGGAACAGATTTTTTTCTATTATGGGATGGAGAAATGCCCGATCCATTTCCAGGTTGTATAATAGTATATACGTCCAAATCATGTTGTTTTTTTGAGTTATTTGCACCGATCGATGTTCACTGTGTCAATACGGAGTCTCTCTAACGATAGCGAGTGCCCGGACCACATATGGATGAGCACTACCGGTTCAAAGGTTAATTTCCGGCTGGCGATCTGCCGATCGGCCACCAGATGGCGCTCTTGAACCGCTAGAGAGTTGAGTGGAGCTTTGCACTGTGTCTCAGGGCTCCGGAAAGGAAATATGATTTCGATGACAGATTTTTGAAATATTGACATCAAAGACGAGTTACGGCGTCTTCGGCAGAATGAGCATGGCTAGGAATGACGTGTAAACTCGTTCCCGGCGATCATAGTATTAAGCACTTCAAGGACCTTGCCTCCTGCTGTCTGACTCTCTGACTCTGCAGGTAAAACCTCAACCCGGTAGGCTGCCCCTGAGCCACGGGGGGTGGACAGAGACATGGAGAGAGACGTGGAGAGAGAGACGTGGAGAGAGACGTGGAGAGAGAGATGTGGAGAGAGATGTGGAGAGAGACGTGGAGAGAGAGAGACGTGGAGAGAGAGATGTGGAGAGAGAGATGTGGAGAGAGAGATGTGGAGAGAGATGTGGAGAGAGAGATGTGGAGAGAGATGTGGAGAGAGATGTGGAGAGAGATGTGGAGAGAGAGATGTGGAGAGAGAGATGTGGAGAGAGATGTGGAGAGAGATGTGGAGAGAGATGTGGAGAGAGATGTGGAGAGAGATGTGGAGAGAGATGTGGAGAGAGATGTGGAGAGAGATGTGGAGAGAGAGACGTGGAGAGAGATGTGGAGAGAGAGAGACGTGGAGAGAGAGATGTGGAGAGAGATGTGGAGAGAGACGTGGAGAGAGATGTAGAGAGAGATGTGGAGAGAGATGTGGAGAGAGACGTGGAGAGAGAGATGTGGAGAGAGATGTGGAGAGAGACGTGGAGAGAGATGTAGAGAGAGATGTGGAGAGAGATGTGGAGAGAGATGTGGAGAGAGATGTGGAGAGAGACGTGGAGAGAGATGTGGAGAGAGATGTGGAGAGAGAGACGTGGAGAGAGAGATGTGGAGAGAGATGTGGAGAGAGAGATGTGGAGAGAGATGTGGAGAGAGATGTGGAGAGAGATGTGGAGAGAGATGTGGAGAGAGAGATGTGGAGAGAGATGTGGAGAGAGATGTGGAGAGAGATGTGGAGAGAGAGATGTGGAGAGAGATGTGGAGAGAGATGTAGAGAGAGATGTGGAGAGAGAGATGTGGAGAGAGATGTGGAGAGAGATGTGGAGAGAGAGACGTGGAGAGAGAGAGAGATGTGGAGAGAGAGATGTGGAGAGAGATGTGGAGAGAGATGTGGAGAGAGATGTGGAGAGAGATGTGGAGAGAGACGTGGAGAGAGACGTGGAGAGAGATGTGGAGAGAGATGTGGAGAGAGATGTGGAGAGAGACGTGGAGAGAGATGTGGAGAGAGATGTGGAGAGAGACGTGGAGAGAGATGTGGAGAGAGATGTGGAGAGAGATGTGGAGAGAGATGTGGAGAGAGATGTGGAGAGAGATGTGGAGAGAGAGATGTGGAGAGAGATGTGGAGAGAGATGTGGAGAGAGATGTGGAGAGAGACGTGGAGAGAGATGTGGAGAGAGAGACGTGGAGAGAGATGTGGAGAGAGACGTGGAGAGAGAGATGTGGAGAGAGATGTGGAGAGAGAGACGTGGAGAGAGATGTGGAGAGAGATGTAGAGAGAGATGTGGAGAGAGATGTGGAGAGAGAGATGTGGAGAGAGATGTGGAGAGAGAGACGTGGAGAGAGAGACGTGGAGAGAGATGTGGAGAGAGATGTAGAGAGAGATGTGGAGAGAGATGTGGAGAGAGAGATGTGGAGAGAGATGTGGAGAGAGAGACGTGGAGAGAGATGTAGAGAGAGATGTGGAGAGAGATGTGGAGAGAGATGTAGAGAGAGATGTGGAGAGAGATGTGGAGAGAGATGTGGAGAGAGATGTAGAGAGAGATGTGGAGAGAGAGATGTGGAGAGAGAGATGTGGAGAGAGATGTAGAGAGACGTGGAGAGAGATGTGGAGAGAGAGATGTGGAGAGAGATGTGGAGAGAGATGTGGAGAGAGAGATGTGGAGAGAGAGACGTGGAGAGAGAGACGTGGAGAGAGAGATGTGGAGAGAGACGTGGAGAGAGATGTGGAGAGAGAGACGTGGAGAGAGAGATGTGGAGAGAGATGTGGAGAGAGAGACGTGGAGAGAGAGATGTGGAGAGAGATGTGGAGAGAGAGATGTGGAGAGAGATGTGGAGAGAGAGATGTGGAGAGAGATGTGGAGAGAGAGATGTGGAGAGAGATGTGGAGAGAGAGACGTGGAGAGAGATGTGGAGAGAGATGTGGAGAGAGATGTGGAGAGAGATGTGGAGAGAGATGTGGAGAGAGATGTGGAGAGAGATGTAGAGAGAGATGTGGAGAGAGAGATGTGGAGAGAGATGTGGAGAGAGAGATGTGGAGAGATGTGGAGAGAGATGTGGAGAGAGAGACGTGGAGAGAGAGACGTGGAGAGAGATGTGGAGAGAGATGTGGAGAGAGATGTGGAGAGAGATGTGGAGAGAGACGTGGAGAGAGATGTGGAGAGAGATGTGGAGAGAGACGTAGAGAGAGATGTGGAGAGAGAGATGTGGAGAGAGATGTGGAGAGAGATGTGGAGAGAGAGACGTGGAGAGAGACGTGGAGAGAGATGTGGAGAGAGATGTGGAGAGAGATGTGGAGAGAGACGTAGAGAGAGATGTGGAGAGAGATGTGGAGAGAGACGTAGAGAGAGATGTGGAGAGAGATGTGGAGAGAGATGTGGAGAGAGATGTGGAGAGAGAGACGTGGAGAGAGATGTGGAGAGAGATGTGGAGAGAGAGACGTGGAGAGAGACGTGGAGAGAGAGACGTGGAGAGAGATGTGGAGAGAGATGTGGAGAGAGATGTGGAGAGAGAGACGTGGAGAGAGATGTGGAGAGAGATGTGGAGAGAGATGTGGAGAGAGAGATGTGGAGAGAGATGTGGAGAGAGATGTGGAGAGAGAGACGTGGAGAGAGAGATGTGGAGAGAGAGAGATGTGGAGAGAGATGTGGAGAGAGAGAGATGTGGAGAGAGATGTGGAGAGAGATGTGGAGAGAGAGATGTGGAGAGAGATGTGGAGAGAGATGTGGAGAGAGATGTGGAGAGAGAGAGATGTGGAGAGAGATGTGGAGAGAGAGAGATGTGGAGAGAGATGTGGAGAGAGAGATGTGGAGAGAGATGTGGAGAGAGATGTGGAGAGAGATGTGGAGAGAGATGTGGAGAGAGATGTGGAGAGAGATGTGGAGAGAGAGATGTGGAGAGAGATGTGGAGAGAGATGTGGAGAGAGATGTGGAGAGAGAGATGTGGAGAGAGATGTGGAGAGAGATGTGGAGAGAGAGACGTGGAGAGAGAGATGTGGAGAGAGAGAGATGTGGAGAGAGATGTGGAGAGAGATGTGGAGAGAGATGTGGAGAGAGATGTGGAGAGAGAGATGTGGAGAGAGATGTGGAGAGAGATGTGGAGAGAGATGTGGAGAGAGAGACGTGGAGAGAGATGTGGAGAGAGATGTGGAGAGAGATGTGGAGAGAGATGTGGAGAGAGATGTGGAGAGAGATGTGGAGAGAGATGTGGAGAGAGACGTGGAGAGAGATGTGGAGAGAGATGTGGAGAGAGATGTGGAGAGAGAGACGTGGAGAGAGATGTGGAGAGAGATGTGGAGAGAGATGTGGAGAGAGATGTGGAGAGAGAGACGTGGAGAGAGATGTGGAGAGAGATGTGGAGAGAGATGTGGAGAGAGATGTGGAGAGAGAGATGTGGAGAGAGAGATGTGGAGAGAGATGTGGAGAGAGATGTGGAGAGAGAGATGTGGAGAGAGATGTGGAGAGAGATGTGGAGAGAGAGACGTGGAGAGAGACGTGGAGAGAGATGTGGAGAGAGAGATGTGGAGAGAGATGTGGAGAGAGAGATGTGGAGAGAGAGATGTGGAGAGAGAGACGTGGAGAGAGACGTGGAGAGAGAGATGGAGAGAGAGATGTGGAGAGAGACGTGGAGAGAGAGACGTGGAGAGAGAGATGTGGAGAGAGAGATGTGGAGAGAGACGTGGAGAGAGATGTGGAGAGAGAGATGTGGAGAGAGATGTGGAGAGAGATGTGGAGAGAGAGATGTGGAGAGAGATGTGGAGAGAGAGACGTGGAGAGAGAGACGTGGAGAGAGAGATGTGGAGAGAGAGATGTGGAGAGAGACGTGGAGAGAGATGTGGAGAGAGATGTGGAGAGAGATGTGGAGAGAGATGTGGAGAGAGATGTGGAGAGAGATGTGGAGAGAGATGTGGAGAGAGATGTGGAGAGAGATGTGGAGAGAGATGTGGAGAGAGATGTGGAGAGAGACGTGGAGAGAGACGTGGAGAGAGAGATGGAGAGAGAGATGTGGAGAGAGAGATGTGGAGAGAGAGATGTGGAGAGAGAGACGTGGAGAGAGACGTGGAGAGAGAGATGGAGAGAGAGATGTGGAGAGAGAGATGTGGAGAGAGAGATGTGGAGAGAGACGTGGAGAGAGATGTGGAGAGAGATGTGGAGAGAGACGTGGAGAGAGAGATGTGGAGAGAGAGATGTGGAGAGAGACGTGGAGAGAGATGTGGAGAGAGACGTGGAGAGAGAGACGTGGAGAGAGAGATGTGGAGAGAGAGATGTGGAGAGAGACGTGGAGAGAGAGACGTGGAGAGAGACGTGGAGAGAGAGATGTGGAGAGAGAGATGTGGAGAGAGATGTGGAGAGAGATGTGGAGAGAGAGATGTGGAGAGAGAGACGTGGAGAGAGAGATGTGGAGAGAGATGTGGAGAGAGATGTGGAGAGAGAGATGTGGAGAGAGAGATGTGGAGAGAGAGACGTGGAGAGAGAGATGTGGAGAGAGATGTGGAGAGAGATGTGGAGAGAGAGATGTGGAGAGAGAGATGTGGAGAGAGATGTGGAGAGAGATGTGGAGAGAGATGTGGAGAGAGAGATGTGGAGAGAGATGTGGAGAGAGACGTGGAGAGAGAGATGTGGAGAGAGATGTGGAGAGAGATGTGGAGAGAGATGTGGAGAGAGATGTGGAGAGAGAGATGTGGAGAGAGACGTGGAGAGAGATGTGGAGAGAGATGTGGAGAGAGATGTAGAGAGAGATGTGGAGAGAGATGTGGAGAGAGATGTGGAGAGAGATGTGGAGAGAGATGTGGAGAGAGATGTGGAGAGAGATGTGGAGAGAGATGTGGAGAGAGATGTGGAGAGAGATGTGGAGAGAGATGTGGAGAGAGAGACGTGGAGAGAGACGTGGAGAGAGATGTGGAGAGAGAGATGTGGAGAGAGATGTGGAGAGAGAGATGTGGAGAGAGAGATGTGGAGAGAGAGACGTGGAGAGAGACGTGGAGAGAGAGATGGAGAGAGAGATGTGGAGAGAGACGTGGAGAGAGAGACGTGGAGAGAGAGATGTGGAGAGAGAGATGTGGAGAGAGACGTGGAGAGAGATGTGGAGAGAGAGATGTGGAGAGAGATGTGGAGAGAGATGTGGAGAGAGATGTGGAGAGAGATGTGGAGAGAGATGTGGAGAGAGATGTGGAGAGAGAGATGTGGAGAGAGAGACGTGGAGAGAGAGACGTGGAGAGAGAGATGTGGAGAGAGAGATGTGGAGAGAGACGTGGAGAGAGATGTGGAGAGAGATGTGGAGAGAGATGTGGAGAGAGATGTGGAGAGAGAGATGTGGAGAGAGAGACGTGGAGAGAGACGTGGAGAGAGAGATGGAGAGAGAGATGTGGAGAGAGAGATGTGGAGAGAGAGATGTGGAGAGAGATGTGGAGAGAGATGTGGAGAGAGATGTGGAGAGAGATGTGGAGAGAGAGATGTGGAGAGAGAGACGTGGAGAGAGACGTGGAGAGAGAGATGGAGAGAGAGATGTGGAGAGAGAGATGTGGAGAGAGAGATGTGGAGAGAGACGTGGAGAGAGATGTGGAGAGAGATGTGGAGAGAGACGTGGAGAGAGATGTGGAGAGAGATGTGGAGAGAGACGTGGAGAGAGATGTGGAGAGAGACGTGGAGAGAGAGACGTGGAGAGAGAGATGTGGAGAGAGAGATGTGGAGAGAGACGTGGAGAGAGAGACGTGGAGAGAGATGTGGAGAGAGAGACGTGGAGAGAGATGTGGAGAGAGATGTGGAGAGAGATGTGGAGAGAGAGACGTGGAGAGAGAGATGTGGAGAGAGATGTGGAGAGAGATGTGGAGAGAGAGATGTGGAGAGAGAGATGTGGAGAGAGAGACGTGGAGAGAGAGATGTGGAGAGAGATGTGGAGAGAGATGTGGAGAGAGAGATGTGGAGAGAGAGATGTGGAGAGAGATGTGGAGAGAGAGATGTGGAGAGAGATGTGGAGAGAGACGTGGAGAGAGAGATGTGGAGAGAGATGTGGAGAGAGATGTGGAGAGAGATGTGGAGAGAGATGTGGAGAGAGAGATGTGGAGAGAGATGTGGAGAGAGATGTGGAGAGAGATGTGGAGAGAGAGATGTGGAGAGAGATGTGGAGAGAGACGTGGAGAGAGAGACGTGGAGAGAGAGATGGAGAGAGATGTGGAGAGAGAGACGTGGAGAGAGAGACGTGGAGAGAGAGACGTGGAGAGAGAGATGTGGAGAGAGACGTGGAGAGAGATGTGGAGAGAGATGTGGAGAGAGATGTGGAGAGAGATGTGGAGAGAGATGTGGAGAGAGATGTGGAGAGAGATGTGGAGAGAGATGTGGAGAGAGATGTGGAGAGAGATGTGGAGAGAGATGTGGAGAGAGATGTGGAGAGAGAGATGTGGAGAGAGATGTGGAGAGAGAGATGTGGAGAGAGAGATGTGGAGAGAGATGTGGAGAGAGATGTGGAGAGAGATGTGGAGAGAGATGTGGAGAGAGATGTGGAGAGAGATGTGGAGAGAGAGATGTGGAGAGAGATGTGGAGAGAGAGATGTGGAGAGAGAGATGTGGAGAGAGATGTGGAGAGAGATGTGGAGAGAGATGTGGAGAGAGATGTGGAGAGAGATGTGGAGAGAGATGTGGAGAGAGATGTGGAGAGAGACGTGGAGAGAGAGACGTGGAGAGAGAGACGTGGAGAGAGAGACGTGGAGAGAGATGTGGAGAGAGAGACGTGGAGAGAGAGACGTGGAGAGAGATGTGGAGAGAGATGTGGAGAGAGAGATGTGGAGAGAGATGTGGAGAGAGATGTGGAGAGAGATGTGGAGAGAGATGTGGAGAGAGACGTGGAGAGAGACGTGGAGAGAGAGACGTGGAGAGAGATGTGGAGAGAGATGTGGAGAGAGACGTGGAGAGAGAGACGTGGAGAGAGAGATGGAGAGAGATGTGGAGAGAGAGACGTGGAGAGAGAGACGTGGAGAGAGAGACGTGGAGAGAGATGTGGAGAGAGAGACGTGGAGAGAGAGACGTGGAGAGAGATGTGGAGAGAGAGATGTGGAGAGAGATGTGGAGAGAGACGTGGAGAGAGAGACGTGGAGAGAGATGTGGAGAGAGATGTGGAGAGAGATGTGGAGAGAGATGTGGAGAGAGATGTGGAGAGAGAGATGTGGAGAGAGAGATGGAGAGAGATGTGGAGAGAGAGATGGAGAGAGAGACGTGGAGAGAGAGATGTGGAGAGAGAGATGTGGAGAGAGACGTGGAGAGAGATGTGGAGAGAGATGTGGAGAGAGATGTGGAGAGAGATGTGGAGAGAGATGTGGAGAGAGAGATGTGGAGAGAGAGATGGAGAGAGATGTGGAGAGAGAGATGTGGAGAGAGAGACGTGGAGAGAGAGATGTGGAGAGAGATGTGGAGAGAGAGATGGAGAGAGATGTGGAGAGAGATGTGGAGAGAGATGTGGAGAGAGAGATGTGGAGAGAGAGATGGAGAGAGATGTGGAGAGAGATGTGGAGAGAGATGTGGAGAGAGATGTGGAGAGAGAGACGTGGAGAGAGATGTGGAGAGAGACGTGGAGAGAGATGTGGAGAGAGATGTGGAGAGAGAGACGTGGAGAGAGATGTGGAGAGAGATGTGGAGAGAGATGTGGAGAGAGAGACGTGGAGAGAGATGTGGAGAGAGATGTGGAGAGAGACGTGGAGAGAGAGATGTGGAGAGAGATGTGGAGAGAGATGTGGAGAGAGAGACGTGGAGAGAGAGACGTGGAGAGAGAGATGTGGAGAGAGATGTGGAGAGAGAGACGTGGAGAGAGAGATGTGGAGAGAGAGACGTGGAGAGAGAGATGTGGAGAGAGAGACGTGGAGAGAGAGATGTGGAGAGAGATGTGGAGAGAGATGTGGAGAGAGACGTGGAGAGAGATGTGGAGAGAGATGTGGAGAGAGATGTGGAGAGAGATGTGGAGAGAGAGATGGAGAGAGAGATGTGGAGAGAGAGATGTGGAGAGAGAGATGGAGAGAGAGACGTGGAGAGAGAGATGGAGAGAGAGATGTGGAGAGAGACGTGGAGAGAGAGACGTGGAGAGAGAGACGTGGAGAGAGAGACGTGGAGAGAGAGATGTGGAGAGAGATGTGGAGAGAGATGTGGAGAGAGACGTGGAGAGAGATGTGGAGAGAGATGTGGAGAGAGATGTGGAGAGAGATGTGGAGAGAGATGTGGAGAGAGATGTGGAGAGAGATGTGGAGAGAGATGTGGAGAGAGACGTGGAGAGAGATGTGGAGAGAGATGTGGAGAGAGATGTGGAGAGAGAGATGTGGAGAGAGATGTGGAGAGAGATGTGGAGAGAGAGATGTGGAGAGAGATGTGGAGAGAGAGATGTGGAGAGAGATGTGGAGAGAGATGTGGAGAGAGAGATGTGGAGAGAGATGTGGAGAGAGATGTGGAGAGAGATGTGGAGAGAGATGTGGAGAGAGATGTGGAGAGAGATGTGGAGAGAGATGTGGAGAGAGATGTGGAGAGAGAGATGTGGAGAGAGATGTGGAGAGAGATGTGGAGAGAGATGTGGAGAGAGATGTGGAGAGAGATGTGGAGAGAGATGTGGAGAGAGATGTGGAGAGAGATGTGGAGAGAGAGATGTGGAGAGAGAGATGTGGAGAGAGATGTGGAGAGAGAGACGTGGAGAGAGAGATGTGGAGAGAGATGTGGAGAGAGATGTGGAGAGAGAGATGGAGAGAGAGATGTGGAGAGAGAGATGTGGAGAGAGAGATGGAGAGAGAGACGTGGAGAGAGAGATGGAGAGAGAGATGTGGAGAGAGATGTGGAGAGAGATGTGGAGAGAGACGTGGAGAGAGAGACGTGGAGAGAGAGACGTGGAGAGAGAGACGTGGAGAGAGAGATGTGGAGAGAGATGTGGAGAGAGATGTGGAGAGAGACGTGGAGAGAGAGACGTGGAGAGAGAGACGTGGAGAGAGAGACGTGGAGAGAGAGATGTGGAGAGAGATGTGGAGAGAGATGTGGAGAGAGATGTGGAGAGAGATGTGGAGAGAGAGATGTGGAGAGAGATGTGGAGAGAGAGACGTGGAGAGAGAGACGTGGAGAGAGATGTGGAGAGAGATGTGGAGAGAGAGACGTGGAGAGAGATGTGGAGAGAGATGTGGAGAGAGAGACGTGGAGAGAGAGACGTGGAGAGAGATGTGGAGAGAGATGTGGAGAGAGAGACGTGGAGAGAGAGACATGGAGAGAGATGTGGAGAGAGATGTGGAGAGAGATGTGGAGAGAGAGATGTGGAGAGAGATGTGGAGAGAGATGTGGAGAGAGATGTGGAGAGAGATGTGGAGAGAGAGATGTGGAGAGAGATGTGGAGAGAGATGTGGAGAGAGATGTGGAGAGAGAGATGTGGAGAGAGATGTGGAGAGAGAGATGTGGAGAGAGATGTGGAGAGAGATGTGGAGAGAGATGTGGAGAGAGACATGGAGAGAGATGTGGAGAGAGAGATGTGGAGAGAGATGTGGAGAGAGATGTGGAGAGAGATGTGGAGAGAGAGACGTGGAGAGAGATGTGGAGAGAGATGTGGAGAGAGAGATGTGGAGAGAGATGTGGAGAGAGATGTAGAGAGAGATGTGGAGAGAGAGACGTGGAGAGAGATGTGGAGAGAGATGTGGAGAGAGATGTAGAGAGAGATGTGGAGAGAGATGTGGAGAGAGATGTGGAGAGAGAGACGTGGAGAGAGATGTGGAGAGAGATGTGGAGAGAGATGTGGAGAGAGAGACGTGGAGAGAGAGATGTGGAGAGAGATGTGGAGAGAGATGTGGAGAGATGTGGAGAGAGATGTGGAGAGAGAGATGTGGAGAGAGATGTAGAGAGAGATGTGGAGAGAGATGTGGAGAGAGATGTGGAGAGAGAGATGTGGAGAGAGATGTGGAGAGAGATGTGGAGAGAGAGAGATGTGGAGAGAGATGTGAGAGAGAGAGATGTGGAGAGAGAGAGATGTGGAGAGAGAGAGATGTGGAGAGAGAGAGATGTGGAGAGAGACGTGGAGAGAGACGTGGAGAGAGACGTGGAGAGAGAGATGTGGAGAGAGATGTGGAGAGAGATGTGGAGAGAGATGTGGAGAGAGATGTGGAGAGAGATGTGGAGAGAGATGTAGAGAGAGATGTGGAGAGAGATGTGGAGAGAGATGTGGAGAGAGATGTGGAGAGAGATGTGGAGAGAGATGTGGAGAGAGATGTGGAGAGAGATGTGGAGAGAGATGTGGAGAGAGATGTGGAGAGAGATGTGGAGAGAGACGTGGAGAGAGATGTGGAGAGAGATGTGGAGAGAGATGTGGAGAGAGATGTGGAGAGAGATGTGGAGAGAGATGTGGAGAGAGATGTGGAGAGAGAGACGTGGAGAGAGATGTGGAGAGAGACGTGGAGAGAGATGTGGAGAGAGATGTGGAGAGAGATGTGGAGAGAGATGTGGAGAGAGATGTGGAGAGAGATGTGGAGAGAGATGTGGAGAGAGAGACGTGGAGAGAGATGTGGAGAGAGAGATGTGGAGAGAGATGTGGAGAGAGACGTGGAGAGAGATGTGGAGAGAGATGTGGAGAGAGATGTGGAGAGAGATGTGGAGAGAGAGACGTGGAGAGAGATGTGGAGAGAGAGATGTGGAGAGAGATGTGGAGAGAGACGTGGAGAGAGAGACGTGGAGAGAGATGTGGAGAGAGATGTGGAGAGAGATGTGGAGAGAGATGTGGAGAGAGACGTGGAGAGAGAGATGTGGAGAGAGATGTGGAGAGAGATGTGGAGAGAGATGTGGAGAGAGAGACGTGGAGAGAGATGTGGAGAGAGAGATGTGGAGAGAGATGTGGAGAGAGACGTGGAGAGAGAGATGTGGAGAGAGATGTGGAGAGAGACGTGGAGAGAGAGACGTGGAGAGAGATGTGGAGAGAGATGTGGAGAGAGATGTGGAGAGAGATGTGGAGAGAGATGTGGAGAGAGATGTGGAGAGAGATGTGGAGAGAGAGATGTGGAGAGAGATGTGGAGAGAGACGTGGAGAGAGATGTGGAGAGAGATGTGGAGAGAGATGTGGAGAGAGATGTGGAGAGAGATGTGGAGAGAGATGTGGAGAGAGATGTGGAGAGAGAGACGTGGAGAGAGATGTGGAGAGAGACGTGGAGAGAGAGACGTGGAGAGAGATGTGGAGAGAGATGTGGAGAGAGATGTGGAGAGAGATGTGGAGAGAGAGACGTGGAGAGAGATGTGGAGAGAGATGTGGAGAGAGAGATGTGGAGAGAGATGTGGAGAGAGATGTGGAGAGAGAGACGTGGAGAGAGATGTGGAGAGAGATGTGGAGAGAGAGATGTGGAGAGAGAGACGTGGAGAGAGAGATGTGGAGAGAGATGTGGAGAGAGAGATGTGGAGAGAGAGATGTGGAGAGAGATGTGGAGAGAGAGATGTGGAGAGAGAGACGTGGAGAGAGATGTGGAGAGAGATGTGGAGAGAGAGATGTGGAGAGAGACGTGGAGAGAGATGTGGAGAGAGATGTGGAGAGAGACGTGGAGAGAGATGTGGAGAGAGAGATGTGGAGAGAGAGATGTGGAGAGAGAGACGTGGAGAGAGACGTGGAGAGAGATGTGGAGAGAGATGTGGAGAGAGAGATGTGGAGAGAGAGACGTGGAGAGAGATGTGGAGAGAGAGATGTGGAGAGAGAGATGTGGAGAGAGATGTGGAGAGAGATGTGGAGAGAGAGATGTGGAGAGAGACGTGGAGAGAGATGTGGAGAGAGAGATGTAGAGAGAGAGATGTGGAGAGAGAGACGTGGAGAGAGACGTGGAGAGAGATGTGGAGAGAGAGATGTGGAGAGAGAGATGTGGAGAGAGAGACGTGGAGAGAGATGTGGAGAGAGATGTGGAGAGAGATGTGGAGAGAGAGATGTGGAGAGAGATGTGGAGAGAGAGATGTGGAGAGAGATGTGGAGAGAGATGTGGAGAGAGATGTGGAGAGAGATGTGGAGAGAGAGATGTGGAGAGAGAGATGTGGAGAGAGAGATGTGGAGAGAGATGTGGAGAGAGATGTGGAGAGAGACGTGGAGAGAGATGTGGAGAGAGAGATGTGGAGAGAGATGTGGAGAGAGATGTGGAGAGAGATGTGGAGAGAGATGTGGAGAGAGAGATGTGGAGAGAGATGTGGAGAGAGATGTGGAGAGAGAGACGTGGAGAGAGATGTGGAGAGAGATGTGGAGAGAGATGTGGAGAGAGAGATGTGGAGAGAGATGTGGAGAGAGATGTGGAGAGAGAGATGTGGAGAGAGAGAGACGTGGAGAGAGATGTGGAGAGAGATGTGGAGAGAGATGTGGAGAGAGAGATGTGGAGAGAGAGAGACGTGGAGAGAGATGTGGAGAGAGATGTGGAGAGAGAGACGTGGAGAGAGAGATGTGGAGAGAGATGTGGAGAGAGATGTGGAGAGAGACGTGGAGAGAGACGTGGAGAGAGATGTGGAGAGAGACGTGGAGAGAGAGAGAAGTGGAGAGAGAGAGACGTGGAGAGAGAGAGAAGTGGAGAGAGAGAGACGTGGAGAGAGAGACGAGGAGAGGATTGAATGACACTCCTGATGAGAAAACGGGTTCTCCTGCCTCCCTCACAGAAAACACATCATGGTATTTCCACCACCACGCGGTAGTGACCGAGACAATGATGGAAATAACATAACAGGAGGAAATGGTTCAAATGTGAGCTCCAGGTGTTGACAATGCCGACGCTACTGTACATACTCGACTACCACATGGCGCCCAATGGCACCACAATCCAACATGTACATAATAGCTAGGCAGCGAGAGCCGGCCTATCACCAGGGTTATCAAGTGGACACCTCCCTTCACTGGTGTTTCGTCAAGTTAGGCCCACGACACCTCGGGAAGGCTCAGTGGTTACCCACCCCCCCCCGCCCCCCCCCCCCCCCTCCATGCTAGCTCCCACTTTAAAAAAAATTATAAACTTTTTAAACAAAACAGCACAAAACAGACAAGAGCTTCAGGTACCCAGTAGCGTGGTTGGGGTGGAGCTGGACTCTCTAGCGAGGGTGGCGGAGAGGAGGAGCCTTGCTAAGCTCCAGGCCATCAGGGAAAACCCCTCCCACCCACTATACACAGACTTGGCTGACAGGAGGAGCATGTTCAGTGCTAGGCTCACACTACCTAAATGTAGCTCTGAACGGCACAAGAAGTCCTTCATTCCGACAGCCATCAGACTTTACAATGCATCACTGTGCACATGGTGACAGTTACCATCTTCCTGGACTTTTACTTTTAAAACAACACTGTTCAATATTACACATACTGTAGACTTCTGTATATTTTTACTGTATATTTTTTTTTACTGTATATTCTATTCTATTCTTAGGCAATTTGTTTTGTTATTCTTATACGTGACCTTGTTCTGTCTAAATGTTTAATGTGAGCGATTTGTAGTGTCAAATTTCCCTCGGGATGATTAAAGTATTTCTATTCTATTCTATTCTACCTAACCAGTACCATGGTTAAAATAAGAAGCTAAGACTTCATTAGAGAGCAATGGCTTGTGGGGTGAAATACTTCTTAAGTATGTGTCTTGGGGGCTAGAGGAAACTCGACAGCGCCTTCCAGATGGAAGCTTGTCAAACTCACCATGAAGGGGATGCAAAGGATCAGAAAATATTTGCTGAGCCTTGTCCTTATTCTGAAGTACATATAACTCAGAGTCAGACAATTGTTTTTGTGGTTTCCCTATAACTTTACTGGCCCATGTTAACAATCCTTGCCAGTTTGTTCTTATTCTTGGCCCCAAGGTTTCCATACCAGGTTGAGATATAAAATGTTATAACACGTTCAACAAGACTGGATTGTAGACCAGCTCTAGAATATCCCTACTTACAGCAAAACTATTCTACTTTCTTAGCAGATACAAACGTTGCATAGCCTTCTTAAGAGTATCGTGGTGGTTTAAATGGGATTACACCGTGGTCTTATTACTAAGTACAATAGGATTACATGGTATTATTACTAAGTACAGAAGTGGCACCAAGGCGATGCATGGCTTCTTGCTGTGGCTGTACTCTGGTAAACCGTTGACACGTTGGCCGGTAAGACGGTAAAACTGAAACATCAGACTACCGTGATACTTTCCCCTAAGCGCTGGCGCTGGTCTCTGTCCAGCATCGCTCACAATCCCTTGAGTTATTCCGACAATCAGTCACAACAGTCTGGATATGAGCCACAGAGAGAGAGATGCCATGATGAGGATCACAGGCAAACACTCTAATCCCATCTCTTCCAACGCCCCGCATGTTTTAAATCCACCACATTTGATGACATCCGATACCGAGAAAGTCTGTCCAGACTGAGAAGGATTCCTCGCCCCCAATTACCGGGTATCGTTACCGTCAGAGAGTGGGGGGATAATTACGGACGCGACGTCGAGTCGTCGGGGGCCGCTGCTCCTGCGGTGAGTGTGTGGGGGGGAACAGACAGACTTAAAAAACCCACAGACGCACCGGGAGGTGAAGTCAAATTACAGGTGGAAGGCGTCTCCGATGAGACGGTGTGGGAGGAGGACACAGTAACACATGTCCAGACGCACCGTCCTCTGGTCCCTGGCAGCGGCATCAAAGATGGCTTTGTTTACGCTCCTTCTCCGAGCCTGTGTGGAGGAGCGCCTGGGAATGCACCCTCCTCTCTCCGCTCGGGTGTTGTTGGCGTGTGATAGGGCTGTCGAAATGGGCCAAAAATCGATTTGAATATTCCTTAAAAAAAGGATGATATTCGACGATATTCGAGTATCTATTTTTGCGCATATTTTTATATATATAAAAGAAATACATTTATTTATTATTTTTTTATATAGTTTGTTATTTCTGTTATTGTTGTTGTTGTTACTATGTCCTGTGAAGTCCTGTTTATTGTTGTTATTACTGTATTGTGTTGTCTTGTTTAACTGGATCTGCGCCAAAAACGAGTATACTCCTTATTGCCCGCCATGCGGTCAGCGCCAGAAATGAGTTAACTCGTTTTTGGGTTCGTTATTTCGTTTATTCGCTATATCTATTCATAATTCATAGCTGCAGCCTCTGGTATACCCTTCAGACCCTGTCTGAGCTGGCAGACAGTCAACACCGCCCTCTACTGCCATGCAGAGCTATTGCATCCCATTGTAAATGGGCTGGTGTGTTTTAGGAGCCGATCTGAGCCGGGCGGGCGGGGTTTAAATAATCAGGCGAGCCAGGTCTATACAACAATGGCATCGAACAGTAACCCTGCCCGCCCACCCATATGTAACGGTCGGTAATGTGGTACGGACCTCCACGAGCAGTATTTGGAATGGCGATCAGATAATTGGATTATTTCTTTTGCATTACATCAGATACAAGGTAAGAACACTATATATAAATTTGATCGTTGATCTGATATTTATTTCTACCGCGATCATAGCTATCTGTGTGTAGGTGTATGTGCTTATTACCGTTGACTGCGGTGGGGGGGGGGGTTGGATTACAGTAAAATGCCTTTTTCTCGTCTTTTTCCTGGAATTGCGCAAAAGCACCCAAACCATACTCTATTCAAAACGGTATAAAACGGAAATGTACGGATGAAAAAACTATCTGTTTTGGGCATGTTGACTGGAAGCAACTCACTGACAGTCGACAGCGTTATTAGACCCATAGATATAATATAAGATATATTTTAAGCACTCGCAAATGTCACAGTCTAAAACTATATCCATTGAATAAAGACCTGGCGATGAAGGGGGATCAGTGGCCCCTGCTGCTGGCGGTCAATGTGTTAATGTAAAAAATATATATATATATTTTTACAATCAGTATGTTTATTTTTTATAAATTTTTTATTTTTTAATGTTTTTTTTTAAACAATTCGATTATAAATTCGTTGACAGCCCTAGGGTGTGAGGGCAGTAGAAGGGCCCCTGGTGTGGGTGTGTGAGGGCAGTAGAAGGACCTCTGGTGTGGGCATGTGAGGGCAGTAGAAGGACCTCTGGTGTGGGCGTGTGAGGGCAGTAGAAGGGCCCCTGGTGTTGCTGTGTGTGAGGGCAGTAGAAGGGCCCCTGGTGTGGGTGTGTGAGGGCAGTAGAAGGACCTCTGGTGTGGGCGTGTGAGGGCAGTAGAAGGGCCCCTGGTGTTGCTGTGTGTGAGGGCAGTAGAAGGGCCCCTGGTGTGGGTGTGTGAGGGCAGTAGAAGGACCTCTGGTGTGGGCGTGTGAGGGCAGTAGAAGGACCTCTGGTGTGGGCATGTGAGGGCAGTAGAAGGACCTCTGGTGTGGGCGTGTGAGGGCAGTAGAAGGGCCCCTGGTGTTGCTGTGTGTGAGGGCAGTAGAAGGACCTCTGGTGTGGGCATGTGAGGGCAGTAGAAGGGCCCCTGGTGTGGGCATGTGAGGGCAGTAGAAGGACCTCTGGTGTGGGCATGTGAGGGCAGTAGAAGGGCCCCTGGTGTGGGCGTGTGAGGGCAGTAGGGCTGATTAAAAAAAAAATCGAAGAAAAGAAAATGTGATTTTTTTTAATTATTAAAAACGAAGGTTCGAATGTCCGTTCGAAAAACCCAGACAAAGTTCGAATCCCAAAAACAAGGAACTAAACACGTTTAGCAATTATGCCACAACAATGTGGAATGCCCTACCCACAGCCGTAAAATAATGTGAATCCCTACCCACTTTCAAAACCGCTCTAAAAAAGCACCTACGGGAGGCGGCAATTCGAAACTGTCCCCGGTAAATGTCCAAACTTGAAGCACCTACTGTATAAGACACGTTCCAGTGACCGTCTCACACTTAAAGCACCTATAGGACACGTTCCAGTGACTGTCTCTCACTTAAAGCACCTATAGGACATGTTCCAGTGACTGTCTCACACTTAAAGCTCCTATAAGACACGTTCCAGTGACTGTCTCACACTTAAAGCACCTATAAGACACGTTCCAATGACTGTCTCACACTTAAAGCACCTAGAGGACACGTTCCAGTGACTGTCTCACACTTAAAGCACCTATAGGACACGTTCCAGTGACTGTCTCACACTTAAAGCACCTATAGGACACGTTCCAGTGACTGTCTCACACTTAAAGCACCTAGAGTTTGTACTGAACTTGTGAATCTGCTGTTAGCGTCTCTGCTCCTGACACCTGCAACATCATACAACAAACTCTAAGGCTCAATACTTTGGTCTCCTGTGGTCATTTTAGATCCTTGATCACCAACCAATCTGTAATTGTTTTAAATTGATTGTGCACATTTTTATCATGATTTCACTTATTGTATATTGTATATATCATGTATTTATTATGTTTGTATGCTCAACATCATTGAATGAATGAGTACTGCCTGTTTTATTATCTATTTTGTGCTCGTTTTATACTTATTTTATGTTTGCACTTTATGCATTGCTCTTGATCTGCCAATTTAGTCTTTTTTTATTTTTCTGCTGTGAAGCACTTTGAGCTGCAATGCTTGTATGAAAGGTGCTATACAAATAAAGTGTATTATTTTGACAATTCCAGTTGTTGACGTGTCATTTTTATAGCTAAGTTTTAACACTGAAGTGAAGTCAAACTTGACCAACACAATGGCGAAGTGAATAAGACCAATCAAGAGAACAGGACATATTTTAACCCCCGCCCCCCAATCAGACATTGACAAGCGAGCATTGAGGTTTTCTTTTTTCAGTGAGAATATTCATTGTGCCTGGTTGCTAAGACCCCTGGGATGGGGGTGTCTGTCTAGTATTGTTTTGGGGGGGATGGGGGGCGGGGTGATGGGGGGCGGGGGGATGGGGGGCGGGGTGATGGGGGGCGGCGGCAGGGAGCAAGGGCTGAGTGGAGATTGATGGGAACAGTCAGTCTGTTGGGCTCCCTCCTCAATGGGGCTCCCGCTCTCTCTCTCTCTTCACCAGTCGGATCCTTTGTGGCGTTGAATGAATTATTTGGCTTAAGGGTATCAATGGACGGGTGTGAAAAGACCCTCCAGCTCAGCCCTCCAGAGTCTGCATAGATTAGAGCGTTTAGGGTTATGAAGTAGCGCTCCGTCAGCGCAATCCGTTATCAGGGGTTTGTTTCTAGGCTTTAGGACCGAACCTCTCGCGGGGCGGCAAAGCTCTCATTGTTCATCTCAAACTCCCGAGAGACTCACGTTAAAGTCTAAAGCCTATACTATCAGCGCTATTTAGACGTTACAACCGCTCCAGAGACATCTGGTGTTTATGCGAACGCGACCTGTAGAGACGTTGATTATACGGTCAGGACAGACACAAAGGTAAGAACGGCTTTGTGCTTTAAAATGTACAATTACGCACTAAGGACTAAGGGCCGCGGTGAAAATGACTGGGTCCCCACGGTAGCGGAACAGCAACAGGCCCACATGCCACACACGGCGCCCGTTAAGCCAACCCAAACAAAACAGGGCCGAAGATTGGACTAGTAAACCACATCAGACCGTGTTAAACGGCACGGCACGGTTTTTCCAGGCTGGAGGCCAGAAGTAAACAGGGGAGTCGTTTTATTCCAGGGGGGGGGGGGGGGGGGTGGGGGGGGTTATAATTCATTATGGTTCATTCATGGCCACAAAGACCTCCATAATACAATAACAAGTCTTCCTTCTGCGTGACAGCTGAGAGGGTCTTGACCACTCGCTGTACGCTGACGTCGGGCGGCTTGGCCATCGGTGAAAATAAAGATTAGATTACCGTGTATATATACATATATATATATATATATCCACATCTGTTTTGTATGTACCTGCATAATAATCCTTGTTACATATCTGTAGATACCATATCTATATCTCCTGAATTTCTCCAAGGGGATCGATAAAGGAATATCTTATCTCACCTGTACATATCCCTTACCTATTCCCTTCCCTCGAAGCAACGGTTGTGATTGGAGGATTGAGAAAAGGGGGGCGGGGTTTGCGATTTCACCGTTACCATTATGGCATGCATATTATATCCTTTTAATGTCATCGCAGACCTCACTGGACCCACTAGGTGGCGCTGAGGAGGTTAAAGGGTTAACTGTGCAGCACTGGGGCAGCAGTAAGACCGTGTGTTTATGCCATGTTCTCTCCATAATATAACTGTTATATAATATAATAATATCTCCACCACCCAAACAACTGCCTCTCTGCACTGCTGCGGTCAGGCAAGCGCTACCGGAGTCTCATGGCCGGTACAGAGAGACTCAGAAGGAGCTTCTATCCCCAGGCAAGCGCTACCGGAGTCTCATGGCCGGTACAGAGAGACTCAGAAGGAGCTTCTATCCCCAGACAAGCGCTAGCGGAGTCTCATGGCCGGTACAGAGACTCAGAAGGAGCTTCTATCCCCAGGCAAGCGCTACCGGAGTCTCATGGCCGGTACAGAGACTCAGAAGGAGCTTCTATCCCCAGGCAAGCGATACCGGAGTCTCATGGCCGGTACAGAGAGACTCAGAAGGAGCTTCTATCCCCAGACAAGCGATACCGGAGTCTCATGGCCGGTACAGAGAGACTCAGAAGGAGCTTCTATCCCCAGGCAAGCGCTATCGGAGTCTGGCCAGTACAGAGAGACTCAGAAGGAGCTTCTATCCCCAGGCAAGCGATACTGGAGTCTCATGGCCGGTACAGAGAGACTCAGAAGGAGCTTCTATCCCCAGGCAAGCGCTACCGGAGTCTCATGGCCGGTACAGAGAGACTCAGAAGGAGCTTCTATCCCCAGGCAAGCGCTACCGGAGTCTCATGGCCGGTACAGAGAGACTCAGAAGGAGCTTCTATCCCCAGACAAGCGCTACCGGAGTCTCATGGCCGGTACAGAGAGACTCAGAAGGAGCTTCTATCCCCAGGCAAGCGCTAGCGGAGTCTCATGGCCGGTACAGAGAGACTCAGAAGGAACTTCTATCCCCAGGCCATCAGGAGGCTCAATGACTCTATGTAACACTAACCCATCCATCTACACTCACTGCACACACTCACTTTAAACATTCACCTTAACATTCACTTTAGAATGGGCGGCTGGGTGGCGTAGCGGAGATTGCGCTCGTCACCAATGCAAGAGACTCCGGTCTCGACTCCCCGAGTCAGCATTGCCTGAGGCTTGGGCCAGTCGTCATACTATCTCAATTGGCAGAGGTAGCGGGTGGAAAGTCGATGGGTGGGGATTGGACGTTGTGGACAGCGACTCCTACAGGTCGGTTGGGTGACGCCTGTACAGCAGAGACAGGAAGTACCGGGGGCAGCGTGAGCCTCCCACGCGTTACTCCTCGCCACTGAGAGTCCGCGCTGGCTGGTGAAAAGATGCGACAGGCTGCCTCATCGTGTACCGGAGGGGACACGTGATGCAAGGCTTCTATCCTCCCTACAGCCGACCAGTGGGAGGCATAGTCTAGCAACGTTCAAGACAGGGGAGGGGAGAATTGAAGGGGAGAATTGGCGATACGAAATTGGGATGGGAGAAAAATAGAAAATAGGGAGAAAAAGTGGATAAAAAGAAACATTCACTTTAGACACTTTTTAACAACACACCATATTTTATCTATTTATTACTAGAAGATGTGCACTACATCCATAACTAATTTTAGCATTTTGTACTTTAGTTTTGTGTATTGTATATTTTGTATAGTGTTTGTTCTTTATTCTTTTTTTACTGTATGAAGCACAATCTCACAAGGAGGCTCATACAGAACCAAGCATTTCACTGTAATGTACCTGTACCTTATATGTGACAAATAACACAAAACTTGAAACTTGAACCTGTGATAATAAAGAGTCACACCGCTACAATAACATCCTGATGTTGTGCGAACGTGTAAAGCATCTTCACGTTGTAACGTGTCTGGCTGGCTGTGTGACGTCAACTTGTCAGCAAGAAAATAACCGCACCAGGATATCTTAGCAAGTAGCTAATCAGACGTTCTCAGCTTTTGGGATTTGGTACAAACATAAAACCAGGCCTATGACCATACGATGCCTGGCCATATACGGCATTCATTCAATGTACATATATATATATTATCAACAAATAGTTTCAGACACAAGCCACGTTGTTACTAGAGAACTAGACAAGTTAAGGCTGCTGTCGGACGGCAGGTGGACAGGAAGTGAAGAGAGTCACTGGCTCAAGTGAAATCAAATGAAACCTGTTGCTACATCAGGTACAAACAATGGAGCGCCACCTGGTGACTAAACATGGCACTGCAGCTAAATACCAACAGAATATATAATAGGCACATTGTGTGACTGTTACACCGTGTGAGAGAGAGAGAGAGAGAGAGAGAGAGAGAGAGAGAGAGAGAGAGAGAGAGAGAGAGAGAGAGAGAGAGAGAGAGAATACCTGAGCACTGTGACTGACCCTAAACTAAGAAGATCTTTGACTAGGTACAGACTCAGCGAGCACAGCCTAGCCATCGAGAAAGGCCGCCATAGGCAGACCTGGCTCCCAAGAGAAGACAGACTATGCACCCACTGCACACAAGAAGAGGTGGAAACCGAGCTCCACTTCTTAACAACCTGCCCACTATACCAAGACATCAGAGACATATACTTCCCACAAATTGCAAACACCCAAAGAGACTTTGAAAGCATGGCAAGTAACTCAAAACTCCCATACCTACTGGGAGAAATACAAGAATGTGCAAACACAGCAGCAAGATTTGTGAGCTGCTGTGACAAGAAAAGGACATCCAACGGAATACAACCACCATAAAGACTGTCATCACACACAAAAATCCGTCTGTACTGATTTCTTTTGATTTCTCTGTTTGATTGTTTTGTTTTGTTTGGCTTTGGCAATGTAAACGTATGTTTCCCATGTCAATAAACCCCATTTGAATTGAATTGAATTGAATTGAGAGAGAGAGAGAGAAAAAGAGAGAGACAGACAGACCGAGAGAGAGAGACACAGAGAGCAAGAGAGCAAGACAGAGAGACAGAGAGAGAGACAGAGAGAGAGAGAGAGACAGAGAGAGAGAGAGAGAGAGAGAGAGAGAGAGAGAGAGAGAGAGAGAGAGAGAGAGAGAGAGAGAGAGAGAGAGAGAGAGAGAGTCTCACCTGTAGTGGAGCAGCTCCGCCTCTAGTTGGCGCACGTGCCTCTGGAGACCCGGGACGTGGCCGGCTCGGACCTCCAGCTCCTTCACCTTGGCCAGGCCGCTGAGCACCGCCTGGCGTGCCTCCTCCACCCGGCCCCGCATGCCCGCCTGCTCCCGCCGCAGGGCCAGGTTGCAGTCCTCCAGGGCGGCCCCGGACTCCCTGGTGCTCCGCAGCTCCCGCTCCAGCCTCTGGTTGCGGAGCGCGGCCTCCTCCACCCGCCGGTCCCTGGAGGTCCGGAACAGCTCTATCTCGCGCACGATGACCTGGAGGCTCTTCAGGTCGCTGTAGCCGCCGCTGCCGCCTGTCGTCGTCAGGCTGTGGGCGTGGCTGCTGCTGCCACTCGCGCTCTTCTGGGCCGCCGCCCGCTTCTGGTGGGCGATGAAGCAGCCTCCCTGGGGTTTGTGTTTGGAGTGGCTCTTCCACAGGCCCACCTGAGGCACGCAGGCACAGGGCACACTCGATTAATGGAAATAAAATCGCGATCTCGATTCATAGACCTATGCAGTCTCATTTCAAAATGATGACGATTTTTTAAATTAAAAACAATTTTTAAAAAAACATTTACCTTTTTTTTTTTTTTACTTTACTTTTTTAAATGATGACGATTCTGACTAGAGTTATTTTGTATGTTACAAGAGACTTTTAAGTTTAAGTCAAGCACTTTCATATATGTTATGTTTTAAACTTAAGTCAAGCACTTTGATATGTTATGTTGTCTGTTTAAGAAAGAGTGCAATAAATGATTTTATTGAAAAAATAAGAATCGTGTGAGAGAATCGTGATCTCAATTCTTAGAGAGAAAAATCGTGATTCACATTTGAGCAAGAACCGCCCCAGCCCTACAGGGCAGAGTCAACAACACGCCGGATATGGGGGACGTTTTTCTAATAAATAGCCTGTGATATGAAATTCCAAACCTAGAATGTGGACGGTATAGTTACTGTGGGGGGTGGGGTAGGCTACGTTCATAGTACCATTATTACCTACTACTATTAGGGGTGTAACAAATCAATACACAAAAACCACGGTTCGGTACATACCTCGGTTTTGAAGTCAAGGTTCGGTACGGGTTTTTCGGTACAATGGGGGGAAAGTTTGGCTTTCCATGTTCCACTCAGGGGTGATGTAGTGTGTGTAACTAATTGTACTTGTAGGGCTGTCGACGAATATTCTATATTGAAATGTATAATCGACTTGATTGTGAAAAAAACAGCCCCCGGTGGGCGGTCGTTAGTGGTTAACATACCGTTGTATATTCGGTCGGTACACAGCGTGTACTGAACCTAAGGTCCAGTACTGCAACGGTTCGGTATGGATAGTCCGGATACGTGTACCTTTACACCCCCACCTACTATACTACTGTCTACTCTGCACTCAACACTGCAGCGACCCAAGTTTCAACACTGTTGGATGAACATTGTTACTCAGGTGAAAGAGTTTGTTCCCTTCCTGCTGACTTGTCCTACAGATCCTGTAAGTCGCTTTGGATAAAAGCGTTCAGCTGAATGACTAAAAGTAAATGTAAATGGTCCAAATCAGAGTTTTAAAAGATCAGATTTGATTGATTGATTGAAAGTTGTAATTAGAATGGGTACAGTACAGTACGGCTCAATACACACAATTGTTAAGGGGATGCAGACCAGAGAAAGACTTTCATCTTGTTTACATCAGGGTCCCCCATTTTCAATTCATAATGTAATGTTCTGGGGTTTTGTGTGTCACTCTGTTGGCGGGGGGGGGGGGGGGGGGGGGTTCCCCCCGGGGGATATTTGAGGGGCACCGGAAGTTAGGTTGTTGTCGTGGAATATACGGGAAA
The DNA here is from genome assembly GCF_963971535.1 of Notolepis coatsorum. Classification (NCBI taxonomy): domain Eukaryota; kingdom Metazoa; phylum Chordata; class Actinopteri; order Aulopiformes; family Paralepididae; genus Notolepis; species Notolepis coatsorum. Next base: position 3,818,058 of record NC_140170.1, on the reverse strand, counting down.
GCAGGTAGCTGTGTGTGATGACGAGCGAGGTATTCACCTGTATGTAACCAATACCACTGTAATTAAACAACCCCAAAGAAGCATAAACCCCTCCTCATTCTTCCTAACGGTATGACTGAACGCTACAATAATGACATTTATGACATACACAACATGTAATGTTATGTCTAGTAACATCAGGGACTCATACAGATATACAAATCTAACCTAATCATCTAATCTAATCCTGACATTTATGACATACACAACATGTAATGTTATGTCTAGTAACATCAGGGACTCATACAGATATACAAATCTAATCTAATCATCTAATCTAATCCTGACATTTATGACATACACAACATGTAATGTTATGTCTAGTAACATCAGGGACTCATACAGATATAAAAATCTAATCTAATCATCTAATCTAATCCTGACATTTATGACATACACAACATGTAATGTTATGTCTAGTAACATCAGGGACTCATACAGATATAAAAATCTAATCTAATCATCTAATCTAATCCTGACATTTATGACATACACACAGATATACAGTACTGTTACATTTGTGACATACAAGATATGCAAATATACAGTACTGTTCAGTACAGTACACCAGATTCCTGCATGTGGTTTGGGCTGTTCACCCTGTTAGGGGTGGGGGGGGAACAGATGTGGGCCACTTTTGCCTGCAGTGTGAAGTAGTAGCCCACATGCAGACAGACATGCTGGCGACAACAGAACACCAGCTTCCATCAGACTGCTGAACGTCTACAGTATATAGTTCTGGTGCCAGAGGCCGGACTAACAGACTCCCCTTCCACCTGACGATGGACGCATATCATCTGTATTATTATTATCATTTATATACATATTACAATGGCTGCATATGGATTTTAACATATCATGCTTTTAAGTACTGTAGTTTTAACCCTTTCACTGCCGCACTACCAAACGGTTAACCCTTTCACTGTGACAATATACACATAAGGTTTTCACTGCCACACAACATCAGGTTAACCCTTTCACTGCCACACTACAGAAGGTTAACCCTTTACTATCACAGGCCACACAACATCAGGTTAACCCTTTCACTGCCACACTACAGAAGGATAACCCTTTACTATCACAGGTAGTTTTTTATAGTGGTGTTTTTTTTTTTTTTTTACTGTAGTTTTAATATATAGTGGTGAGTGTCTATGTATTGTGACTGTATGTTTGTCTTTTGCACAAATTAAGTTCCGAAAGGAAAAGTTAAGTAGTTTGAAGTTGAAGCACCGGGCAGCCAGGGACTCACCTGTAGCGCCAGGCAGCGGGCATCACTGCTCTGCAGCGCCGCGCGCATGTCCTCCACCAGCTCCCGCAGGCTGGCGTTCTCGTCCTCCAGCTTCGCCACCCGGTCCTCGGCCTCCTCCAGAGCGACGATCTCCTCGTAGCACTCCCGGGTGCAGGAGCCGTGTCTGCAGCAGCCCGTGGCGCGGTGGCCGTCCTCCTCCGCGGCTCCACCACCACCGGAGGAGAGCAGCTTGTCCCTCCTCCCCCGCCTCCTCAGCGGGCTCCTCAGGCGGATCTGGGTCTCTATGTGCTCGCTGTCTCTGCCCACCAGGAGCCTCCCGTCCTCGTAGAGACACCCGGCTCTGGAGCTGAAGAAGCCGCAGAGCTTCGCGTGGAACTGCCGGAAGGTGAACTCGTCGGGGGGCGGCCGATGGTCCTCCAGGCTCCCGGCGCTGCTGCTGCACTCCGAGTCCGACTCCTCGGTTGCACTAGTATCCAGTCCCAGGACGTCGCACAGGATGTTAAAATCCTCCGCGGGGATCTTGCCGTCGCCCCGGCAGTCCATGTGGTGGAAGATCTCCTGCAGGTACTGGTCCAGACCCGTCGCCAGGACGATGATCTCGTTCTCCACGCCGCGGTCCAGGCCGTAGTGATGCGCCAGGGTGCTGACGATCCACTGGGTCCTGCGCGCCGGGCGGTGGCCGCGGTACGGGTCGTTCGGGTCGAGTTTATCCATTATTCCCAGCGAGAAACATTATATTCCGACCTGAAACTAAAGCAGAAAAGTGTGTTTTTTATTCTTCCTTGACGTCGTCGGAGAGAACAGGCTGCTGCTGCTGCATCCCTGCGTGGAGCTCCTCCGTGGTCTCTCTCTGGACTCTGCAGCGGCGCTGTGCTGCACAAGGAGCGGCTGAGAGACGAGGCGTGTTTGGGGGGTTAAGCTCTGCCCCCAACTCCAGCTCCTCCAGGGGTCTGCTCAAGAATCCAGTTACACACATTAAAAAAGCCCACTCTCTCTTCTCTAGACGTCGTTCCGGGTTCATTCTGTGATTGCACAGACATGACACAGTTATGACCTATTACAAGTTGTAATTTACAACACGATTTGCACGACATCCCTAAAGTACAAAGTAAACACGAACAAAGTGCAAAGTGAGGTACTACAAAATGCAAACAATAAAGTACAAATGCAAGCTTTTTTTAAATGCAAAAATAAGAATGATAGTGTTTGGTCTTTATTCTTTTTACTTTTTTTTTTTTGTAATTTTTTTTTTTTTTTTTTTTTACTGCTGAAGCACAATCTCAGGAGGCAGAACCAATTTCACTGTAATGTACCTGTACACCTTATGTGACAAAGAAAACAAAACATACTAATGTTCACCACAATAAATAATTAATTGAAAATGGGGGACCCTGATGTAAACAAGACAAACGTCTTTCTCTGGTCTGCATGAATGAATGAATGAATGAAAACTTTATTTAACAGATTGCAGAATGGGTACAATACAGTACGGCTCAATACATACAATTGTTAAGGGGATGCAGACCTGAGAAAGACGTTTGTCTTGTTTCCATCAGGGTCCCCCATTTTCAATTCATATAGACATATATGACATACATGACATACAGATAGTCAGTACTGCTACATCTATACATTTATGACATACCAGATTTGCAAATACAGTACTGTTTGTGATACAGAAGGAGTCAAGAAAAGGGAGTATATACATTTGACGTAGAAACTGTACATTGGAGGAGGTTGGGTGGGGGGGGTTGGGTACATTGGGATATTGACAACCATACTGGGTAATTTACATTGGAGGTGGTTGGGGGGGGGGCACACTGTATAAACAAGTAACACTGTACATTGAGGGGGGGGGGGAGGAGACACTGTACAAACAAACACAATTGTACATTGAACTATTGACAAAACCATACTAGGTAAATGACTGTACATTGGAGGGGGTTGGGTTAGGATATTTACAGGGGCCAGTGTTGAATTGCAGTCTCCCGTAGGTGTCCCTTGAGAGAGGTTTTGAAAGTGGGTAGTGATCCACATTCCTTTACAGCTTTGGGTAGGGCGTTCCACATTGATGTGGCATAATTGCGAAACGTGTTTAGTCCCTTATTTGAGCCGAATCTGGGTTTAACATGATTTGTGGAGCTCCCTCTGGTGTTGTGATCGTGGTATTCACTGACCTTTGGGAAGTATTTTGACATGTACATGGGTACCTTGGTCGTGTAGTGTATCTTGTAGACCAGGCCCATTGCAAGTTGTTGTACTCTGTCGTCTACTCTAAGCCATCCTAGGTTGTCAAAGTGGGCAGGGGTGAGGTGGGTTCTAGGAGTAAGGTCAAGCAGTAGTCTGACCAGTTTGTTTTGAGATGTTTGTAATTTTGTTTTTAGCGCCTTTGAGGTGCTTTGGTACCATGAGGTGCAAGCATAGTCGTAGTACCCCTGAATGAGTGCTCCTGCCAGAGTCTTCAGGGTGTTCTTGTTTACCAGAGAGGAGATCCGGTACAAGAATCGAGTTCGTTGGTTGACTTTTTTTATTACATTGGATGCCATTTTGTCACAGGAGAGATTAGCCTCTAGGATGGAACCCAGGTAGGTAATTTCATCTTTCCTTGTGACAATATTGTCACCCACTGTAACTGAGAAGCCGTCGGTCTTGCTGAGTTTGTTATTTGAACCGAAGAGAATGGACTCTGTTTTGCCCATGTGTAATGATAGTTTGTTATCAGCGAGCCATATGCAGATTCTGCCTAGTTCCGAGCTGAGGGTTTTTTCAACCTGTAACTTGTTCTTGTCAGAGACCAGCAGGGCTGAGTCGTCCGCAAACAGGAACAAGTTGCAGTCACAAGCTGACGACATGTCATTTGCATAAATTAGGAACAGTAGCGGTCCTAGTATGCTTCCTTGTGGAACACCACAGCTCACTGTGAGGGGGGGGGATAGGGTACCGTTTACCTCCACCATCTGTTCCCTCCCCTCAAGGTAGGATTGCATCCAGCTCACTGATAGACTATCAAAACCAATTGCTTTTAGCTTGTCAATCAGAATGGAGTGATTGACCGTGTCAAAGGCCTTTTGTAGGTCCAGCATGACCATGCCGCAGTATTTGCCTGCGTCCACCTCTTGTTTGATGTGGTCATTCAAATAGAGAAGGCATGTGTCAGTGGAGTGGGATGTTCTGAAGCCAGATTGGAATTCGTAGATTAGATTTTTTTCCGCTAGGTACTTTTCGACCTGTTCGTAGACCATTTTTTCCATGACTTTCGAGATGGAGGTGAGAATAGAAACAGGGCGGTAGTTGCCTGGGTCTAATTTGCTGCCCTTTTTGTGCAGGGGGGTCACCCTCGCAATTTTGAAGTCCTTGGGGACGTGTCCCTGTTTTATGGAGAGGTTTATTATGTGTGTGATGATTGGTGTGATGGCGGCTGCTGAGTCTCTGAGGAATTTGGAGGGGATGTTGTCATGGCCAGTGGCCTTGTTAGGTTGGAGGGCGCTCAGTTTATTGAGTACCTCATCTGTTGTTACCATTTCCAGCTTGAAGTCGTCCTTGCGGACCCCTAGGTTTTTGTAGTAAGCTACTATGTGTTCTACCCCATAAAGCCCTGAGTGGGAGGGTAGTTTGTTTACCAGTGTTGTGGCTATGTTTGTGAAGAAAATGTTTAAGTAATTGGCTACATCCAGCTTGTCTGTGATGAGCGTGTTGTCCGTTTTTATGTTTATGTTTGAGAATCTGGTTTTAAGTTTTTTACTGCATCCTAGTTGATTATTGAGTAATTTCCAAAGTTCACGTGGTTTGTTTTTGTTTTCCTCAGTTTTGTCATTGATGAAATTCTTTTTTGCAGTTTTGATCATGGAGTTTACGTCGTTTCTTAGTCTGTTTCTTTCTAGTTTGAGTTCAGTCACGTGGGCTTGGAGTTCACTGCTCGTGCTTTTAGTAAGCTTTGACTGACTTTTACGAAACTCAGAGCATTTTTTGTCTCTGGTTTTCATAGCGGCCAGTATTTCGGAGTGCATCCACGGCTCAGCGCGATTTTTTACCCTGGTGGTTCTTAGGGGGGCCATGTCGTTTAGTATTGCTGAGAATTTGGTTTTGAAACCAAGCCATGTTTCGTCAACCAGTGTACCATTGAGTTCATCTGACCAGTCCAGACTCTCCAGTTCAAGGTTAAAGGCCTCGCTAGAGTAGGTTTTGAGGTCTCTAGATGTGACTGTTTTGTGGCAGCCAGCCTTTTGTTTTAGTTTTTTTCGGGTACAGAATATCATATAATGATCACTTAACCCACATGCTATAACCCCTTTATTTGAGATCTTGGACTTGTCGGAGGTCAGAATGAGGTCAATGGTAGTCTGAGTTGATTCACATACACGTGTGGGTTGGGTGATTAGCTGGCTGAGGCCATGCAGATCACAAAACCTACTGAAGGCCTTGAAGACGGGTGCATCTTTTCGTTGCATATCCGTGTTCCAGTCTCCAATAAGAATTTTGTCTACATCCTCAACTCCAGCTAAACACCCATCCATTGTATCATAAAAGCCACTATGATCTGGCGGCCTGTAGACTGTGCCAACCAGTAGGGATTTCGCCCTTTCGAAAAGGATTTCCACCCATACAGTTTCAATTGATTTATGATTCAGGTCATTTCTGTTGATGAATTTGGTGCATCCCCTTAACAATTGTGTGTATTGAGCCGTACTGTAATTTGTACCCATTCTGCAATCTGTTAAATAAAGTTTTCATTTATTCATTCATTCATTCATTCATTCATTCATTCATTCATTCATTCATTCATTCATTCACTCTCTAGTCTAGACGTCGTTCTTCTGGGTTCATTATGTGAGTGCACTTGGCAAAGTTATGACATTTTATTATATATATTTTTAATTACTATTGTTATTTCAGCTGTAGCTACATTTTACTGTACAAAACATAAACAATTCTGTAAGTTTTAGCCTCCACCACGCCTATACGTTAACAGAGGACTGGTTTTCGTTCCGTTAGAACAGCTCTCATTCACATACAGTTGCCGAGTTGGAACCTGTAGGATCCAAACACTCAGAATATTGGAGAACTACTAGGAATGTCCGACCACTAAGTGTGTCTGGCTCTTAACCACCAAAACCTGGCTGCACGGACTATAACGTATATGACGTATATCATGCCAGTACTGCACCTTGTGTATACTGCACCTTGTGTATACTGCACCTTGTGTATACTGCACCTTGTGTTTACTGCAGCTTGTGTATACTGCACCTTGTGTATACTGCACCTTGTGTATACTGCACCTTGTGTTTACTGCACCTTGTGTATACTGCACCTTGTGTATACTGCACCTTGTGTTTACTGCACCTTGTGTATACTGCACCTTGTTTACTGCACCTTGTGTATACTGCACCTAGTGTATACTGCACCTTGTGTATACTGTACCTTGTGTATACTGCACCTTGTGTATACTGCACCTTGTGTATACTGTACCTTGTGTATACTGTACCTTGTGTATACTGCACCTTGTGTTTACTGCACCTTGTGTTTACTGCACCTTGTGTATACCGCACCTTGTGTTTACTGCACCTTGTGTATACTGCACCTTGTGTGTACTGCACCTTGTGTTTACTGCACCTTGTGTTTACTGCACCTTGTGTATACCACACCTTGTGTATACTGCACCTTGTGTGTACTGCACCTTGTGTATACTGTACCTTGTGTATACTGCACCTTGTGTATACCACACCTTGTGTTTACTGCACCTTGTGTTTACTGCACCTTGTATTTACTGCACCTTGTGTATACTGCACCTTGTGTATACTGCACCTTGTGTATAATACTACACCTTGTGTATACTGCACCTTGTGTATAATACTACACCTTGTGTATACTGCACCTTGTGTATAATACTACACCTTGTGTTTACTGCACCTTGTGTATACTGTACCTTGTGTATACTGCACCTTGTGTTTACAGCACCTTGTGTATACCGCACCTTGTGTATACTGCACCTTGTGTATAATACTACACCTTGTGTATACTGCACCTTGTGTATAATACTACACCTTGTGTTTACTGCACCTTGTGTATACTGTACCTTGTGTATACTGTACCTTGTGTATACTGCACCTTGTGTTTACTGCACCTTGTGTATACTGCACCTTGTGTTTACTGCACCTTGTGTATACCGCACCTTGTGTATACTGCACCTTGTGTTTACTGCACCTTGTGTTTACTGCACCTTGTGTATACTGCACCTTGTGTATACTGCACCTTGTACTGCACCTTGTGTATACTGCACCTTACACATACTGTTTACTTTTACTCTTACTCATAGTATACATTTAGATCCAAATTCTGTATTACCTATATTTATTGTAACATGTAGATTGTAGAATAACCGATAGGGCATACAGTCAGACCATCATCTGCACCTTTGTTTACACTGTTATTTTCTCATATTTTATATTCAGAGTAATTATATTATTGTTTACACAGTTTATTTTTTATATTCAGATCGAATTGTATTGCCTATATATTATTATTATTAATGTCGTTCTCTGCTATTACCCTGCCATACCTGTACCTCCCCTGATGGGGACCCGACCCTGATGTAAACAAGACGAAAGTCTTTCTCTGGTCTGCATCCCCTTAACAATTGTGTGTGTATTGAGCTGTACTGTATTGTACCCATTCTGCAATCTGTTAATAAAGTGTTCAATCAAATTTCCCCCAACTGGATCAATAAAGGAATTATCTTGTCTTATCTTATGCATGGACTTCCAGGGTCGGGGAATGTGCGCGCGTCGCGCTACGAGTCTCTCTATCGAAACATAACATCTGAATACTGTTCAGGCACGGATACATTTTACACCACTTCCCCTTTCAAGACGCCGGTTGCCAAGGCGACGTATTGTATCCCGTGAGACAGACTAGTGTAGCTCCAAAGCACCGCGATTGAAACATGTTTTATGTTAGTTAGTGAATGTAGTTTACAGTTGGTCAATTCAGGAAGACGCCACCAGTAAACAACAACACACCGTGTGTGAACTTAGTGGAACATAAAACTATCACGTTCCGTGCAGACAAACGGGATTAACGGTGAGTTTAGAACAGCAGTGAACTATAAGTAACATGTTTAAAAACCTCTGAATATAAAAACACGAGAAAAATAAACAGTGTACACAAAGGTGCACATGAGGGTCTGTATGACCCACCGGTTATATTATATGTTACAATAAATATATAGGCAATAAAGAATTTGAATCAGAGTATATAATATGAGTAAGAGTCAAAGTAAACAGTATACACAAGGTGCAGTATATACACAATGCACCCTAGTTATAGCACAAACCAATGCTAATCAGATTTACAGAGTTGTAGTATTAATATACAGTGATATGTATAAAGACACTATGGTAGTAAGTCATACTGGCCTACTTTCTGTTAGGTTATAATAACCTATAATATAAGCCTGTTAGGTTAGGCATCTAACAGCCTTCTAACAGATAGGCTTCTAACCTAACAGCCTTCTAACCTAACAGGCTTCTAACCTAACAGCCTTCTAACCTAACAGGCTTCTAACCTAACAGACTTCTAACCTAACAGCCTTCTAACAGATAGGCTTCTACCTAACAGCCTTCTAACAGATAGGCTTCTAACCTAACAGACTTCTAACCTAACAGCCTTCTAACAGATAGGCTTCTAACCTAACAGGCTTCTAACCTAACAGGCTTCTAACCTAACAGGCTTCTAACCTAACAGGCTTCTAACCTAACAGGCTTCTAACCTAACAGCCTTCTAACCTAACAGGCTTCTAACCTAACAGACTTCTAACCTAACAGCCTTCTAACAGATAGGCTTCTAACCTAACAGCCTTCTAACCTAACAGCCTTCTAACAGATAGGCTTCTAACCTAACAGCCTTCTAACCTAACAGGCTTCTAACCTAACAGGCTTCTAACCTAACAGGCTTCTAACCTAACAGACTTCTAACCTAACAGGCTTCTAACCTAACAGGCTTCTAACCTAACAGGCTTCTAACCTAACAGGCTTCTAACCTAACAGGCTTCTAACCTAACAGGCTTCTAACCTAACAGACTTCTAACCTAACAGGCTTCTAACCCAACAGACTTCTAACCTAACAGACTTCTAACCTAACAGACTTCTAACCTAACAGGCTTCTAACCTAACAGACTTCTAACCTAACAGACTTCTAACCTAACAGACTTCTAACCTAACAGACTTCTAACCTAACAGCCTTCTAACAGACAGGCTTCTAACCTAACAGGCTTCTAACCTAACAGACTTCTAACCTAACAGACTTCTAACCTAACAGACTTCTAACCTAACAGACTTCTAACCTAACAGACTTCTAACCTAACAGACTTCTAACCTAACAGCCTTCTAACAGACAGGCTTCTAACCTAACAGGCTTCTAACCTAACAGGCTTCTAACCTAACAGGCTTCTAACCTAACAGACTTCTAACCTAACAGGCTTCTAACCCAACAGACTTCTAACCTAACAGACTTCTAACCTAACAGACTTCTAACCTAACAGGCTTCTAACCTAACAGACTTCTAACCTAACAGACTTCTAACCTAACAGGCTTCTAACCTAACAGACTTCTAACCTAACAGACTTCTAACCTAACAGACTTCTAACCTAACAGACTTCTAACCTAACAGCCTTCTAACAGACAGGCTTCTAACCTAACAGGCTTCTAACCTAACAGGTTTCTAACCTAACAGGCTTCTAACCTAACAGGTTTCTAACCTAACAGGCTTCTAACCTAACAGGTTTCTAACCTAACAGGCTTCTAACCTAACAGGTTTCTAACCTAACAGGTTTCTAACCTAACAGGCTTCTAACCTAACAGGTTTCTAACCTAACAGGCTTCTAACCTAACAGGTTTCTAACCTAACAGGTTTCTAACCTAACAGGCTTCTAACCTAACAGGTTTCTAACCTAACAGGCTTCTAACCTAACAGGTTTCTAACCTAACAGGCTTCTAACCTAACAGGCTTCTAACCTAACAGGTTTCTAACCTAACAGGTTTCTAACCTAACAGGCTTCTAACCTAACAGGTTTCTAACCTAACAGGTTTCTAACCTAACAGACTTCTAACCAGTGTTGCGTTCCTCATATCAACACTGGTTGCACGCACGCTAATGTCGCCACGTGCACGCGCGCTCCCGGTCGTGTGCGCGCGCTCCCGCGCATGCGCATAAATGTTCCCTCACATAAGGACAGACTAAAGACAGTGCCTAAATTGCCTCTACGAATGGAATGTAACACCTGACGACCGGATAAGCGGACATGACCGGGTAGCCTTCGGGAGAGGTGTTAGTTGGACAATGGCTAGGCTACGCGGTCATGTCCGCTTCCATTCATTGTGCTAAGCTAGGCTAACATGCAGCCAGATAGCTTCCTACTGAACGCACAGAGGGGGGAAACTGGTATCCATCTTCTTGTCTCTCTCTGGAGAAGACGGTAAGCTACTTTCCCAAAATGTTGGGAGTTTTCCTTTAATATCTTTATAGACCTCTCGCCAACAGAGACCTCGATGGAAACCACCCCAGGGGGAGACTCCAAGGGGGACCCGTCAGAGAGGTATCTAGGTGACTCTCAATCAGAGTGTCACGGCGTCAGCGTCGAACCAGAACCAGAACCAGAACCAGAAGACGTGCTGCTCTGCCCTGCTGATCAGGACGTGGCGGATGGGTCGAGTTCACCTGCTGAGCAGCTCCTGGCGCCGTGTTCTGACGACGCCCACGTCGTTACCTGGACAGTTGACATTGCAATAGCTTTTCCAAGAGGTAATTTGGCCTATTATTATACACAGTATTTCTTTCCCTCATATCTTTTTTTTTAATATTCAGAGTTAATTATATTGTTCACACTGTTCATTGTTCTTATATTTTCTATCTTGAGATCTAATTTTATCGCCAATATTTATGTCTTTCTACAATTACCCTGCCCATACCTCCCCTCCCCCCTCCCACATGCTGCTTTGACACTTGAATTTCCCCAAGGGGATTGATAAAGGAATATATGATCTTATCTTAGTATATACAGTAAACAAAAGGCTACTTATCTATGCAAGTTGCATACATAAACACCTTTGCTTCCCCAGGACCAGTGGTTTTCTGAGGTGTGTTTTAATTGTATAGATATACTATTTAATAATCATAGAGACACTGATACAACTGCTGTTTCCGGGCGGCTACGTGGCGTAGTGGGCAAGGCGCTCGCCACGAAATCTGGAGACGCTGGGCTCGTCAGTTCGAGCCCAGCGCTCCACATTTGCTTTCAGTTTAGCTGGTCGTTCATACTAATACACATTGGCCGTATTAGGGGGTGGGAAACTGATGGGTGGGGATCGGGCGTTGTGGACAGCGACTCCTACAGGTTGGTTGGTGCGCCTGCGCAGTAGAATCAGGAAGTGTCGGGGGCAGCGTGAGCCTCCCACGCGTTACTCCTCGCCACTGAGAGATCGAGCTGCGCAGGTGAAAAGATGCGACTGCTGTTACCTCAAGTACCGGAGGGGACTTGTGCTATGTATGACTTAGTCCACATTGCAGCCGGCTTGTGGGAGGCAAGAAACAGCGTTCGTGACAGGGGAGGGTTGAATTGGATGATACGAAATTGGGATGGGAGAAAATATAGAAAATTGGAGAAAAAGTGGATAAAAAAAAATAAAAACTGCTGTTTCCAAGAGAACCAAATGGAAGAAAGACTTTCATTTCATCTCATTGGTGCAAATGTTCCCATTCTTTTAGTAGGAGACCATGCTTTTACCAAGAAGGAGCAGAAGGAGCAGAAGGAGCAGAAGAAGCAGAAGTTTGAAGCTGCCAGGCCCAGATACTACTATCACCTGGAGTACCGGCTGCTACCTGGAGACACGGATCCGGTCACAGTGGACCTGGTGATGCTTGGACAAGCAGCTAAAATATACCACGGACACGACTCCAAGGTAACCACCAGTATGATGATCGATCTATCTCTGTGTGTGTGTGTGTGTGTGTACATGTGTGTGTACGCACTAGATTAGATTAGATTCAAATGTATTGTCATCATGCAGCACAAGTACAGTACAGTACAATGAAAAGAAGTTTGGCATCCAACCAGAGTGCAAAATGAACAGTAAAGTGCAACAGCAATATGCAATGTACAGGTGATTAAACTGGGTATAAACGAGTACTACTGAGCAATAGTGCTAATCAGATGTATGCACAGAATTGTAGTATTAATATGTACAGTGATACAGGCAGTGGTGCAGTGCTGGGCAACCGCGGTCAAACGGCGTTTGGGCTTCGAAGTGCGCGCATCCTATTATTATGCAAAGTCTAGGTGATAAGTGCCTAGACTTTGCATAATAATAGGATACCGTTTGGCCTCCGCCCATATTACGACTGCACCCCTGGATACAGGTATAAAGACACTATGGTAGTAAGTCATACCGGCCAGCAGTGTAACTAGTAAAAGTAGAACCCGGGTCTCCCACGCCGCGGGCAACAACACAGACCGCTATACCAAGAAGTGAACTCACTGCTTTGTAACGTGTCCATGTGTCTTTTGAGGATGAGAGTGAGTTTAACCCATAGAGCACCGCTACTCACCCCAGCCCTCCGTGACTGCGCTTCACGATACCATCCGTTACACGTGTACAGAGTTGTTGTGGGGGTGACAGTGGCTCAGGAGCGGGAGGTAGAGCTGAGCAAGACACGTATGCCCCAATTACTCCTGATGAGCAGGTTGGCACCTTGCATGGTCGCCTCCGCCGTCGGTGTGTGAATGTGTGAGTGAACGGGTACAATGTGAGGAATAAATTGTAAAGCGCTTCGGATAAAAGCTTTTATATAAATGCAGCCATTTACCATTAAACATTTGTAGTGTAGCCAGTGTGTGTGTGTGTCTGTGTGTGTGTGTGTGTGTGTGTGTGAATGTGTGTGTGTGTGTGTGTGTGTGTGTGTTTGCACTAGCATGTGTGGTCTGTGTCCACTGCATGAATAATTCACGAGCATTATGACAGAACAAAGACGACAGGAGTGTGTGTGTCTGGTTACAGTAATGGCTCAGTCCCCAGTGAAGGGAGCAGGGATTAAGATCATTTGTCTTGTGCTTTAACAGGTGTGTGTGTGTGTGTGTGTGTGTGTGTGTGTGTGTGTGTGTGTGTGTGTGTGTGTGTGTGTGTGTGTGTAACACCTCTTCATCTGAAGGACCTACTCACATCTCTCACAAGTGTGAGAGCCCTTTCTTCACAAGTACCGTGCTTAAAGGGATAGTTATTTTTTTAAATTTTTATTTAAAACTCTGAATATAAAATATGAGAAAAATATACAGTGTAGAGTGTCAGTATGCCCCATCAGTTATATTATATGTTACAATAGACATAGGCAATAAAGACATCTGAATATATACTATGAGTATATTATTATAATCAGATCTAATTTTATTGCCTATATTTATGTCTTTCTACTATTACCCTGCCCATACATGTACCTCCCCTCCCCCATGCCGCTATGATCATATATATATATATATATATATATATATATATATATATATATATATATATATATATATATATATATATATATATATATATATATATATATATATAAAAACTCTAGATGGCTCAAGGCTGAGTCTCCTGTGTAGTTCATCGGCGGCCATCTTGCTTGAGTGGACTACTGCTGGTGATGATCTGCACAAACAAAAATACTCCTAACTCACTGAAATCTTGACAGATTTACAAACGGTTTGGTTTATTACAAACGTTATTAACGTGGCTATGATTCTTGCATGGAATTATTTTATTTAAATGTTTTTCATATGAAAGTCCAAGTATGCAGTATGATAACTACATCTCTGACATTTTTAACAAACCAAACGGTTTAAAAATGTAGCAAGCTATGGTTATTTCAATAGTCCATGCACCATAGACATGCATGTTATGAGTGGGCATGCCGTGCTCCACCCACGCAAGATGGCCGCCATGTGGCAACGTCGGTCTCCGTTGTGGCCAGCAGCGGGTGAGTCATCTAGTGATATATATCTATGGCTATGATGCCCAAATGTCCCCCAAGGGGATCAATGAAGGAATATCTGATCTTATGTCTTGTGTTTTCAAAAGCGTGTTCAGATCCTGAGGCCGTGGCAGGAAGGAGAGCAGATTTGGGTCGCTTGGACTCAGTCTTTCCAAGTCAGTGTCGACAAGGACCTGGTGCTCAAACTGCAGTCTCACAAGATCAACGTCCGCATCTGGGAGGGCAGGGAGAAAGTGTCCATCCACGCCCGGTTTGAACAACCCAAAGCCTCCAGGTCGTCTCGGCCAGAGGAGGACACGGCGGACACCTCTGGTAGGTGCATTTCCTACCGTCTCAATAAACACAGAGGCTATTTCTGAAAAGTCGTTTCTGACCGTTCGCAGTTGGCGAGGTCTGAATTTATCATAAACACTCGCTAAAATAATCCTGGCTCCAACATTAGGGGTAGAGGTGTAGACCATAAAGTTTAGCTTCAGCGTCGAGTGCGAACACTGTGTGAGGTCTGCTGCTCAGGTTCCTCATAAACAGTGAAATGCACAGGAGGTCATTCTTACCAAATATACTGATCCATTTGCAGTACGTGGCGGCACGGTGGTACAGTGGTCCGCACTGCTGCCTCACAGCAAGAAGGTCCTGGGTTCGAACCCCAGCAGGGGGCCTTTCTGTGTGGAGTTTGCATGTTCTCCCTGTGTGTTCGCGTGTGTTTCCTCCAGGTACTCTGGTCTCCTCCCACACCATAAAGACATGCATCATGGTAGGCAGGGACTACAGATGAAAACTAGCTCATTAGCTCACTCTGGCACATTTACATTGATGTGGAAACTGAAGATGTTGATTAATGTGCACTGTCCCTGGGTAAAAAAAAACTTAAACTTGATTTTCTAGTCTCTTAGACCAGTGGTTCCCAAAGTCGGGGTCGCGACCCAAAGGTGGGCCGCGAGCAGCCACGGATGGGCCGCGAGATGATTTAAAAAAAATATATATATTTTTTTTTTATTTTTTTGTCAGGCCACTGAACTTAGAAGCAGGCCAGGACAGTGTTTCTAGTTGTATTCTAAAATTATATTCTATTGTATTCTAAAATGTGACTATATTGTTTTATATTAACTTAATAAATAAACAAAAACGAAAAATCTACTTATTTCAACGAACATTTCAAACTAAATAACAGATTATGCACATAAAACGCTGAAAACAACCGAAGCAACAATAGTATTTTAATGAGGCTATTATTATTATCATTATTATTTTGCAACAAGTTAGCCCTCTCATAAATAGCACAAATAAAAATTAATAACTAACTTGAACTAACTTAATAGGATTGAAGTGATATTTGGCTTAAAAAATCGATCGCCCGACAAAAAAAAAAAAAAAAAAAAAAGCCAGACGATGTGCATTGGGCCGCGGCTCTCTGACGCCTTATTTTCTGGGCCCCGGCCTGAAAAGTTTGGGAACCCCTGTCTTAGACTACCCACACTTACAACTAGTAGCTCTATGCAAGTACATTTAATATAGTCTGATGGTTATATAATACCAATAAGCATAAAACAATGCACTACTGTTTTTGAAAATGCGTAATGTAATTTTGTAGAGGAATAACCTTCAATATGTAGACTCGTTTAAAACTCATTAAAACGACTGAGTTTGTGTTATTGATGCCTAATGAACAAGCCTATCTTGCATCTTCACTGATTGAAAAGTCTCTTTAAAATAGTGTTTGTTTCTACTGTGACTATTGTACAGATGGAAGTATCTTTAAAATAGTGTTTGTGTCTAATGTGTTCGTTTAACTATTTCTGTGTGCTGATGAGATTTGGTCTCAGACTCAGGTGACAAGATCTGGTAACTCATTACAATCGAGAATGTTCTGCTTGTACAGGTTCCAGTTGTGACTGTGAAACATAATACTTACATCATAGCATAACACATTACAAGTAAACAGGATAAAGGACTAGTACACACAGACAGACATTATACTTACATCATAACATAAAACATTATAGGTAAACAGGATAAATGACTAGTACACACACAGACATAATACTTACATCATAACATAAAACATTACAAGTAAACAGGATAAATGACTAGTACACACAGACACAGACATAATACTTACATCATAACATAACACATTACAAGTAAACATGACAAAGGATACACACACAGACATAATACTTACATCATAACATTACAAGTAAAAATGACAAAGGACTAGTACACAGACATAATACTTACATCATAACACATGACAAAGGACTAGTACACACACAGACATAATACTTACATCATAACATACAGTATAACATTACAAGTAAACATGACAAAGGTCTAGTACACACACGCAGACTTAATACTTACATCGTAACATTACAAGTAAACATGGTCTACTAGGACTACAGACTTGGAATAGTACACACACAAGCTCCAATATACAATAATCCAATACTCAAACTATGTGAAATAGCTAAGAATACTGTACACAACTATATACCCACACATTTGTTCATACATGCCTATTTTAACAGCCCACTAAATTGATGTTGATACATAATGATGATCACATTTGAGAAACTTTCACACATTTCAATAATATTTCATTTCTACATTTGTTCAAACATCCCTGTTGTGTAAAAAAGAAAGTAACTTACACAAAGTTCATAAAGAAAGTAACTCTTACATGAAATGCATAAAGAAAGTAACTCTTACGGGGGCGACTACGTGGCGTAGTGGGCAAGGCGCTCGCCACGAAATCTGGAGACGCTGGGCTTGCCTGTTCGAGCCCAGCGCTCCACATTTGCTTTCAGTTTAGCTGGTCGTCCGTACTAATACACATTGGCCGTATTAGGGGGTGGGAAACTGATGGGTGGGGATCGGGCGTTGTGGACAGCGACTCCTACAGGTCGGTTGGTGCGCCTGCGCAGTAGAATCAGGAAGTGTCGGGGGCAGCGTGAGCCTCCCACGCGTTACTCCTCGCCACTGAGAGATCGAGCTGCGCAGGTGAAAAGATGCGACTGCTGTTACCTCAAGTACCGGAGGGGACTTGTGCTATGTATGACTTAGTCCACATTGCAGCCGGCTTGTGGGAGGCAAGAAACAGCGTTCGTGACAGGGGAGGGTTGGATTGGATGATACGAAATTGGGATGGGAGAAAATAGAAAATGGGAGAAAAAAAGTAGATAAAAAAAAAAAAAAAAAGTAACTCTTACATGAAATGCATAAAGAAAGTAACTCTTACATGAAGTGCATAAAGAAAGTAACTCTTACATGAAGTGCATAAAGAAAATAACTTACATGAAGTGCATAAAGAAAGTAACTGTTACATGAAGTGCATAAAGAAGTGCATGACGACGTGTGTCTTCCCTCCCAGTTGGCATCAGCAGCACGGTGAACAGGCTGAGAGGCCTCTGTGAGCAGGACGGGTCAAAGACGTCCAAACCCCACAGAGACACTGCTGCACCGGGTACGTTTACAATTATCTGTGCTGCCTAATGTTTAATTTTCTATTGCATTTGTCTTTATTTATACGGGTAAAACACAGAGATCTCCTTCATGCGTGACCAGCTTACAATAGACATATAAAAACAGTACAGTTCAGACAAGAATTCAAATGTCAACAAACATGTATATCATTGCTTTCTGAGTAAAGTAGTCATTATGAAGAAAGAGAAAATAATGGCTCCGGTTTCTTTGGGGGCCTGAGGAATAAATAGTGTGTTATCAGCATGATTCATAGACATAGATTGTAAAGGATCTGCCTGAATTGTACAAGTGATGGCTTATTTTTAAGGTATGAACCTGTACTTTCATATTATGTAAAACAAATAAAAAAAATTTAAGATAAGGTGGTATGATACACAGCATGAGGTGTTTTAAGGTGGTATAATACACAGCATGGGGTGGTTTTAAGGTGGTATGATACACAGCATGGAGGGGTTTTAAGGTGGTATGATACACAGTGTGGAGGGATTTTAAGGTGGTATGATACACAGTATGGAGGGTTTTTAAGGTGGTATGATACAGTGTGGAGGGGTTTTTAGGTGGTATTATACACAGCGGGGAGGGGTTTTAAGGTGGTATGATACACAGCATTGAGGGGTTTTAAGGTGGAGAGAGTCATGTACAAAATGTCACCATAATCAAATAGAAAAGCATAATTTATGAAACCCAGTATTACTTTCAACCTTTTAGACAGGTGTTCCACATGTCATAGGTTATAAAATTCATAAATATTTACAATATTCTTCCATTTCATTTTGAGAACCCTGATGTGTATAAATGACAGCCGTGCAATCTTATTTTAGTTTTTATTATTATATATATTATAATCTATACAATCTCATTAGTTATTATAATCTACACATAATAATCTATACAATATTTTTGTTATTATAATCGATACATATTATAATCTATACATTTTATAATCTATACATTTTATTTCTGTTATTATAATCTATACAATCTTATTTTAGTTATTATAATCTATATATATTATAATCTATACAATTTAATTTTGGTTATTATAATCTATACATATTATAATCTATACATTTTTATTTGAGTTATAATCTATACATATTAATATAAACATTGTATAATACTGTATATAATATAATATAGTGTAGTATAAATAGTATGATTTAGTTAGTATAATAAAAATAATACAATTATATAGTATAATAGTATAGTATATAGAAGTATAATATAGAATACTACATTATATAATAGAACAGTGTACTATAAATATATAGATACGTGTGTGTGTGTGTGTGTGTGTGTGTATAAATGAATGAACCTCAGTAAATATGCAATTTAACTGATAGATACACAAAATGTATTTATTTATGTACATTTTATGTGTTGGATGTTTTCATTTCTGCAAAATAAGTATGTACATTTTGTTTGGTTTGGACTATGAACAGTGTGTGTTATGATGTCTACCAGTGTACTGTATGTGTGTAGGAGCAGGTACAATAAGAGTTTTCTTCTTCCTGTTCCTTTCGGCCATGGCATTTAGTGGATCATATTAACATATTAGTCATAATCCAGAAGAGGTTCCTCAGGATGAATTCTCACTCTACCAGATATGAACCATCTGCACCTCTGTTCCGCAAATATTCTCTACTATCAATTGACGAACTTAATACCTTTCAAACATGCTCATTCATATTCAAGTTCATTAACAATAGGCAAGATCTTCCTGATACCTTCCATAGTTTCTTCATCTTTTCATCAGAATTTCACTCATATCCAACAAACCATAGTAATAAACTCCACTTACCTTTCTGTCTGATATCTAGCCATCAATTCAACATTAGCTTTAGAGGTCCTAAACTCTGGAACACTCTAAGTTCATCATCGAGGTCAACAACCTCCTTATCTATATTTAAAAAACAATTAAAATCTAATTTAATTTCATCATAAATGACCATCACATTAAGTTACTCCTGTGCATCAGTGTTACATCTACTGTATGGCTGCTTGTTTCTTTTTCCTCATTATATACTGTTATTAATATGTTATTCTCCTCTCCTTTGCCCTCTTGTACAAAAAAAAAAAATTGTTCTTGTTATTGACTCGTGTCAATCTTCCATGTTTTCGCTATAGTGTCTGCCTTATGTCTCTGTTCCTGTTTTGTAGTTTATTTTCTAGACCATGTTTACATGTATTTCGTTCATATTGTTTATGGACAATGAGATGGGAGTGGAACTTTGTACAAGCCCTTTGGGCTTCGTTCCCTGCTAGCACTGTTTTTTCTTTTTTTATATATTGTGCTAAATAAATACACTAAACTAAACTAAGTGAACTATATGTATTGAAGACACTGTTGGACTGTAACAATTCCATGTACAAATAAATAAAAATTATGATGATGATGATGATGATGATGATGATGATGATGATGATGATGATGATGATGATGACATATTATAATCTCTAAATGTTTCAGCTCAGAAGCAGAACATCAGAAGGAGAGGAGCTGCCGCAGTAAAGATTGGTCTGACTCGTCTCCTAGCAGGTAGGTCTCTTGCCGACGACATAGTCCTCCTCTCACACACACAAACACAAATGCAGACCAAACTCACAAAACTTGCCACAATTGCAGCTACCACAGGACTACACATCAATAAAGCAAAAACAAAGGAGATGAAGATGAACCACAATTTAGAAGAGGCCGTACAACTGGACAGAGAAGCACTGGATGAGGTGGACACCTTCACATACCTGGGAAGCATCGTTGGGAAGGATGGAGGCAGCGACAAAGACATCAAAGCAAGAATAGGGAAGGCAAGAACAGCATTTTTAATACTGAAGCAAACATGGAATTCAAACCACATCTCCACAAAGACCAAACTCCGCATCTTCAACACCAATGTCAAATCAGTTCTATTATACGGAGCAGAAACATGGAGAACCACAAAAGCAACCTCAAACAAACTGCAAACCTTCATAAACAGATGTTTACGACACATCCTGGGAATCTACTGGCCAAACACCATCACAAACGAACAGTTCTGGCAAACCACTCAACAAGAACCACTTGAAACCCTAATCAAACGCAGGAAATGGGGCTGGATTGGACACACCCTGAGAAAACCATCCTCCAACACAACCAGGCAGGCCTTAACCTGGAACCCACAGGGGAAGAGAAAGCCAGGAAGACCCAGAAACAGCTGGAGAAGGTCTGTCGAGGCGGATCTCAAGGAAGAAAGAAAATCATGGAAGGAAGCAGAGAAAATCGCCCAACACCGAACCAGCTGGAGAGATTTCATGAATGACCTATGCTCCCCAAAGAGCAAAGGGGTTTAAGTCAAGGTCTCTCTCAGTAGATGAACTATGTATGTAGGCTACTATGTATGTAAATGTAGAAAAGTGCTTCTCCCTAGCCCTTTTCGGACAATTGGACAATGCTGCAATAGCAGCTGGTAAAACTTTGGCGATTTATGGAATGACCATTGTTATGTGTCCAAATCCCGAAATAGAAAATAGCTAGTGGTGGGACTTGATTAAAAATGTTAATCGAATTAATTCGAGACTTTATAGTTAATTAATCGAAATTAAACACATTTTAATCACATCAATATTTGATGCGAAAAGCAAAAATTTTCAATTCAAATTAATTTTCGTATACAAGTGAATCAATGAATATACATTATGATTATACATACATTTAAGCAGCAAAATCCTGTATTAGCTGCTACACAGACCAACAGAGCAATGCAATTTTTAACAAAGTGCAGCAATTTTAGGAATAATATATATATAGCGCAAAGGACCTTTTGTAAACTCAAGCACTTTCAAGGTAAAAGTAAAACGCAGTATTTTCAAGTACATTCCACAACAGTTGACCATTGAAAAAAAAACTCTTGATTGATCTCAATCAGGGATGCTCGATATTGGCTTTTTTACCGATACCGATATACCGATATTGTCCAACTCTTAATTTCTGATACCGATATCAACCGATACCGATATATATATATCTCTTATTTAATTTTTTTCTATGAACAAACCAGACTAAGAAAAAAAGTTATTTGCGATGTATTATACTTTATACTTATACAGCATTGCTTTGTTTCCGTGACGACCAGGGGAGCGATCGGTGACCAAGCGCTTCACCACTAACTCCACTGCAGTGTGCGAGGCGATGTGCTGCGTCTCGCTGGACCGCCCGCTGATGTCCGACCGGCTGAAGGCTGAACTCAACCCGCTCGTCATCACCATCCTGTCGGCCAAGTCCATGCCTCCGATCCCCATCCACGTCCTAGAGGTATGAGAACCATCTCACTTAATGTTGGCTTCAGGATCAGCCGCAAGGTTACGCTAATGCATTTTCTTTTTTTTTATCCACTTTTTCTCCCATTTTCTATATTTTCTCCCATCCCAATTTCGTATCATCCAATTCAACCCTCCCCTGTCACGAACGCTGTTTCTTGCCTCCCAAAAGCCGGCTGCAATGTGGACTAAGTCATACATAGCACAAGTCCCCTCCGGTACTTGAGGTAACAGCAGTCGCATCTTTTCACCTGCGCAGCTCGATCTCTCAGTGGCGAGGAGTAACGCGTGGGAGGCTCACGCTGCCCCCGACACTTCCTGATTCCACTGCGCAGGCGCACCAACCGACCTGTAGGAGTCGCTGTCCACAACGCCTGATCCCCACCCATCAGTTTCCCACCCCCTAATACGGCCAATGTGTATTAGTATGAACGACCAGCTAAACTGAAAGCAATGTGGAGCGCTGGGCTCGAACAGGCAAGCCCAGCGTCTCCGTCATTCGTGGCGAGCGCCTTGCCCACTACGCCACATAGCCGCCCTCGCTAATGCATTTTCATTAGGGATGTCCAATTGGCATTCAAATGTAATATCGGAAATGATCGGTATCTGTTTTAAATTTTAGTTTTTACATTTATTTAACCTTTATTTATCCAGGCAAGCAAGTAAGAACTAATTCTTATTTTATTTATTGTCAAAAGTATGCATAATGTTGTGTTAATTACACAACAAGAGATATGTAATGTTAATTACCTGAAATTATTCCGTTTTTTTCGGGGGGGAAACCCTGCATATATCGGTATCGGTTGATATCGGTATCGGAAATTAAGAGTTGGACAATATCGGTATATCGGATATCGGTAAAAAAAAAAGCCAATATCGAACATCCCTAATTTTCATTACAACTCATTACATGAGTTTCTCAAAAGGAGTAATTCTCACGTTTGACTTGCAGTGACTTGAGCTTTGAGATTGAAGCGGTTTACCGTTTAACGTGTTCTCCACCAGGACGAGTGCCCTCCCGTGTACTGCCAGTACAAGTTCCACAACTGCGAAAGGCATCGGACCCGCGGTCGAGAGCGCGGCGCCAACGTCTACTTCAACAACCGCAACGTGATCCTGAGCGGCCTGATGAGCCCGGGGGCGCTCCGGGAGTTCCTAGGAGGGCCTCCGCTGGAGATCCAGGTCCACGACCGCGACAGGAAGAAGGAGCGGACCGAGGTCCCGGCGCTGCCCGACGACGACGCCGCCAGGCTGGGGGGCAGTGTGGCGTCCCTGGTGGGCGGGAGACGCACCAATCACAACGCCGTCCGGGGGGCGGAGGAGGAGGAGGACGCCGAGGCGTGGGACTCCTACGGCGTGGCCCGGCTCGACCTGTCCCAGCTGCTCCTCGGATACACCAGTCTGAAGCGCCACTTGCAGATCACGTGCGGCCCTCCGCCTCGGCTGCTCGGGGGCGGCGAGAGAGGCGCGCGGGAGAGGAGGATGATGATGATGATGAACACGCCGGGCGCCGCCGCCGCCGACGGACCCGGCAAGCGGCCCCCCGTGCCCGCGGGCGAATACTTAGAAGCCAACTCTCAGCTCAAGGTCACGGTTCAATTAGCTTTCCCGCTGAACGCCGAGAGCGGTGGTGGTGGTGGGGGGGAAGCGGGGGGCTCGTCCGCTTGTCCGTTTGGACGCGTCGTCTACCTCTTTGCGTACGGAAATATCTCTGTCGTGACCAAGCTGAGGTCTGAGGTCCTGAGGATCAACGTGGCGGCTCTACGTCCAGACCGAGGTGAGTGAGGAAGGAGAGCAGCGTCGACCGTCACCATGTATTAGGGATGGGCATGGACACCGTGTAGTGTATTGAGAGGGGACCCTATTAACTGTTACACCGCTGAACGGCATGCTGGGTACAGCTCGCTAGCTAGTGTGGTGGAAAAACGCATTAAACACCACATTCTATATAAATGTAGTACAGGCCATATACATGTGCGACCCTTACTCTAACGTCTGAGTAAACTCACAAAGAGATTCTGAAGAGGACAGCGATTATGACTTAAACACATATAAATATAGACTAGATATCAACATAGTTGATAATGAAAGAACATACACACACGCTCACACACACACCACACACACTCACACCACACACACGCTCACACACCGTTTCAGATAGCAACAGAGTAAAGTGATGTCCAGTGACGTCAATGTATCTATAAAAGAAGGATAGGAGTTGATGAGACCAGGAGTTTTTCCAATGCTTTGATCAAAGATTAAACTTCCTCGTGCGGGCGTTCCAATTGAAGTTGAGTTTCTGGAGTCATCTTTGAAAGCGTTGTTTGCTTAATAATAAATCTGTTAAGAATGTAGTATTGAAATCCACTTTACTAGCCAGGTAGCATAACAGTCTGTTATAACTGCTGGGAGAACAGAAAAGAAAGATGAAGAAAGAGAGACTGGAGACGTCGTTACACGGTAGCAACGTTGTGTACGTTTGCCATGTTGTTTCACAGAGTTCACACATTTCAAGCATCGGTGAACTTTCAGAATGAATGCCTTTGTTCCCGGAAATACGCTAGCCTGCTCCGCTGGCGTTAGCCATTAGCAATGACTATTGAATAGTAATCCTGTGAGTTCTGCCCCTCCCTACTATGTATATCCCTCAGTTCTTAACATTTTTCCGAGGAAGGATTCCTTCACAAGGAACCAGAACCACGGCTGGCTAGTTGAAAGTAAATTAAACTAATTTGCTACCAACGTGTGTTATTGGACCTCAAATTGATCTCAAACTCCATCCTCTTTTCTCGATGTCTTCCCTCTGACATTTGTGATTGGAGGATCAAGAGAAGAGGGCAGGGTTTGAGATAGTAAAAACATCGACAGCCACCTTGACACTTGATGCATTATCTGCTGCAATAAATTGCCAATATTAATCACCCCCGACAGAAGGTTCACTGCTCCCATGAGTTGTGTTTACATTGGACAGCTTTGATGATCATGATGCCGCGTTGACCCATCCTCGTTCTCTCCCCCCCAGGTCTAGACTCAGCCTCGCTGGAAACCATTGAGAAGGTGCTATCAAATTACAGTGTCAAGGAGAGGGAGAGCGAGGATCTGGATTTCGTTACAGGATTCCACGTGATAGATACGAAGACGCACCTTTTTGTCCTTGAAGGGCTGAGAGATAAAGCCGTCAAAACACTCCGGGAGACGGTTCCCATGAAGTAAGGTTACAGCCGCTGTATTGGCTGAAAGGGGCAGTTGACCGAAATGTGATGCCGATTTATGACACACATCACCCGTGTGTCATCTGTACTTATACAGTGGCGTGTGGGAATAACCGGTTGTAAAAGGCTGCGAGGTGGGCAGTATTTCTGAACACGACCTCCTCGTCTGTCATTTAAACTGCGCTCATCCATCATCCCTTACATATCTAGAGTTGGGCCAGTTACTCAGGAAGTGTAATTCGTTACTTATTACTACTATGATACTTGTTACTTTCGATTACACCCCTCCCCCCTCAGAAAAGTAAGTACAACCTGTTCAGATTCTGTTAGCTGTCCAGATGTCACAGCTGTGGTGGAAACAAAGTCTACCTCTCCGAGTGAGGCCTTCAAATTAGCCTCCATCACCGCACATCGCGTAACAACACGTGCAACACGACCTCCTCGTCGGTCATTAAACTGTGCTCATCCATTGTCCTTATATCAAATCAAATATCAAATCTAAATTGTAATCGTTCTTGCAAAAAATGTGTTTGGTTTGAGAGTAAATTCGTTTAACTTCGTCCTCCTACTGTACTTACATACGTATTCCATGTACTGCTAATTACACCTCAGTGAACCATGAAAATTGGAGGCAATTTAATAATGGAAGAATTTATTTCATTAGTTGTTTTACATACTACTAAGCAGAATGAATGCAGGTTTTTAAGGAACAAGCCATTATAACACAAGAATGAAGCAAAGACTGTAGCGAAGATCACTCTTGGAGAATCAGTTACACTGAAGGATGGAATTGCTGCCATATATTATAAAGGTGAAATGCCCCTTTAATATTAGCAGTAATCGGCTGGGCAGTCCATCCATACGACTCTGCACTCAACACCGCAGCACCCAAGGTTCAGCACTGTTTGATGATCATTGCTACTCAGCTGAAAGAGTTGTACCCTTCCTGCTGACTTGTAAGTCGCTTTGGATAAAAGTGTTCAGCTAAATTAATAAATGTAAATGTAAAATGTAAATCCATCTGGCTGGAGTGGAGACGTCAAACTGTTCAAGTTGGTCATGAGCAGTAAAACCTGTTTGTTTTTAGTAATACTGTGCATGATCATTACACTAGAGGTTCCAGTAGTGGGCAGTTTGATTTGCCAGGTCCAAAAACCAACGCTTTAAGGAGACCTTTAATTTTTAGAGCATTAACTCTTTGGAATAACCTGCCTCAAAACCTCTTGCTGCATTTACAGTAGATTCACTTTTAGAAATAATCTTAAATTGTATTTAACACTGTAAAGTATTTTGTTTTGTTTTTTTTGTTTTCCGTTTCTTTGCCTGCATGTCATTTTAGCCATCTTAATTGTTAGTTTCGAGTACTGACTTTTAATAATTTTGTTTTGCAATAATAATTGTTTTTGTATGTTTTTTTGTGTGTGGACCCCAGGAAGACTAGCTGGTTGCTATGGCACCAGCTAACGGGGATCCGTAATAAAATCTAAATCAAATCAAACCCCGGTGGTGGATGTGGTGTGTTGCAGGCTGACGGGGCCCGAGGAGGAGCGGGTGATCGTTCTCTACAACTCGGGCCTTGGTTTCTTCCGGCGCCTCTATGACTCTCTGGACGTGGGCCTGAGGCCCGTCCGCCTCCTCCGACCCCTGGAGGCCATCATGAGAAACCCTCTGGTCTACGTCAGAGACATGGTCCCCAACCCCTGCTTCCAAGCGCTGTCACGGTATTCAATTTTCTTTTTTCAAAACTTTGTTTATTGAAGTTTTTCATTGCTATATGAAATGATGAGCAGGTCATATATATGTACACATATATGCCAGACGTATTCTACATATAAGTAGTCTCAGACCCCCCCCCCCCCAGGTTGACCCAGCTCCTGCTCCTTTATTAAACCCCGCCCCCAGGTTGACCCAGCTCCTGCAGGTGCAGCAGCTGCAGGTGGCGGTGAGGAGCGACCTGTTCCCCTCGGCCCTCATGCTGCTGAGCCTGGGCCGGGAGTACGGCGTCGTCCCCAGGAAGAGGGAGGAGGAAGAGCCAGAGGCGGAGGAAGAGGAAGAGGAAGAGACGGACGCGTGCCCTCTGCTCGTCCCCGAGGACGTGTCCACGCCCCTCGACACGCGCGGCAGAGAGGACAGGAAGTGGAGAGAACACAACGACCTGCGACCACAGACCAAGGACTATATTCAGGTGGGTAGGCCTCAGATTAGATTAGATTACATTAGACTAGACTAGATCAGATTAGACTAGATTACATTACATTAGACTAGATTACATTACATTAGACTAGACTAGACTACATTAGATTAGACTAGATTACATTAGATTAGACTAGACTAGATTACATCAGATTAGACTAGATTACATTACATTAGACTAGATTACATTACATTAGACTAGACTAGATTACATCAGATTAGACTAGATTACATTACATTAGACTAGATTACATTACATTAGACTAGACTAGATTACATCAGATTAGACTAGATTACATTACATTAGACTAGATTACATTACATTAGACTAGACTAGATTACATTAGATTAGACTAGATTACATTAGACTAGACTAGATTACATCAGATTAGACTAGATTACATTACATTAGACTAGATTACATTACATTAGACTAGACTAGATTACATTAGACTAGACTAGATTACATTAGATTAGACTAGACTAGATTACATTAGATTAGACTAGACTAGATTACATTAGATTAGACTAGATTACATTACATTAGACTAGATTACATTAGACTAGATTACATTAGACTAGACTAGATTACATTAGATTAGACTAGACTAGATTACATTAGATTAGACTAGATTACATTAGACTAGACTAGATTACATTAGATTAGACTAGATTACATTAGACTAGACTAGATTACATTAGATTAGACTAGACTAGATTACATTACATTAGACTAGATTACATTAGACTAGATTACATTAGACTAGATTACATTAGACTAGACTAGATTACATTAGATTAGACTAGACTAGATTACATTAGATTAGACTAGATTACATTAGACTAGACTAGATTACATTAGACTAGATTACATTAGATTAGACTAGATTACATTAGACTAGACTAGATTACATTAGATTAGACTAGATTACATTAGACTAGACTAGATTACATTAGATTAGACTAGACTAGATTACATTAGATTAGACTAGATTACATTAGATTAGACTAGATTACATTACATTAGACTAGACTAGATTACATTAGATTAGACTAGATTACATTAGACTAGACTAGATTACATTAGACTAGACT
Organism: Notolepis coatsorum; assembly: GCF_963971535.1. NCBI lineage: Eukaryota > Metazoa > Chordata > Actinopteri > Aulopiformes > Paralepididae > Notolepis > Notolepis coatsorum. The sequence continues at coordinate 3,789,459 of NC_140170.1, read as the reverse complement.
AGATTACATTAGATTAGACTAGATTACATTAGATTAGACTAGATTACATTAGACTAGACTAGATTACATTAGATTAGACTAGATTACATTACATTAGACTAGATTACATTAGACTAGACTAGATTACATTAGACTAGATTACTTTGGACTAGATTACTTTAGACTAGATTAGATTACATTAGATGAGACTAGATTACATTAGACTAGACTACTTTGGACTAGATTACTTTAGACTAGATTAGATTACATTAGACAACATTACATTATATTAGACTAGATTACATTAGACCAGACTAGATTACATTAGACAACATTACATTATATTAGACTAGATTACATTAGACCAGACTAGATTACATTAGACTAGACTAGATTACATTAGACTAGATTAGACTAGATTACATTAGACTAGATTACTTTGGACTAATTACATTAGACTAGATTACATTAGACTAGATTACTTTGGACTAGATTACATTAGACTAGATTACATTAGACTAGATTACTTTGGACTAGATTACATTAGACTAGATTACATTAGACTAGATTACTTTGGACTAGATTACATTAGACTAGATTACATTAGACTAGATTACTTTGGACTAGATTAGATTACATTAGATGAGACTAGATTACATTAGACGACATTACATTACATTATATTAGACTAGATTACATTAGACTAGACTAGATTACATTAGACTAGATTACTTTGGACTAGATTACTTTAGACTAGATTAGACTAGATTACTTTAGACTAGATTAGACTAGATTACATTAGACTAGATTACTTTGGACTAGATTAGATTACATTACATTAGACTAGATTACTTTGGACTAGATTACTTTAGACTAGATTAGATTACATTAGATGAGACTAGATTACATTAGACTAGACGACATTACATTACATTATATTAGACTAGATTACATTAATTAGATTAGACTAGATTACATTAGACTAGATTACATTAGACTAGATTACTTTAGACTAGATTAGATTACATTACATTAGACTAGACAACACTAGATTATATTAGACTAGATTACATTGATTAGACTAGATTACATTAATTAGATTACATTAGATTAGACTAGATTAAAATGTATCGTCATCATGCAGCACAACTAAAAGAAGTTTGGCATCCAACCAGAGTGCAAATGTAACAGTGAAGTGTAACAGTGATATACAATGTACAGGTGATTAAACTGGGTATAAAGTATATAAATTAGTACTACTGAGTAATAGTGCTAATCAGATGTATGTACAGAGTTGTAGTATTAATATGATACAGTTGATTACATGATTATGATTACAGTGATACAGGTATAAAGACACTATGGTAGTAAATCATACTGGCCAGCAACATAACTAGTAAGAGTAGGTAAGGTATATGTACAGACATAGATATAGTATCTATAGATATGTAAAAATTATTATATGCAGGTGTGTACAGACAGATGTGGATATATATGATGTATAAGAATAATTGCATGTATATGGATACCGGCACAGCATTCATGTGCATGCTATCATACAGAGTTATATAGGTTATATACAGATTGAACATTTGCTGGTTTAACTGCATGATTTTAACTACAGTATGTGTTAATATTGCATTATTGCAGGCCAATATTAAAGCGGTGCAACTGGCAAGTCTGCTGTTACAGAAGCCAAAGCCTGCAGTATTTGTGGCTGAACAGACTACAGAGGCAAAGGTATCTTACTATAGGAGATGGCTAATGTATTTTACTATAGGAGATGGCTAATGTATGTTACTATAGGAGATGGCCAAGGTATCTTACTATAGGAGATGGCCAAGGTATCTTACTATAGGAGATGGCCAAGGTATCTTACTATAGGAGATGGCCACGGTATTTTACTATAGGAGATAGCCAAGGTATGTTACTATAGGAGATGGCCAAGGTATCTTACTATAGGAGATGGCCAAGGTATCTTACTATAGGAGATGGCCAAGGTATCTTACTATAGGAGATGGCCAAGGTATCTTACTATAGGAGATGGCCACGGTATTTTACTATAGGAGATGGCTAATGCATCTTACTATAGGAGATGGCTAAGGTATTTTACTATAGGAGATGGCTAATGTATTTTACTATAGGAGATGGCTAATGTATTTTACTATAGGAGATGGCTAATGTATTTTACTATAGGAGATGGCCAAGGTATTTTACTATAGGAGATGGCCAAGGTATTTTACTATAGGAGATGGCCAAGGTATCTTACTATAGGAGATGGCCAAGGTATTTTACTATAGGAGATGGCCAAGGTATCTTACTATAGGAGATGGCCAAGGTATTTTACTATAGGAGATGGCCAAGGTATCTTACTATAGGAGATGGCCAAGGTATTTTACTATAGGAGATGGCCAAGGTATTTTACTATAGGTGTAGCTAAGGGGCTACACAACCCTGACTGTATTTAAATGTTTAGATTAAACCACTACTAGAGATATTAGTTAGCCAGACAATATTGTTACACAAAATGGCGGACACTTCATTAACTGCGAGGGGACAGTGAAACCGAGTTAAACAATCACTTTAATAGGGATAGAAAGCATACATAGAATATGAACACAGATCTCCTGTTATCACTTTAATATCAATGCCACAATGTCCGCGGTAACGATAGTTCCTATACTACGGGTACCCGACCGTTGGAGCTCTGAATGGAGTGAGACGGAGACGAAGCGAAGCAGTACAGGGAAAAGCAAGATGGTAGATGGAGACGGTACTTCTCTCTGGAGCTCCGACTCCAGAGAAACTGCAGACTGGTGGGATAATCCTGTCGTCACTGGGAAAGAGGGTCTCATACGGACTGGTCCTTGTATTCCTAGCGCCCGATGGCAGGATTAATAGCTATTAGTCCAAAGCCCGTTGGCATGGATGATAGCTAGTTAGCTCCGTTTGTACTTAAAGCTAACCCGCAGGAAGTCTTCAATGAGTAGTTATGTCCAGAACGTCGCTGGGTTCAACTATAAGTCTCTCCACGTTACTTCGCTTACACAAGTCACTATACTGTGCCAATAATGGCTCGACAATATTATGGTTGTATCTAATTAGCTGTTCGGCTCTCTATAACGATACGTTGCCTTGCCGTCCTGTTTACAACTGCGCCAACGTCACTTCTCTCTCACTCTGTTACCTGTGGACTGAGCCTGTTCACCCACACAGATCAATGCGCTCTCTCTGGGCTTGTCTGGGCATGTTCTGAAACATGTCTAGAGGGGCGCCTACGGCGTTAAGAATGGGACATATGATAAATACTGACACGTAAAACAGATGACGTGAAGATATATATCTTATATATATAAACAATATATAAGTTATACAAAATAATAAACGCAGACTTTCAGTGTTAATCTGGACCTTCAGAACAATAGGAGATGGCTAATGTATTTTACTATAGGAGATGGCCAAGGTATTTTACTATAGGAGATGGCTAAGGTATTTTACTATAGGAGATGGCTAATGTATTTTACTATAGGAGATGGCCAAGGTATCTTACTGTAGCAGGGTGGATTATCCCTACTTTATGAGAGTAGATGTACACTGTCACCAGGTAGTGGGAACGCAGCAGATCTGAGTCCGGCTGAATCCCCGACTGTAGTGCAGGAGTATTAGAGTGGAGCTTTAGCAGAGGGAGTGGATGGGGCCTAGGATTTACTAACCTAGGGGTGGTGCGCTGGTCCTTCTTGCCCTCCAGGGCGACTCGCAGTAATTCCCCACACACCCACACTTCTCCTAATACTACCCGCACCCTCCCACACCCGGTGGCAGTAGTGATAGATGATATACTTCCTCCCCAAAGCAGTACCTTTCCTTGCTGATGAGCAGAGACCTGTCCCAATGATGCTTAGGCAGGGGGTGGGGAAAGGGTTAAACAATAAAATGCATTACCCGGGCAGAAAGGGGTTAAGACAACAGACACAGTAACAGACACACACACACAGTGCTCCCATTCAGTGTTCTTTACTGAAGAAAGTATCCCGTTCTTAACACAAGGCACAATAAGCAAAGCTCTTCCCGCTTACACGAGGCACAATGACCAAAGCTCTTCCCGCTTACGCAACACAATGAATAAAGCGCATGGATGATAGCTAGTTAGCTCCGTTTGTACTTAAAGCTAACCCGCAGGAAGTCTTCAATGAGTAGTTATGTCCAGAACGTCGCTGGGTTCAACTATAAGTCTCTCCACGTTACTTCGCTTACACAAGTCACTATACTGTGCCAATAATGGCTCGACAATATTATGGTTGTATCTAATTAGCCGTTCGGCTCTCTATAACGATACGTTGCCTTGCCGTCCTGTTTACAACTGCGCCAACGTCACTTCTCTCTCACTCTGTTACCTGTGGACTGAGCCTGTTCACCCACACAGATCAATGCGCTCTCTCTGGGCTTGTCTGGGCATGTTCTGAAACATGTCTAGAGGGGCGCGCACTGGCGCCTACGGCGTTAAGAATGGGACATATACAAAAGGCGAATGATAAATACTGACACGTAAAACAGATGACGTGAAGATATATATCTTATATATATAAACAATATATAAGTTATACAAAATAATAAACGCAGACTTTCAGTGTTAATCTGGACCTTCAGAACAGCCGCCCCCTAATTAGTCCGAACCTAATTAGCAAATAAAATTTGGGGCACAGATTAATATTAAGGGTCAAGTCAACTTCTCCATAATGGGCTATGGGGAGTTGGAAGTAATCTATAAAGTCAGTGGGTTATCGTCGTCGTCAGGGGGGTCAGGGAACGCAGGAAGCTCTATCAACTTAGCTACTGGTCTGGTATAAGTCCGCCCTTGTACGATGACCTCTGCCGCTCTGACCTTCCCATCCGAACCATTGATCACTCTGCTCACACGGCCGGCTGGCCACGTAGCTCGGGGTAGTGACTGGTCTATGATCATCACGACGGTCCCCACGGTCAGGTTGTCCCCGTCTTTCACCCATTTCTGACGGGCTTGAAGGGAGGGTAAGTAGTGTAGGAGGAAGCAGGCCCAAAACTGGTCGGCCAGTACTTGGCTGTGTCTCCACATCCTCCGTCCGTTCATCTCGTCCTGTCTGTACACAGTCTGAGGAAGGGCAGGGTCCAGCCGCCCCATCAAGAGGTAGTTTGGGGTGATGGGGTCGATGTCAGCTACGTCGCTTGAAACGTAGCCGAGGGGCTTGGAGTTCAGAACTCCCTCAATCTCTGTGAGGACCGTAGCCAGGACTTCATCGCCCACGGTCTGGGCTCCAAGTACGGTGTACATAGCAGTCTTTATTGATCGGGCCTCTCTCTCCCACATTCCCCCGAAATGGGGGGCATTCGGAGGATTGAACTGGAAGGTGACCTGAGCAGGAGCGAGGCGAGTCTTGAGTTCTTCACCCATGTTCAGGAAGCTCGCTCTCAGTTCCGTGTCTCCTCCTCGGAAGTTTGTCCCTTGGTCTGACAATAGCACTGATGGGGTCCCTCTCCTCGCTTGGAACCTCCTGAATGACATGAGGAACGAGTCTGTACTCATCGACTGGAGGAGCTCAATGTGAACAGCTCGGGTGGTCATGCATTTATACACGATGCCCCACCTCTTCTCTGTTCGTCTTCCTCTCTTGACGTTGAATGGGCCGAAGCAGTCCACGCCCGTGGAATGGAAGGCCCGCTCGCCGAGTCGGAGGCGGCAGGGAGGCAGGTCTGCCATCTTCAGGATAATAGGCTGTGCCCTCCACTTGCGACAGGTCGGGCAAGTTCGTTGGAATCGGCGTACAGCTTCTCTCCCTTGGAGTATCCAGAAGCGCCGTCGGATCTCCGCAAAGACTCGCTCGGCCCCCGCGTGGCACACCACCTCGTCGTATTTCTGAATGATCAGATCTGCTATCCTGTGTCGGCTGCTTAGGATGATGGGATGCTTAACATCCTCGGCCAAGTCCGGGGCCCGTCTCAACTGACCACCCACCCTGATGAGGCCCTGGGCGTCGATCTCTGGGGCTAAGGTGAGGAGTCGACTGTCTGAGGGGACTGGCTTTGCCCTTATCAGACACTCTATTTCCTCTGGGAAAGAGTCTCTCTGCGCTCTCTGCAGCATAAGAAGTTCCGCTTCCTTGTATGCAGGTGCATCGAGGTCTGTGGTGGGGGGAAGCTCCGGGTGGTGCCATAGGAATGTCCTTTTCTGGGCACTCTCCAGAGTTAGACAGTCGTCTAGGTCCGGGCCCGTTGAATCCGGGGCTTGACTCAGCCCGCAGAACATGGACCTTTTTATCTCTGACTCGTCTTGGTTCGCCTCACGCGGTGTGGAGATAGGCCACCTCTCCTCCGGGAGCTTGAGGAATTCTGGGCCGTTACTGTATGAGTTAGGACGGGTGAGGTCGGCTAGGGACATCCCCCGTGTGATGACAACCGCCGGGTTCTGCTTGGTGTCAACATATCTCCAACATGCCGCTCCTACCAGGTCTTGGATTTCGGATACTCTGACTCCTACGAAAACCTTGTACCGACAGGAGGCGGACTGGATCCAGGTGATCACCTTTCATGGAGTCTGACCATAGGATGGTCTCACGCACCGGTATGGTGAGTTTACTTTGCACCATTTTGGCGAGTTGCGCGCCTACCAGAGCTGCGCAGAGCTCTAGTCGCGGGATCGACTGCTGCTTGCGGGGAGCTATCCTCGACTTCTCCTCCCTCTTCTCGAGCTCTCAGGTAGGCCACTGATCCGTACGCCACTTCAGAGGCGTCGCTGAAGACGTGCAGGTTGACCTCACAAGTCGCCAAGCGCACGGTAGGAGGGAAGTAGCTCCGCGGGATGGCCACCTCGCGGAGTAAGACAAGTTCATCCTCCCACTCTCTCCATGTGGTGGCTAGGTGCTCGGGTATGGGGTCGTCCCAGCCCTGCTCCTTGGCCCACAGTTCTCTCACCAGCATCTTCGCCCGGGTGGTGTAGGGGAGGATACACCCCATTGGGTCGTACTGGCTGGCGAGTGTTCGGTACACACTCCGCCGAGTGGTCAGTCTAGTCGTGGACGTCTCCTGATCCGTCCTCAGAGGTGTGTGTCGGTAGTGAAGCGAGTCCGTCTTGAAGCGTCAGACGAGGCCCAGAGTCATCTCTTGCGCTTCGCCTGGGGTGTGCGCCATCCAGGTCTCGCTGCTCGCGGCCTTAGTCTCTGGAGGGAGGTGCCGGAGAACTTGAGGGTCGCTACTGGCCCACTGTCGGAGGTCGAATCCACCTTTGGCTAACGAAGCCCGTAGCTTCAGTAGGATGCTCTCTGCTTCTTCTGGCGTGGATACGCTCTGTAGACAGTTGTCCACGTAGAAACTTCGTTCAACGCTGTGTCGGACGTCATCGTCAGCTCCGGGGTCTTCGGCCACGTGCTTCTGTAACGCGAACGTGGCGCAGCACGGGCTGCAGGTGGTGCCGAAGGGGAGTACCTCCCATTGGTATATCGAGGGTTGTTCGTCGTCGAGCCTCTCCCTCCACAGAAACCTCAGTAAAGGCTTGTCTTCCTCCATCAGTCGAACTTGTAGGAACATTCCCTTGATGTCGCCGCTGATGGCCACTTTGTCCTGACGAAAGCGTATCAGGACGCCGAGGAGGGAGGGTCCGAGTGTCGGGCCGGGCAGGAGTAGGTTATTCAGATTCTGCTGTCCAATCTGATAACTGCAATTGAACACGATGCGGTTATTTCCGTTGTGGGTGACCTTGTGGTGGGGCACGTACCATGACTCTGTCGTCCCTTCTGCCTCGTGGTCATCGATTTTCTTTATGTGGCCGGCTGTTACCAGCTTCTCGATCTCGGTGCAATAGATCGTTGCTTGGGGGGGATCCTTGGCGAGGCGCCGCTCAGTGCTCTGTAGGTAGTGGTGCGTCGCTCCCTTAGGCACATGCAGAGTGGGCATCCCTTCCCGCCTCAAGAGTGGGGTTGCGTATCTTAGCACTCCGTCGACCTCGACCCTCGTAGTCTTCTGCTCTAGTAGAGCGATGGCATACTTGTCCTCTTTGGACCGAACCATCTTGCGTTCGTTCTTGAATGGCAGCGCGTCTAGTGTCCATAGCCTCTCAACGTGCTGTAGGAGAGTGTTGTCTGTGTCGCTCACCTTGGTGTAAAGGCAGCGTGTGGACGTTGGTCGGCTGGAAGGCCCGGAGAGGGGGCCCTGGAGCGTCCACCCCAGTCGGGTCTTAACCGCGGCTGGGCATCCTCTGGGTCCGATGTGGACCGCCTCGGTTGGGACAATGAGGTCCGCGTGGTCGGAGCCAATGAGTAGGGTCGGTGTAGCGCCGCTGATAAACGGTATGGGCAATTGGCGTAGGTGGTCGTACTTTTCCCTCAGCTGTGAGATGGGGTAATCATAGCGTGACAAACCTATGTCGTAGCTCGTGAACGCCTTGCTGATGCTGTACCGCTTCTCAGGCTGGTCGATCGCTGCAATGGTGAACGAGACGTTTTCACCTTTGATTGTCTTTAAGTCTCGACGAATGGTACGGAGGGTCATGGTCTCCTCTGGGCCCGCAGGTCCAACTGGGTCGCGGCGGAGGCGAGGAGGAGTGTCTTCTCCGACCCATCGTCGAGGACGGCGTAGGTGTCGAGTACCTTGTCCCCGTGACTGAGGAGTACTCGTACCACCTTGAGGGGCACCCTGGAGCTCCCACTTTTCGCGGGGTCGATGTAGAGTACTTCTGCTCTCGAGTTGCTTTGTGGAGCTGGGTTTCGCTTGTTGCTCTCGTGCAGTGCTTCGAAGTGAGCGCCGTCACACTTGCCACACTTCTTAAGGCGGCATTCTGCTGCCATGTGGCTGCGTGCGCAGCGGCGGTTAGCTTTAATCCACTGACTTACTTCGACGGTGGTCAGTTTCTTGAATGCTTCGCACTGTGACAGCCAGTGTTCGTTGTCGCAGTATTGACATGCGATCTTCCATTTCCCCTTGGCGGGGGGGTTGTGACTCTTCTGTCGTGACACCGACTCGGCCTGGTGCATCACTGTGATGGGCCTGCTTTGGTCTTTAGCCCTCCTCAGTCCCTCTTTAGAGTTCGAGCCACCCCATGCGAAGGTGTCGATTCTTAGGCTGCTAACCTCCCTAGCTAGGAAGTCAGCAAGATCCAGCAGTGACTGTTCTGGGGCATTCGGGTCACGGTAGTTTCTTTGCCGCTGAAAACGTTCTTGGCGGAATGGGGGGAGCTTCTCTAATATGCGCTCCACGTTGGAGTTGGCGTACAGCTCGTGCATCCCCTTCTCTCGTTGGGAACCGAGCATCCCCACTAGGGACTGTACTTTGACGGATAGGTCGTCCAGGGCTCGGTTGTCTCTAGCCGGGGGGAGACGTTCGATCTCACGTATCTCCTGAATGACATAGTCCCATGTACGTCCGTAACGTCCGTCGAGGGCCGCCAGGGCGTCAGAATAGGGAGTTTGTGAATTGGAGTATGCCAGCGCAATGTTGTGAGCTCTAGTTACCTTGAGATGCTTAAGGAGAATGGCGTACTTGTATGACTCGTCCTGTACTCCTGATATGATTGTCTCTAGGCACATACGCAGCTCGGTATACTGCGCTCGGTCTTCTCTTGTGAAGTCTGGGAATGTGGGGGTCCCAATGTAGGGTGCCATGGATGGCTGTGACACTGACGCACGTGGGGGGAGAGGCATTCGCGGCGAGTCTCCCTGTGCGTTGGGCCGTTGGTTCGACGTTCGTGCTGGGCGGGAACCATGGGCTGGGTTGCCAGGCACCAGTGCATGTGAGCGGATCAGAGCGTGAGCGGCGCGGGGCGCGGAGCGGCCGGTTTTGACGTGAGCGAGGAGTGGGTTTTAAAATGAGTCGGCACGACGTCCGGAGCGAGAGTTCTCCTCCGCTCCAATCCACTCCAGGCCGCTCACAGTGGTTTAACACTGTTGATGTAATATACATGCAGTACAATGCCAAAGCAACAGATGGCGATGTACAAACATGAAGGCCATTTTCAACCAATGAGAAGGGTGAACCTGTGATATCCGGTTCAGGCTTCACTCCTCCTCCTTCACTCACTCCTGTTAGAAAAAGTATCGACGCCATTGTTGTTGTCGTTAGCTTACATGCTAACGTTAATGGCAGCGACCATAGCATTGTGGCTCGGCTAGCCTATCATCGCTTAATAGAGCTAGTGAATGGATAAACAATGTTATTTAACATTGCAGAATGGGTACAATTACAATGCGGCTCAATACAAACAATTGTTAAGGGGCCCAGGGGGTGTAGACTGTTGTAGTTTGAGCTAATTTACACCATGCTCCAAAAAAAAAAAAAAAAAAACTGCCGAGCGATCTGGCGCGGGGAGCGGGGAGCGCTCGATTCAAGGTGAGAGGGGAGCGAGCGGAGAGCGACTTGGGGGCGGGGTCAACATGACCGATTAGCGGAGCGGACCAAGCTTTAAAGAGCGAAGAGCGGATTTCTCGGCCGCGCCGATCCGCTCACGTGGCCTGCCAGGCACTAGTCCTCGGTGCCGTCTGGTGCTCGAACTCCCCACTGGGACGTGTTGGGGGTTCATGACGCAGCGTGTCGGGACTGAGGCCGGGGCTGCGCTGTGCCTCCTGGTCTGAGATGGAGTAGTGCGGGTGGGCCCTCTGTCCTCCCTCATCCTCAGTCAGGCTTTGTAGTCGCTCGGCTAGCTGTTCTGCAACGTAAGCAGGTTCTTCCCTTAGGCGGGTTCCCATGTAGCTTTGTCGTGGAGGGGAGGGTGCCCTCGACCCTTGGCGTGATGATCTCCGGGAGCTCCGGGTGGAAGAGTGGGGGGTCGCATTCTGGAGCGCTTGCGCCATCATTTGTGCTTGTAGACGGTCTCGCTGCATGGTTTCTTCAGCCTGGAGGCGCCTCTCTTCCAGCCTGAGATGTATCATGGCGTCAGCCTGGAGGCGACTCTCTTCCAGTCTGAGATGTTCGCGCTCACTCTCTCGTTGCGCCTGGAGGCGGTCACGCTCACCCTGGAGGCGGTCACGCTCACTCTCTCGGTGCTCCTGGAGGCGATCCCTTTCCGCCGAAGCGGTTATCGTGGCGATCAGGACTTGCGCTAGCCTCTGGTCGGCTTCGCTTGGGGAGGACGCTGATGATGGTGATTTGGAGTTGGCCGGGCTTGGCGTTGACCTGGTCTTCTCCCGCTCTCCGAGGTCCATCTCGGGGGCGCGGTACTCTTTACTTTCATGCGCTCCGAAGTCCATCTCTGGGGCGCGGTGTTCTATGGGTATAGTCAAGTCATGCCCCGCTTGTCCCCCCCCGTAAGCTAAGTCAGTTTCACTTAAACTAGCTTGGGTCTCTACATCTGGGGTTGACAGGTCGATAAGGTTGGGCATACTTGAGCTACCAATGTTATCCTTGCTTAACGTCCTCGTAGATAAGCTAGGGGGTAAATCTACAGCGTAGCCCTCCAAGTGGTGAGAGGGCTGACGCTGGCGCCTAGGGCGCTCTAATGGGGGAGAGCCGATTGGAGAGTGTCCGCCGCTGGCCATATTATCACTAATATTATTATTACTGATACCCTCCGGCTCGAAGGACCAATTGTAGCTAAGGGGCTACACAACCCTGACTGTATTTAAATGTTTAGATTAAACCACTACTAGAGATATTAGTTAGCCAGACAATATAGTTACACAAAATGGCGGACACTTCATTAACTGCGAGGGGACAGTGAAACAGAGTTAAACAATCACTTTAATAGGGATAGAAAGCATACATAGAATATGAACACAGATCTCCTGTTATCACTTTAACCCTTAGAAGTCAACGGGGCTTATTGCTCCCGTGGGCGGAGAACAAAATAATTAGAATCTCTCACAAATGCTCAGGAAGTCCCGTTTTTCAACAAATCTGTAAAAATAGAACAAAGACAATTTCGAGTGCATATAGTGTAATCTATATGTATCCTTACTTGCTAAACATAATACGACTTGTAAATATGTTTAATTCTTGCTAAATTGTATAGTTCTAAATATCCCTGTATTCCCCCGAAACTACAACGCGTCACGTACATGCACGCGCGCACACACAAACAGCGCATAGGTGTTAATCACTGAGTGATCTAATATGCATATTCTTCAGCGCGAGAGGGGGGGGGGGGGTTGTGTTTCTCACTGTCTGTCGTTGATAATAATAGTCCTGCAGTTCGCAGTTCATTCAAGCGCGCATCACGGTGATGACAGCTCTCTGGTCTAGAGTAGAGAGGTGGCCTGTTACTGTTCCATGATTTTCATTCGGCGCTTCAGCTCACCTGGCAGAGCAGCGGTCCTGCGCTCCTGCGGTCCGTTGTTGACGAGTTCGAATCCCATCAAAAAAAAAATGTAACGTGATTTTTTTTTTTACACGTGTATTCTTTCGCCGGTTAAGGTTAGGCATGGTTAAGGTTAAGGTTCTAGAATGTTCGATTATGATATCATACTGTGACATACTCCTCCTGTAGTGTGAAAAAACATGCATTCTCATAAATATTACGATCAAATCTATTTTGTACTTGATGATACATTTGAAATTGGTTTGGTTATGATCATGTTATTAGTGTGTGTGTGTGTGTGTGTGTGTGTAAAAAACTAATTAATAATATAATTATTATAAATGTCTCTCTCTGTATATCTCTCTCTCTCTCTCTCTCTCTCTCTCTCTCTCTATTACTATACTATTATATATCTATATATATATATATATATCTAAATGTCTAAACCTCTGTCTATCTAGTGTGTGTATACACCAGTATCACTGACTACCACGGCAAGCCTATAGAAAATGATTCTATTCTCTCTCTCTGTATCTTTCTTTCTTTCTTTCTTTCTTTCTTTCTTTCTTTCTTTCTTTCTTTCTTTCTTTCTTTCTTTCTTTCTTTCTTTCTTTCTTTCTTTCTTTCTTTCTTTCTTTCTTTCTTTCTATTATATTACTATTATATATCTATCTAAATATCTAAACCTCTGTCTATCTAGTGTGTGTATATGCATGGCATCAAATCAAAGTGTGTGTTGCCTGTATTGATCAGTCACACTATACCCCCATTCAGCTGTAATTGTTCCCTGCTGGGCCTTTGTTTCATGGTGTGAATTAGTCATTGAAATTAACATTGACATCACATTGAATTCTGGGAAGGAGTGTAGTTCCCTTATCATTAGCTGAATTCACTGAATTCTCTTCAGAGGCTCCTGCTGCAAATTGGCAATGACTGTACCAGAATGTTTGATAGGACATTGATTGAAAACTGTCGTCTCAAATTTGACAATTGATGGCTTATTTTGAAGGTATGAATCTGTAATTTTATATTATGTAACAAAAAAAAAGGGGGAAATTCTCAGGAGGAGGAGCTATTTAGGTTAGACTTATCAATGCCACAATGTCCGCGGTAACGATAGTTCCTATACTACGGGTACCCGACCGTTGGAGCTCTGAATGGAGTGAGACGGAGACGAAGCGAAGCAGTACAGGGAAAAGCAAGATGGTAGATGGAGACGGTACTTCTCTCTGGAGCTCCGACTCCAGAGAAACTGCAGACTGGTGGGATAATCCTGTCGTCACTGGGAAAGAGGGTCTCATACGGACTGGTCCTTGTATTCCTAGCGCCCGATGGCAGGATTAATAGCTATTAGTCCAAAGCCCGTTGGCATGGATGATAGCTAGTTAGCTCCGTTTGTACTTAAAGCTAACCCGCAGGAAGTCTTCAATGAGTAGTTATGTCCAGAACGTCGCTGGGTTCAACTATAAGTCTCTCCACGTTACTTCGCTTACACAAGTCACTATACTGTGCCAATAATGGCTCGACAATATTATGGTTGTATCTAATTAGCTGTTCGGCTCTCTATAACGATACGTTGCCTTGCCGTCCTGTTTACAACTGCGCCAACGTCACTTCTCTCTCACTCTGTTACCTGTGGACTGAGCCTGTTCACCCACACAGATCAATGCGCTCTCTCTGGGCTTGTCTGGGCATGTTCTGAAACATGTCTAGAGGGGCGCCTACGGCGTTAAGAATGGGACATATGATAAATACTGACACGTAAAACAGATGACGTGAAGATATATATCTTATATATATAAACAATATATAAGTTATACAAAATAATAAACGCAGACTTTCAGTGTTAATCTGGACCTTCAGAACAATAGGAGATGGCTAATGTATTTTACTATAGGAGATGGCCAAGGTATTTTACTATAGGAGATGGCTAAGGTATTTTACTATAGGAGATGGCTAATGTATTTTACTATAGGAGATGGCCAAGGTATCTTACTGTAGCAGGGTGGATTATCCCTACTTTATGAGAGTAGATGTACACTGTCACCAGGTAGTGGGAACGCAGCAGATCTGAGTCCGGCTGAATCCCCGACTGTAGTGCAGGAGTATTAGAGTGGAGCTTTAGCAGAGGGAGTGGATGGGGCCTAGGATTTACTAACCTAGGGGTGGTGCGCTGGTCCTTCTTGCCCTCCAGGGCGACTCGCAGTAATTCCCCACACACCCACACTTCTCCTAATACTACCCGCACCCTCCCACACCCGGTGGCAGTAGTGATAGATGATATACTTCCTCCCCAAAGCAGTACCTTTCCTTGCTGATGAGCAGAGACCTGTCCCAATGATGCTTAGGCAGGGGGTGGGGAAAGGGTTAAACAATAAAATGCATTACCCGGGCAGAAAGGGGTTAAGACAACAGACACAGTAACAGACACACACACACAGTGCTCCCATTCAGTGTTCTTTACTGAAGAAAGTATCCCGTTCTTAACACAAGGCACAATAAGCAAAGCTCTTCCCGCTTACACGAGGCACAATGACCAAAGCTCTTCCCGCTTACGCAACACAATGAATAAAGCGCTTCCCGCTTACCCACCCAACACAATGAATAAATCTCTTTCCACACCGGTCAATACACAGTAATGGAACCCGTCCCTTTAAGGGTTGAAATACCTGTTCATGCACCCGTAGGTGGGGAGAGAGGGGAGAAAGAGGGAGAGGGGTACGGGGCTACTAAATGGGAATTTTATAAAAGAACACACGTTATCACACCACACATTTTAACCAAAAGACAGTGGGCCCACGTTGAAAACAAAAGTCCTAGCTATAGCCGGCTCCCCAAAATAATAAATGTCGGGGCGCCCCTAAACACTGTTACCAGCGTCAGTTCAATGTACTGCTTCTCTTCGCCCTTAAAGGGCCCGCGCCGCACAAAGAGAAAGTCTACCAATAAAGTTCCAGCACTCGGAGCGCTCACGGTAACAGGCTGGAGTGTACTTAACCAAAGCTTGGCCCGCTCCCACCACCGACCGTCCGTGTAGTGAGATGGCCGTCGAGAAGTCCCGTGGTACTAGGAGGCAGGGCTGGGTGGACGTTAGGCAGGTGGCGGCTGGAGGTGCGTGCAGTGCCGCGACGTCCGTTGAGTGATCCACTGCTCGGCTTGAGAGGTGAAGCGACACGCGGACTAAACTGTGCCCTAGGCCTAACGAAGCTAATCTGCGGATCGGGACGACCCCCTGTCAATGTATTTTACTATAGGAGATGGCTAATGCATCTTACTATACGAGATGGCTAATGTATTTTACTATAGGAGATGGCCAAGGTATCTTACTATAGATGGCGGCCAAGGTACAGTATTTTACTATAGGAGATGGTCAAGATCAAGCCTAACTCTTTACTATAGGAGATGGCCAAGATCAAGCCTAACTCTTTACTATAGGAGATGGTCAAGATCAAGCCTAACTCTTTACTATAGGAGATGGTCAAGATCAAGCCTAACTCTTTACTATAGGAGATGGTCAAGATCAAGCCTAACTCTATATGTATGTAAATGTACTCTTTACTATAAGAGATGGTGGTCAAGCTAAAGACTAACTCTTTACTATAGGAGATGGTGGTCAAAATAAAGACTAACTCTTTACTATAGGAGGAGATGGTCAAGATAAAAACGAACTCTTTACTATAGGAGGATATAGTCACCATGGAGCCAGTTGATGTGGCGGCCCAGCGGCCCTGCACCATGAAGCCAGGTGACGTGACGGCCCAGTGGTCCTGCACCATGAAGCCAGGTGACGGATCGTTCCAGTGGTCCTGCACCGTGGAGCCAGTTGACGGATCGTTCCAGTGGTCCTGCACCGTGGAGCCAGTTGACGTGACGGCCCAGCGGTGCAGCAGCACTCCTTACATGACCTTCACAGGCATCGACAACACGCATCCTGTATGTCCAGACGAGGCCCGCATGGAGGAGCTGAGGAAGGTGGGTCACTGTTCCTCTCCCATTAGTCTGTCTTCACCCGCTTACTTACCTCCAGAGTGAAATACTTTACTATGAGGTGCCATGGTTTAGAATCAGCTAACCTTGCCTGGCAGCTGGCTTTGAGAGATCACATGAGAATCCATTGCATGCCTGAAAATGGATCAAAGCTACCCTTTCACAATGGTGAAAACCTGACGAGTGGCAATTGATTTACGTCGGTAAATTGTTAGTCTCGTCAGGCCGTGGCCTCAGATCATCTGCCCACACCGTCCTCATTAACCCCCGTCACAGGGTTAACTAAGCACACATTTAGAATAATTAGAATGGTGTGAATGCTCAATGGTGTGAACGCTCAATGGTGGCCAGTGTTGGAAAGTTAATTGCTCGACATAAATTGCAACATGATGCACTAAACCAGGGGTTCTCAAACTTTTTTATACCATGGCCGCATTTTATTTAGGATTTTTTTTTGGCGACCCGACACTTAACTCATTCAGCGCCATCGCTTAATGAGCCAGGGGGCGCTAGAACGCCATCGCTTTAATCAATGGGGAGACTGCAAGATTTGCGAGTGCTTAAAATATATCTTATATTATAGCTATGGGTCTAATACACCCGTCGATTGTCAGTGAGTTGCTTCCAGTCAACATGCACAAAACAGATTGTTTTTTCATCCGTACATTTCCGTTTTATACCGTTTTGAATATGAGTATAGTTTGTGATTTTTAGTAACCCCAGGAAAAGACGCGATAATAGCCCTTTAGTGGAATACACTAAACACGTTGTAATTTTTCGCCTGATTATCTAATCTTCCTGAAATCAATGCTAGATCATCATTATTATCCTTCCCCGTGCATACATGAAATGGCCCTCGTAGCGCGGCGCTCCCCCCGCCACCACGGTAAACAGCCACACACACACACACACACAGCTTCGATCGCGGTAGAAAGAAATAGCAGATCAACGCAAGATTGGATATATAGAGTCCTTACCAGGTCTCTGATGTAATGCAAAAGAAATAATCCAATTATCTGATCGCCATTCCAAATACTGCTTGTGGAGGTCCGTCCCACATTGCCCGGCATTGCATATGAAGGGGGGCAGCCTTGCAGATGTAACGTTGTAAACGCTAGTCCTGCCGGAGTATTTAAACCCCGCCCGCACGGCTCAGATCGGCCCAGAAAAGAAACTACACCATTTCTAATAGAGTGCAATACCGGCTGGATGGATGAAAAATGAATGGATATAGCTAATAAAATAAATAACTATTAAAACCCGAGCTTTCTTGTGATTGGCGCTGAACGGTTGGCGAGTTAACCCGACTTTTCTCGTGACTGGCGCTGAATGAGTTAATGTATCGCGTAATTTCAACGTGGAATTAAGGAATATCAAAATAAAAGCACACGTTGTTGAACTTGATCATGCATATTTATTAGAACATTTTATTACAGCACTATGTGTGAGGGTTTCGGTCAGGGATAGGAGAGGAGACCCCACATGCAGGAAACACGAGCAGAGAGAGAGAAGAGGCTGAGGCGATGGAATGAAGTGAACAGGCTTTTACTGAGCAGTTGCAAACAAGAATACCCTTCCTTGCTGACCAGTCGTTAGTGGCATTGGATAAAAGCGTTCAGCTAAATGACTAAATGTTTTTTTTATCCACTTTTTCTCCTCCTACTTTTCTGTATTTTCCTCCCATCCAAATTTAGTCGTTATGCCAATTCCCCCCTCCCCTTCCTGGTCGTTGCGCGCATGTTCCCCCCACTGGTCGGTCTAGGGAGCCCTGAAGTCTATCACATGCGTCCTCCGATACATAGGAGACAGCCAGCAGCCTCTTTTCACCTGGCAGCGAAGAATCTCATTGGTGAAGTGGGAGGTCACATTACCTTCACCATTTCCCTCGCTGTGCAGGCGCCCTGACCGACCTGTAGGAGTCGCTGTTTACAACGACCAGATTACCACCCACCGGCTTCCCTCCCGCTGACACCGCCAATTGTGCCAGTATGACGGCCGGCCAAGCCGGAGGCACCGCTGACAGCCGGATTGTCTCTTGCGGTGGTGGGCAGATGCTTAGTCCGCTGCGCCTCCCGGCCGCCCCCTAAATGACTAAATGTAAAACGTACCACCTGGTCACATGGCGATGGAGTCTTGAGAGCCTGCCTAGTCATCATGGGGTGAGAGCAGCGTCTTTGGGTTGGGTTTCGGTCCCTGTGGAGCAGGAGTGGCAGTTTTATGGGCATTCCTCAGCATCTGGGTGAAGGGATTAAGTTTTCATGTGTTTTCCCTCGGAGTCTCTTCTTCCCTCGTGATCCACGGAGCTCTGGGGAGGCACAGAGTAGCGTAAAATACGACCCGACGAGTGGCGATTGATTTACGTCGGTAAATTGTTAGTCTTGTCGGGCCGTCGCCTCAGATCATCTGCCCACACCGTCCTCATTAACCCCCGTCACGGGGTTAACTAAGCACACATTTAGAATAATTAGAAGCGTTTCGTTTTTGGTATTCCGTCGTACCCAAAACTATTTTCTACCGAACAATATCCCACATGATAATGAATGGGGGGGGGGGGGAATAAGGGTTTGCACAAGGTCCTTGAAGTGCTTAAAGTGCTTGATTTCTCACAAAAAAAAGTCAAGGCCTGGAATTCCTTGAAAACAGCCCATTCTTTTAACAAGGTGCTTAAAAAGTCATTGGATTTCAAATCAACCATTCACATTGAAAGTTTTGTTCATCCATGATCAAATAGTTGAATCAAGAAATATAATTTTTTTTATCTAAAGTGTAACTAATTGTCGGAAATGGGTTTGCTTGGAAAAGTACTTGAATTTTATTTAGCAATGTCTGTGGGAACCCTGGGGGATTTACTTCGGTAGAAGATAGTTCCTACATGAAACTGCTCACAGCAAAGTCTGTGGGATTATCTTGAGTAACAGGGTCATGATGTCTGGAAAGACATGTCGTTTGAGTTTTTAACAATATATTTCTGGAGCTTCGAGCCACAAGCTAATGTCGTTCAGCTCCGTTGTATCGGAATGACGGCACATATCTCCAAAAACTAGATTATCTGGATGGATAAATAGCACTCCGGGTAAATTATGTATTTTGGGTGAACTGCCTCTTTAAGAATTCTGGAGGCTGAAGTTTAGAGCACATGGTTGAGAAGGAAACACTTGGCATTTTGTCACCACCATCACGACGGAGTTGACCACTGATCTGATTACATCTACTATATACACACACACCTTAAAGCTGTTATAGATAACATTCAGCCACTAGATGTTGCACAAGAACACCTCTGTGGATGCATTTTTTTTTTATAAAGACTAATTAATTTCTGAAAGAAAATATAAATAAAACAGAGACATGTGTTTACAAACACACTGTACATTCTTTTTTATTGATCTTTTTCCCCCTCCTTTTTCCTCAGATTTTTCTCCCATCCCAATGTTAGTCGTTATGCCAATTCCCAATCCCCTTCCTGGTCGCTGCGCACTTACCCCCCACAGTCGGTCTGGGAGAGTGGAGGCTATCACGTGCTTCCTCCGACACACGTCTAGCCAATCAACCGCTTCTTTTCACCTGGCAGCGCGGTCTCTCACTGAGAGGGTGTAACGTGTGGAAGGATCACACTACCCCCCTTAGATCCTATCCGCACTGAGCAGGCCCCCCGACCGAACTGTAGGAGTCGCTGTTTACAACGACCCGGACCCACCCCGCCAGCTTTCCCACCCTCTAATACAGCCAATTGTATTAGTGTGAACGGCCAGCCAAGCTGGTGACAACGCCGGAGCTGTGAGCTGGATTCGAACAGGCGAATCCAGCGTCTCCGGTGTTGGTGACGAACGTAATAATCTCCGCTATGCCACCTGACCGCCCAACACACTGTACATTCTAAAGTATTGCATTCTCTGGGGATTTTAAATGTTTGATGTTTTGTTCCAGATCTCAAGAATCAGTGACATTTTAGACAGAATTAAAAATCACATATATAGGCCTATTATATTGTCAACGACGGTAATTCAACAGCACAGACCTTTGCATAAAAAATAACCCAAAACTACTAACCTTCATACTGTTTTTTACTATCATGCACTTTGCTACCAAGTAATCTTCCTTGCCTATACTACTATACTATGCTAATATGTCTATATTACTACCTATGCTAATATGTTTACTAATATACACTCAAGACTGTAGCACTCTTTCAACACTGTTTGACGAACAATTTACTGACCCTTAGCTGCCAGAGTTGTTTCCTTCCTGATGACCTGTCGTACACAACTTGTAAGTCGCTTTGGATGAAAGCGTTCAGCTAAATGACTAAATGTAAATGTGAATGGATGCACGATGGTGTCCCTTTTTAGAACAAGGCCCAGTCCTGATTGGTTCCGTTGTTCCACAGCCGTGGAGAGAGAACATACTGCACGGTAACACCCTGAAGCCCAGTCCTGATTGGTTCCGTTGTTCCACAGCCGTGGAGAGAGAACATACTGCACGGTAACACCCTGAAGCCCAGTCCTGATTGGTTCTGTTGTTCCACAGCCGTGGAGAGAGAACATACTGCACAGTAACACCCTGAAGCCCAGTCCTGATTGGTTCCGTTGTTCCACAGCCGTGGAGAGAGAACATACTGCACGGTAACACCCTGAAGCCCAGTCCTGATTGGTTCTGTTGTTCCACAGCCGTGGAGAGAGAACATACTGCACGGTAACACCCTGAAGCCCGTCCTGACCAGGGACCCCTTGCCTTGGAACCAGCGCTCACAGGACTTCCAGCTCTACACCAAACCTCTACCCATCTTCGGGCCGGCTCCCCCCTACATCCTCCTGGCAGGTAAGAGCCACACCATTCACCTGGCAGGTAAGAGCTTTGAGTGTCTAGAAAAGCACTATATAAATGTAATTAATTATTATTATATACTATATTACATATAAAAAATATTTTACCTTTAAGAAAACATTTTAGTTTCCCTGCTGGGGAACAAACCCAGGACGCTCACATGGGAGGCAAGTGACTTTAGCTCAAGACTTCCCACCTCTTGCAGAGACAAGTCGCATTTGTTTCCTCTCTCCCTAGGCCTTCGAGGTCGTTCCCATCGCCGCCGCTCACCGCCTCCCTGAAGCCGGTCTCGACGTGTCGACTCTACCTTCTTCAACGGAATCACCCAAATCAACTCGAAATGGATCTAATCAGTGGATTGCATATTGTCGTCAAGAAAGCAGAATAAGGCTAACGCTCTCTGCCTCTTGGGAGATTTCAATCGGGCTACCAACTTGAAGACGTGGACATTTGGATTATCGAAGCTTTTGGATTGCAATAAGAAGACTTTGGATCCGTTCACCACGCACAGGACCTACCAAAATGAACTGACTAAGACACTTGGACTAATGCATTCAGTCATTTGGACGGAGTTGTTAAAACTCACTCCACTCAAATCAATAGTTATAATTCACCCCCCCCTACCTCTCCACCCGGGGGGGGGAGCCAGGACTTGTCTTGCGCACTCCCATTCATCCCCCCCCCCCCTTCCTCTGCGTTGGTGCCACGCTGTCGGCCGCCTCGTGTGTGAGGGAGACCCCCCGCCTCCAACACCCCCACCCCCCTCCTTCCGCACATGCCGCCGCCTAGGTCGGCTGCCAGTCTGTTTGCGGTGGTGAATACGCATAATTTTGTCTCAAGGCTAGCCCTACATGCATCATCAAAGCGCATGTAGGTGTTTTTAATGCTCTGTACCATTATTACTATCTAAACTGTAATAATTGTGGAATATTACTGTAATGAGCTGCATGTGTATGATCCAAGCGTCCTATGATCCTCATAGGAGCATAACAGAAAAAAGCATTCCATGTGAAGGTATTCTGTATTTTTGCATGTCAACTAATAAAGAAACTTGAAACTACCAAGACACTTTTCTGATAGCCTCACCCAAACCTTAACCACACGGTTACCTTAAACTAACTATAAACCATAACCTTAATTACACTGTTACCTTAAACTAACTATAAACCGTAATCACACGGTTACCTTAAACTAAGCTTAACCCTAACTTTCCATCTTATCCATAACTGTTAAAACGAACCATCATCATAGTATTGCTGTTTGTATCAAATAATAATAATGCATTTTATTTAAATGCGCCTTTCAAAGCACCCAAGCTCGCCGTACAGGGTTAAAAACAAATACAATTACACACAGTAAAAACACAATATTAAAGTTACACATAGGGGAGCAGTTATAATAAACTTAAAATTAAAGTGAATATGCCAGAATGAACCGATGTGTTTTGAGACAGGAAACAAAGGTGGGGAGGTTGTCTATTGCACGGATGTCTTAAGGAATTCCAGAGGCGGGGGGCGCAGCGGGAGAAGGCTCTGGATCCCATGGTAGTCAGACAGGAAGGGGGAGTGACAAGTTGGAAGGAAGAGGAGGATCTGAGTGACCGAGAGGGAGTGTAGGACTGGAGAAGTTCTGTGAGATAAGGAGGGGCTGCGTCTATATTAATCCCAGCCGAAGAGTGCAAGAGCGCTTCCGCATTCTTCGCCATACGCCAGTACGGTAATGCGCATTTCCTTTTCCTTCACCCAGGTGCTCGCCGCGTATGCGCATCGACGCGAGACCCCCATTCAACACTAATCACAGATGCCAGAACGCGCCATATTAAACGCTGGTCAATCACATTAATACTATACGCTATTGCAATTGCTATATATGCTAACTACTGAGCTAACATGAAGCTAACTGCTGAGCTAACTACTGAGCTAACATGGAGCTAACTACTGAGCTAACATGAGCTAACTGCTGAGCTAACTACTGAGCTAACATGGAGCTAACTACTGAGCTAACTGCTGAGCTAACATGGAGCTAACATGAAGCTAACTACTGAGCTAACATGAGCTAACTGCTGAGCTAACACGAGCTAACTGCTGAGCTAACATGGAGCTAACATGCAGCTAACTGAGCTAACTAAGAGGTACGCGATTGATTGATTGACATGTATTCCATAATATGTAAAGTACATGTGGTCCTCGTTTGGATAATATGTAAAGTACAGTTGACAGCTGCGTTGTGTTAACGTTGCAATGTACAGGGAAAACGTTATGGTGTTGCGAGTGAATCGCGTCGCGATAATATACATGTATTCCATTTCGGCGTCTGAGCGGGGGAAAAGAAAATGCGCATTTGGAGCGCGTTACCGGGGCCAATCAGGGCAAAATGCGGAAGCGATCTTGCACTCTTCAGCTGGGATTAATATAGACGCGGAGGGGCTATGTTATGTCAAGTCAAGAGTAAGAGTTTTATTTGTCACGGCATACAGGGCATACAGTGAAATGCGGGTGGTCATGCCCGCAGCGATTGTGCAATAATACAAGTAATAAGAACAAGACATAACAGGTATAATGTACATAACGTTTAAAATGCATGGTAAAAGACATGCTAAGGTCCTGCGATAGTGCAATACAGTGTTAAGCTACACATGAGGCACTGGGTCTTATATACACTACTATACTATACAATACTATGGAGGGCCTTGAAGGTGAGTAGTAATACTTTGTAGTCAGTGCGTGACTTAACAGGCAGCCAGTGAAGTTGGTGGAGAACAGGAGTGATGTGGTTGGTGGAGGGAGTTAGAGTGATAATGCGGACCAGTTTTGGACCAGTTGGAGTTTATAGAGGTACTTGTGTGGGAGACAAATGAGGAGAGAGAGTGAGGGGGCTTTCACACTAGCCATCGGGGTCGAATCAGAGCGCGATCGCACCAAAATATCGCATGATGAGAACGCTCCCCCCCCGTCCCCGGGGACGCTGATTCGCTCCAAACCTGGACCGCTGGAATAGGTGGTCTCGGGTGCGAACCAGCGTCCCTGACGAGGAACGGAGCGTGGTGTGCAAGCTTACTGTAATGCTTTCATGCTTGCTTGAATTTTGGGCAGATAAAAACATACAGCAACAACTGGACAATACCCACAAAAACGATATTCATGGGCAATTTGGAGAGTTCAGATCTCAACCAAACAAGCATGTTGAGCCTCACGGCTCAGTGGATGAAAACTTCAAGATGAATCCACAGACGGTGGCATGGCATTTCCAGATTTTTTCCACTATTTTAAGGCGTACACATTAAGACCATTGACAACATGGTTTGATCCCCAAGCATTAGTATCCTGGAGAAAATTAGAAGAAAACATAGTAGCCCCACATAGACTGAAGGACATAGCATACACTAAACTATCAATCAAGCATTGCGAACGGAAATTTGGCCCCATAATTACTCATGCGATCCGGATATGGCGTGAAACACAAAAAAAATATCCTAACCCACATAAATGGCACAATCACTCCCTTATTCAATAACAATGCACTCTTGATTGGAAAACGACCTATAAGATTCCCTATATGGGAAAAGCAAGGCATACACTCATTAGGGGATGTTTTTAACAAACAGGGTTTTTGTAGTTATGAAGAAATACGGAAAAAATGTAACCTCACCAAGTTCACACATCTTTTTTACATACAGTTATTGTTATGTTTGAAGACTCAATGTGTTCCATTAACGAAACCAATTGAACACCACAGATACCACAAATTCTTCTATGAAAGAGAGACATCAAGAGGTTTTGTTTCAGATTTTTATCATCAATTACTAACGTCCTCATATGAAACCCTCCACCTAGACTCCGTCTGGAGGAGGGATATACCAGACCTGGAAAGTGATTTTGATTGGCAAGAAGCCTGGGCAAATGTTCGACTCACATCAAGGAACCCGGACCATCAACAAATCAATCTTAACTATATTCACAGGACATACTTGACTCCTATAAGACTGAAAAAAATGGGTCTTATACAAGACTCCAAATGCTCCTCATGTACAAATGGGGACGAGGGGACATTTATGCACATGTACTGGGACTGCCCACCAGTTAGGATATTCTGGAAAGAGGTGACCCAGCAATTATCAAATCTCTTAACCTGGAATATACCTGTACACCCCTCTGTATTACTGCTGAATGATGTTTTTGAGTGTGCAGTACATCCACAGCTAAAGAGATTGGTTTTATCGGGTATCACAGTGGCTAAAAAGCTGATAGCATCACGATGGTTCCAACCGGAAAAAATGTGCCGAAAGGTCTGGATTATTACATATCTCGATGTGATCTATCAAGAAATATCTACAGCAAGAATTTTGGGTCTCAATGAATCCAAAATGACATTGTGGTTAGAAGTGGTGGAGAAAATAAAAGCTAGCATATAATGGTAATGTCTGGTTAGGAGCGAGGGAAAATGGATGGATTATCCAATGGGGGGTCCGGGAGGGGGGGGTACGAGCTGGAGCATATGTGTGTAGGTTTTTAGATAACAGGTATTAATGGTATATCCTATATAAGACAATTAACTAAAATGTGATCTCATTGGATGTGCACTGTCAACTAATGCTTGTATATCTTATCGTGTGTTGTCATGTTTGTTTATGTGTTTGTTTAAAAGAATAATAAAAAAAATAAAATACAAAAAGATGAATCCACATTACAAGCCCAAGACTTCCCTGGCTCGCATTAGGCCTGGCAATTTTTTTTGCCATTGCTATGTCTATATACATTGGTTTCTTGTTCGAATGCATTTATTTCTATAGACCAGTGGTGCCCAACCAGTCGGCCGTGATCGACCGGTAGATTGCAGGCTGATCAAGTAGACCGCGAGATTATTTTTATATAACATCGAGTATGTGGTCATGTTGCGGCTGAGATGAGGCTTGCTTTAGCGCAGAGCTTTCCTCTCATTTCATTATAGACACAGACCAGCGCGGACCTTCAATGACATGCAATTGTAATTTCATTAGACACAGACCAGTGCGGACCTTCAATGACATGCAATATAATAATTGACGCGAGCAATGGGCTAACGTTAGCTGCTAACTAAGTTATCCCATGACTAGGCTAAGATAACTAGCATTAGCCGCTAACCCTGGAAAACGCTCAAAGCGGACTCCACGACACCAGTTCCATTCGTGAGAAAAGGGGGTGGGTTATATTGACAAGGTTTGACAACAGAGTTTCAAAGATAACTTCATATTGATTGGTTATTCGTTTGAATCGTTTCTTTATATCGGGCATCCAGTTTCCATCACCGTGTGTTCAACTCTTCATGTGCTTACGTTCGAGTGTGATCATCGCCTACGGCAGCTTACACGCTCAAAACGCAAACCGTAAACAAAACCCGAAGCGAACCAAGACTGCAGTGTGTACACAAACCAGAGGGGGGAGAGGGAGAGTTCGCACTCGGGGACGGAGCAAGGACGGAGCGGAGCACCCGTTCCTAATGAGAAAGCCCCCTTACAGTAATCCAGGTGGAATGTGACCAGCGTGTGAACAAGAGTAGTGGTGCCGGTAGGTGTAAGTGATGGGCGGAGACGATTAATGTTGCGTAGGTGGAAGTAAGCAGACCGTGTGATGTTATTTATGTGGGATTTGAAAAGCAAAAAGCAAAACAAGCAAGCAAGTAGAATAGAAGTAGAAGTGAAGTCAAAGAAGTCAAAGTAGACTTTAACAAGGCGAATCTTAAAAAAGCTTTACCGAACTTCTATCAGCATGTGACTTGTCCCACCAGAGGTGAGAATATATTAGACCATTGCTACTCACAATTTAAGGACAGGTATAAGTCGCAGGCTCTTAGCCCATTCGGTAAATCTGATCACGACGCCATCTTTCTTATGCCAAAGTATAAATATTGGGGTCTGCACCAGGTTTCTTTAACACATTCCCTGCCACGCTTCTATCCATCAATGTAGGATCACTGCCACCAGTCTAAGGCCCCGTTTAGACGGAAACGCTAGCAGGTGAATTCCACCTTCCAGGGTGGAATTCCTAGAAACGGTAAACCTTTGCGCCCTCATCTAAACTGTCAAACCGCATAAAACGATGACGATAGGGTCGTCAAGGCTCTCGTCGCGCCTACTGCTTACATCACAGGCATGCGCCAGTAGCCTAGAAGCGTAAACAAAGCATGTCTGATTCTATCCATGGCGATCACCTGAAGGCTACATTGGCAGTACTTTTAAATACACAAGAATCTGTCCCGCGGCTATCACAACTATTATGACTGGACCCACCGTCTGTGAGTGACTCTGCTTTGGTCCAATCACATTCCCCACCCACACTCTGCGAATCAGAGGCAGAGTAGGGCGGGTCTTCACAGCACGTCATGTGACATATGCGCCAATCGTGTGACAGCGGGGCTCCGTTGTCTCGAGTTGTTACAGCCTCGTCTGCACGGAGAATTCCACCCCAAAACACTAGTCTAAACGCAAAATTAAAAGTGAGACCGCAAGACGACTTTTGCGGTTTCTGTTCAGACTCTCTCAGTCTATACGTAGCCTAAGCCTATGGAGATGTTCACCTTCTTTGCAGGGCTATAACTTTTTAAATTGTATTGCTAAATTGACATTACTATGGCCCATTCAACATCGATTATCTATCGTTCAGGATGTAGGAATTCATAGATTCTTCCAAAAATACCTTCTAGAATATAAGTGTTTTTATCGTTTTCTGCAGTAATTCATAGAACGTGAGTTATAGGCATAAACGCATATATAGATTATCAACTGCCGTTTATTGCCGATACACGCTATATTAAAAAAAATCAACTGTACATGATCGTATACGTTATGATTAATCATGCGCGGATGAAAGGGGGGGGGGGGTCGTTTATAATTCCGTGATCGTCAGTAAATGCTTTATGTAGTATGGGTGATATAGTAACGGACAGTATTGATCTGATCGGTTTGCAGTGAAAAGAATAAACAATCAAGCTGAAAGTAACGTTACTGTCCTCTTACCGTTCGCCGATGAGACTGGAGAAAAAAGATCCCACTTATTTGACGTTGATCGACTAGATCCATTTCCGGTTTGTATGGCGCAATAAACGCCCAAATCATATCAATTATTGAGTTATGGCAGCGATCCATATGCACGCCAGTGTGTGTCCGTAGTCCCGCAACGATATGTGACTGCCGGACGGATTTCCCAGATGCACCGAGATCACCAGATCCACTCCTGGTTGTAACTCGCCCGATCATCCACCAGGCGGCGGTATTGAAGCGTTGCACTGTTGTGCATGGTCCCACTGTATCACCAGAGGCTGGGTGGCGGAATTATGAATGCCATGGCGAAAAAATGAAATATGATCTCAATAACGTCGTACAGCGTGGTCTGGCAGAATTAGCATGGCCAGCAAACACGTCGTAAGCCGTTTTTGGCGGTCAATGTGTTAATATGGGAGTAATAGCGGCTGTTTTGAGGGCAGATGGAACAAGAGCAGAGGTAAGGGAGGAGTGTATGATGGCAGCTATTTGAGAAGACAAGGATGGTAGGCAGGCTTTAACTAGGTGGGTGGGAAGGGGGTCTAACTGACATGTAGAGGATTCCTTTTCGGATGCGTTCGTACCAGGGTGGGTGTCTTAGTCTAGTAGTGGTGAGAGCTGTGTTTGTATCAGGGTGGGTGGGTGTCTTAGTCTAGTGGTGAGAGCTGTGTTTGTATCAGGGTGGGTGGGTGTCGTCTTAGTCTAGTGGTGAGAGCTGTGTTTGTATCAGGGTGGGTGTCTTAGTCTAGTGGTGAGAGCTGTGTTTGTATCAGGGTGGGTGTCTTAGTCTAGTGGTGAGAGCTGTGTTTGTATCAGGGTGGGTGGGTGTCTTAGTCTAGTGGTGAGAGCTGTGTTTGTATCAGGGTGGGTGTCTTAGTCTAGTGGTGAGAGCTGTGTTTGTATCAGGGTGGGTGTCTCGTCTAGTGGTGAGAGCTGCGTTTGTATCAGGGTGGGTGTCTTAGTCTAGTGGTGAGAGCTGTGTTTGTGTCAGGGTGGGTGTCTTAGTCTAGTTGTGAGAGCTGTGTTTGTATCAGGGTGGGTGTCTTAGTCTAGTGGTGAGAGCTGCGTTTGTATCAGGGTGGGTGTCTTAGTCTAGTGGTGAGAGCTGTTTGTATCAGGGTGGGTGGGTGTCTTAGTCTAGTGGTGAGGGCTGTGTTTGTATCAGGGTGGGTGTCTTAGTCTAGTGGTGAGAGCTGTGTTTGTATCAGGGTGGGTGTCTTAGTCTAGTTGTGAGAGCTGTGTTTGTATCAGGGTGGGTGTCTTAGTCTAGTGGTGAGAGCTGCGTTTGTATCAGGGTGGGTGTCTTAGTCTAGTGGTGAGAGCTGTGTTTGTATCAGGGTGGGTGTCTTAGTCTAGTGGTGAGAGCTGTGTTTGTATCAGGGTGGGTCTAGTAGTGAGAGCTGTGTTTGTATCAGGGTGGGTGTCTTAGTCTAGTGGTGAGAGCCGTGTTTGTATCAGGGTGGGTGTCTTAGTCTAGTGGTGAGAGCTGTGTTTGTATCAGGGTGGGTGTCTTAGTCTAGTGGTGAGAGCTGTGTTTGTATCAGGGTGGGTGGGTGTCTTAGTCTAGTGGTGAGAGCTGTGTTTGTATCAGGTTGGGTGTCTTAGTCTAGTGGTGAGAGCTGTGTTTGTATCAGGGTGGGTGTCTTAGTCTAGTGGTGAGAGCTGTGTTTGTATCAGGTTGGGTGAGTCTAGTGGTGAGAGCTGTGTTTGTATCAGGTTGGGTGAGTCTAGTGGTGAGAGCTGTGTTTGTATCAGGGTGGGTGTCTTAGTCTAGTGGTGAGAGCTGTATTTGTATCAGGGTGGGTGTCTTAGTCTAGTAGTGAGAGCTGTGTTTGTATCAGGGTGGGTGTCTTAGTCTAGTGGTGAGAGCGGTGTTTGTATCAGGGTGGGTGTCTTAGTCTAGTGGTGAGAGCTGTGTTTGTATCAGGGTGGTGTCTTAGTCTAGTGGTGAGAGCTGTGTTTGTATCAGGGTGGGTGTCTTAGTCTAGTGGTGAGAGCTGTGTTTGTATCAGGGTGGGTGTCTTAGTCTAGTGGTGAGAGCTGTGTTTGTATCAGGGTGGGTGTCTTAGTCTAGTGGCGAGAGCTGTGTTTGTATCAGGGTGGGTGTCTTAGTCTAGTGGTGAGAGCTGTGTTTCTATCAGGGTGGGTGTCTTAGTCTAGTGGTGAGAGCTGTGTTTGTATCAGGGTGGGTGTCTTAGTCTAGTGGTGAGAGCTGTGTTTGTATCAGGGTGGGTGTCTTAGTCTAGTGGTGAGAGCTGTGTTTGTATCAGGGTGGGTGTCTTAGTCTAGTGGTGAGAGCTGTGTTTGTATCAGGGTGGGTGTCTTAGTCTAGTGGTGAGAGCTGTGTTTCTATCAGGGTGGGTGTCTTAGTCTAGTGGTGAGAGCTGTGTTTGTATCAGGGTGGGTGTCTTAGTCTAGTGGTGAGAGCTGTGTTTGTATCAGGGTGGGTGTCTTAGTCTAGTGGTGAGAGCTGTGTTTGTATCAGGTTGGGTGTCTTAGTCTAGTGGTGAGAGCTGTGTTTGTATCAGGGTGGGTGGGTGTCTTAGTCTAGTGGTGAGAGCTGTGTTTGTATCAGGTTGGGTGTCTTAGTCTAGTGGTGAGAGCTGTGTTTGTATCAGGGTGGGTGTCTTAGTCTAGTGGTGAGAGCTGTGTTTGTATCAGGGTGGGTGTCTTAGTCTAGTGGTGAGAGCTGTGTTTGTATCAGGGTGGGTGTCTTAGTCTAGTGGTGAGAGCTGTGTTTGTATCAGGGTGGGTGTCTTAGTCTAGTGATGAGAGCTGTGTTTGTATCAGGGTGGGTGTCTTAGTCTAGTGGTGAGGGCTGTGTTTGTATCAGGGTGTGTGTCTTAGTCTAGTGGCGAGAGCTGTGTTTGTATCAGGGTGGGTGTCTTAGTCTAGTGGTGAGAGCTGTGTTTGTATCAGGGTGGGTGTCTTAGTCTAGTGGTGAGAGCTGTGTTTGTATCAGGGTGGGTGTCTTAGTCTAGTGGTGAGAGCTGTGTTTGTATCAGGGTGTGTGTCTTAGTCTAGTGGTGAGAGCTGTGTTTGTATCAGGGTGGGTGTCTTAGTCTAGTGGCAAGGCATTTGCCTAAATGGACCGACCGATGCCTTTTTTTTTATAAAAAATTTGATCTGAATGTCGTTTTATAAATGTTTATAGTTTTAAAACATTTTCCATCTCCTTTCATGTAGCACTTTGAGAATGTTACAATATAAAGTGAGTTACATTTTTTATTTATTATTATTATTATTATTATTATGAGAGCACTCGTCTCAACCACAATAATTTGTTCGACTCCCAGTCGAACCCCGGTTTGTTTTGGACTTTCAACCGATACGAAATGTAAATATAATTACTTATACAATCAGTAAATATATTACTTAACGCAATAACATAAGGTACATTATATACCTTTTTACCTGTGGTCGATTAGTACTTTCTTTACGTTTTCTGACGAGACCGCGCGTTTCCTGCCTCAGGAGACTCCCTGCGAGAGGAGCAACTCCAGACGGCCAGAGCTCAGTACAGCCGCTGGCTCAGCAAGGTGCTCCCGGCCCACAGCGCCCCCGCAGGACATGGCAGGGTCTGCGAGTTCAAGTGCCACATCCGCCAGGACACAGGGAGGCTCCAGGACATCCTGAAGGATGAGCCCCAGAAGTACTCGCTCAGGGCACCAGGCCTGGAGCTGAAGGTAAGGGGCGGTGTCATCAGCGTATTGTACAACAGGGTCAGTCCAGATGAAGGTACAGGGCGGTGTCATCAGCGTATTGTACAACAGGGTCAGTCCAGATGAAGGTACGGGGAGGTGTCATCAGCGTATTGTACAACAGGGTCAGTCCAGATGAAGGTACGGGGAGGTGTCATCAACGTATTGTACAACAGGGTCAGTCCAGATGAAGGTACAGGGAGGTGTCATCAGCGTATTGTACAACAGGGTCAGTCCAGATGAAGGTACGGGGAGGTGTCATCAGCGTATTGTACAACAGGGTCAGTCCAGATGAAGGTACAGGGAGGTGTCATCAGCGTATTGTACAACAGGGTCAGTGCAGATGAAGGTACGGGGAGATGTCATCAGCGTATTGTACAACAGGGTCAGTGCAGATGAAGGTACGGGGAGATGTCATCAGCGTATTGTACAACAGGGTCAGTCCAGATGAAGGTAAGGGGAGGTGTCATCAGCGTATTGTACAACAGGGTCAGTGCAGATGAAGGTACAGGGTGGTGTCATCAGCGTATTGTACAACAGGGTCAGTGCAGATGAAGGTACAGGGCGGTGTCATCAGCGTATTGTACAACAGGGTCAGTCCAGATGAAGGTACAGGGAGGTGTCATCAGCGTATTGTACAACAGGGTCAGTCCAGATGAAGGTACAGGGAGGTGTCATCAGCGTATTGTACAACAGGGTCAGTGCAGATGAAGGTAAGGGGAGGTGTCATCAGCGTATTGTACAACAGGGTCAGTCCAGATGAAGGTACGGGGAGGTGTCATCAGCGTATTGTACAACAGGGTCAGTCCAGATGAAGGTACAGGGAGGTGTCATCAGCGTATTGTACAACAGGGTCAGTGCAGATGAAGGTACGGGGAGATGTCATCAGCGTATTGTACAACAGGGTCAGTCCAGATGAAGGTACGGGGAGGTGTCATCAGCGTATTGTACAACAGGGTCAGTCCAGATGAAGGTACAGGGAGGTGTCATCAGCGTATTGTACAACAGGGTCAGTGCAGATGAAGGTACGGGGAGATGTCATCAGCGTATTGTACAACAGGGTCAGTCCAGATACAATGACCTCCAAAAACAGTTGGATATTATTTTCGATATTAACGCATTGAACACCAAAAACAAGTATACCGTAATTTCCGGACTATTAAGCGCACCTGAATATAAGACGCACCCACTGAATACATTTTTTTTTAAATGTTGTACATAAATAAGCCACACATGTCTATAAGCCGCAGGTGCCTACCAGTACATTGAAACAAACAAATAAACTTTACTCAGGCTTTAACGAAACATGGCTTGTAACAAAAATAAATACGTCACATTAAGTTTTTTGGCGGCATGAAGCTTGTGAAAGCAAAAGATGGTAGATTATTATATTAAAGAAAATTTAAATCCATAAATGAGCCGCGTCATTGTATAAGCCGCGAGGTTCAAAGCGTGGGTAAAAACCTGCGGCTTATAGTCCGGAAATTACGGTACTTGTTTTTATGTTTTTTTTTATTATTATCATACTAAAGTCCGCCAGAGCTTGCGTGTGGTCCTGGTAACCTAAGATAATTATAATTGCAATGACGATTGAATCCCGATAGGTGGCAGTCTTGCCTACCTTTTGATCTGGGCTAGTTTCCTGTAGGGGGGGGGGGGGGGGGGGGTTGCTCACTGTTTGCAAACAGTCTGCCTCGGCAATGGCGACGCGTGGAGCGAACTATTGGAGATTATTATGAAGAGGACAAAAGGGGACGATCACACTTATGGATGATAAGGTGCCATCCATGTTCCATAACGCCCCCTATCCTGCTGACTGTTCATCGTGGCCATCCATGAAATGATCAGCCATTAGTGTTTCTATTAGGCTCAGTTTGTCGGGTCACTTAAACCCATCAATGAGTCAAATGAAGGCTTCGAACAATGGGAACCCAATACAATGCATTCAGATGGTGTTTCTGAAGTGGGATTTAGGATGTTGACTGTTCTCACTGTATGTAGCTCCTCTCTGGTTCCAGTCAAGTCGTTGTCCCGATATTAAAACAATGATAATAAATACAGATAAATTAGCATTTAATCTAGATCATTTCACGATCTTCCAAAAAAAAAAAAAAAAACGTTGTCCAAAATAAAGCCCAAAACGTGCTGAAATATAAACACGTCCTGACCACAGCAGGCCTGCCTCAGAAAGACCGGTAGCCCCAGGATGTAACGGCTCCAACGATACCTGCTGAAATCAGATGCACTTAATCAGAAGAATCCCAAGCGACCAGGCTAATGTTTTAGTGAGTCACGCGTGTTGTGTGTTCCAGGCCCTGCCTGCTCTGTCCCTGATCCACTCTGGAGATACGTCTCTGGCTCCGGGGCTCTTCTTCCCAGACCGACGGCTCCGCTATCACCACATCCCCAGACACCACCTTCAGTACAGGAAGTACCACTTCATGTCAGTTCACCGAGCAGCGACCTTTATTTATAAATGTTCTTTAAAAAGAGAGAGAAAGAAACCAGCGGCCGTAAAAACGACGCAGAGGGGAAATCAACCCGTGTGTTTAACCCTTTCACTGCTACACTAGAGAAGGTTAACCCTTTACTATCACACACTACTACAGACGGTAACCGGTCGGTACTGTAACCGTCGGTAGTGTGATGGTAAAGGGTTAACCTTCTGCAGCGTGGCAGTGAAAGGGTTAACCCGCTGTCGTGTGGCAGTGAAAGGGTTAACCTTCCGTGTATTTGTCGCAGTGAAAGGGTTAACCGTTTGGCATTGCACCCTTACCCTAAGTTGTACCTCATCCCAGTTCTGCATTGTACTGTATATTGTAACTCAGTTACTAATTTTTTCTACTCTGTATTGTATATTATATATATATATTGAACACTTTTGTTTTTCACTTGTTTACGTACTTTTGACTTTCTATTTTATACTTTATCTATTTTTTATCTAGCACACTCTCACAAGAGCAAAACACAAAAAAGCATTTCATATAAAAGTATTCTGTATTTTTGTATGACAACTAGGGATGTTCGATATTGGCTTTTTTACGATATAGTCAAACTCTTAATTTCCGATACAGATATCAACCGATACAGATATATGCAGGGTTTCCCCCCCAAAAAACGGAATAATTTCAGGTAATTAACATTACTTATTACATGGCGTTTTCACATTCGCCGAAATGCTTGCTTGTGATTGGTCAATAGCCCCCCGACAGCGGTCATTATTTTTCAATAATGACCGCTGTGCGCAGCTGTTCGCAATCAAGCCCACTGACACACACTGTTTCAGTGCAATTAGACACTGCCGGTGTTCTGCTGCCGGCGATGACAGGGGGCGGAGCGACGAGCGGAGCCAGAACGCAGCCAGAACCAGTGTTGCGAGTCGATGTAAAATGAATTAGGTATATTGTTAGTAAGTTAGCCATGTAATAAGTGGGATAATGTATAGCTATACTCGGTCATTGTCGCAAAATAATTGACCTTCACTGACGTTTAAAACACCTCGCCAAAGCGGCTCGGTATTTTAAACTCCGTGTCGGTCAATTATTTTGCGACAATGACCTCGTAGCTATACATTATCCCTTACATATCTCTTGTCGTGGAATTAACACAACATTATGCATACTTTTGACAATAAATAAAATAAGAATTTGTTCTTACTTGCTTGCCTGGATAAATAAAAGGTTAAATAAAATAAAAAAAGTTATAAAATAATTATTATCTTTTTCTTTTGGAAAACCGATAGCGATATTTTCCGATATTACATTTGAATGTCAATATCGGACATCCCTAATGACGACTAATAAAGAAACTTGAAACTTGGTAGTACAGCAGTGAAAGGGTTTAAATGACTCCTTGTGTTTGCATGCTGCACAAGCGCACGGCCACGCCGCTGACGGAGGAGGAGAGGAGGAGGAGGGCGTACCCGTTACCGCCGAGCCTCCCACCACCCGTCGACCCACGGCTCTGTGCCATCAGCGAGGAGGAGGGCGTACACGTTACCGCCGAGCCTCCCACCACCCGTCGACCCGCGGCTCTGTGCCATCAGCGAGGAGGAGGGCGTACACGTTACCGCCGAGCCTCCCACCACCCGTCGACCCGCGGCTCTGTGCCATCAGCGAGGAGGAGGAGGAATAAAGGCTCTCTCTGGATTCTCCTGGAAGCGTCTGGAAGGTTCTAGAACATGGAGGAGCACTCTGAACAGATAAACACCACCAAGTATCATCACACAGCCTCCGTTTATTACCTCCATAAATCACAAACGATAAAACTATTAATGGTATGTACATGTCATTACATTATTAAATTACATGTCAGATAAGTGTCGTTTTAGAAGTGCATGTATAGATAATGCAGGAGCAGCAAACACTAAAAACCCTGAACCACGTCGGAAGCAGAATCACTGCAGAGCAGGACGGAGAGCGGCAGTCTTCTCACTCGCCAACAAGACGCCTCTCGCACCCCGGCCGGTCTGCCTCCAGTGTGGTTCGGGGGTAACAATCATGATGTGCAGCAAGTCTCACTGCCCCGCCAGAAGACCACCCAGCCTGCGACTCTCTCAGTCACTTAATTAAGGGCCTTGATATTCAACATCTGGATCCACAGAATCAATTCTCCACGGCGCGAACACCAACGGAGTGTCTTTCAACGGTTACCAATGGTGCCGTGCCTTTTTTTTTAGCATTTGATTGATTGGAAAAGAAGACATTCATAGAGACGTGTCGTGTCTTAGTGATGCGCTTCCAAAGCCCATCCGTCGCTAATGTTGATGTGAACAGGGAATTAGTGATTTATTTTCTTCTCTTTTATATAAATCGCCTTCCAAATTTTTTTCAAACTCCAATCATAAATGACAAAACATCTTTATTCTAGACAACATGCCGACGTCTGTCGAGGTTATGTTGGCCACAGATCTTCGGAGGGACCAATCATTTGAAATTCCTTTCATTCTCCCCAAATTACTTTTCTCCCCATAAAACGAGGCAACTGGATCCGACTTCAAATTATGGTCCGTTTTAAGTATCAACAGTAAGGGACGTCGTGAGTTAGGTGGTCTACAGGAGGAGAGAGAGCTCAGAAGGTCCTGTCCAGAGGGTGAGAGCAGATGTAGGCCCTCTTCTCCAGGACCTCCTTGGCAATCTTCTTGATATTGGCATCGTTGTTCTCCGGAGAATCTGGAAAGAATACGCCTTCGTTAGTGGCAAGTTGACTTTTTGTCAAACACGAAAGAAAAGAAAAAAAAAACAACGACGTTGCTTTCTTTATGAATCACCATCGCTGGATACGGACGTGTTTTACATTTTTTTCCTAATCAAAGCGACTTGTACAACGGGGAAATCTGAACACAACAGGAGGGTTGAGTGGTGGGGGGGTTCTCTGCAACACATGCAAGTCTTTTGTACCGAGAGGCAGTAAAAAAAGTTAACGGGGGCTGTTCCCAATTATGTTTCTGTGTTGGACTTACTTTTCTGCAGCTGAGTCATCAGATAGTTGTTCTTGAAGTAGGCTTCGCTGCAGAACGTGTTTGCTAGCAGCACCTTGGGAAGCCGAGAGAACGCACACCTTCATTAGACGTGTGCGAGAGTACGACTGTAAAGGATAATTAAGATGAATGAAACAAGTATGGAACGCACGTCGGGAAAAAAAAAATACTTCAATATGCACCGAAATGTACAATGAGACAATTGCAACCATATGCTAGATTCTACTTTGAATATGCACGCACGCGCACACACACACACACACACACGCACACACACACACACACCAAAAGTCAAGAACATAGCTCTGCACTGCAAATCACAAAAAACACAAGCTTTATGGCACGTGAATTAATTAAGGCACTGTATTTGTTTTTATATTTGACTATTTTCTGCATTTGGCTAAAGAGATTTCTTTCCCCTGCCGCTACGCCCGACAGACCTCAGGTCTGCCGCTACGCCTGACAGACCTCAGGTCTGCCGTTACGCCTGACAGACCTCAGGTCTGCCGTTACGCCTGACAGACCTCAGGTCTGCCGTTACGCCTGACAGACCTCAGGTTAGGGCTGGGCGATATGACGATATTATATAAATATCGGTTACAGTTCATTAACGATACACTTTTTAAACGTATCGTGGATATCGTGATGTTTTGCCCAAGAGGATTGTGTCGCGTCAATCTGGTCCACACGTTGAAACTTTTGAACAGCGCCGCCCCACACACACACTACTGCATCAAAGTTACTACTTATGATAACAAAGGCATTCGTTTTGTGGCATTAACGTTATATAGTTACACGTTCAATAACATCAGCGTATTTACATAGCAACGACCGAGGTCGACCTAGATATAGCAAGCATTAGCCGTTCATATCTCAGCCCGTGCTGACTCAGTTGTGCCCATTCTGCGGTCTGTTAATAAAGTTTTCAATCAGACAGATGTATGGAAAGGCTTTTATTATAACATTCGTTGCAGTAACATTATGCCTCGTTTAGTCATCCTGCGGAGCTAAAAGCTAAATGTCGGCCACGGGGAGCTACCGCTACCGTTGTTGTTGTCGTTGAGCTGAGCTCTCGTCAAAATCAATGGCAGATATAGCGGAAGTAAAAAATGAATACGCGCTTGCCGATTGGTGCTAAGAACAGCAGGGCGGGTGCAAGCGGTGTGACGTAATTGGCAGACTCGACTGTCAATCAAAATGATTCTGTTTGCCGTCTGAATGAATGAAAACGTTATTAACAGATTGAAGAATGGGTACAATACAGTACAGCTCAATACAACAACAGTGGACTGGAGGATGCAGACGAGAGAAAGACTTTCGTCTTGTTTACATCAGGGTCCCCCATTTTCAATTCATCATATTTCATATCTAAATCATATAATATCTCATTGCTAAATATATGCAATATATAATCTAATAATCCAATAATCAAAATCTAATATATAATATAAAAATGCTAAATGCATGGGTATTTTATTTTGTCTTTAATGTTAGCTTGCAAACTCAAATACCGTCTTGGTAAGCCTCATAATGAATTGTTTGGGGAAAAATAGAAAAACATTGTGATGCGTATCGTGTATCGCCGAAAGGTCAGAAAATATCGTGATATCATATTTAGGCCATATCGCCCAGCCCTACCTCAGCTCTGCCGTTACGCCTGACAGACCTCAGGTCTGCCGTTACGCCTGACAGACCTCAGGTCTGCCGTTACGCCTGACAGACCTCAGGTCTGCCGTTACGCCTGACACAGACCTCAGGTCTGCCGTTACGCCTGACACAGACCTCAGGTCTGCCGTTACGCCTGACAGACCTCAGGTCTGCCGTTACGCCTGACAGACCTCAGGTCTGCCGTTACGCCTGACACAGACCTCAGGTCTGCCGTTACGCCTGACACAGACCTCAGGTCTGCCGTTACGCCTGACACAGACCTCAGGTCTGCCGTTACGCCTGACAGACCTCAGGTCTGCCGTTACGCCTGACACAGACCTCAGGTCTGCCGTTACGCCTGACACAGACCTCAGGTCTGCCGTTACGCCTGACACAGACCTCAGGTCTGCCGTTACGCCTGACACAGACCTCAGCTCTGCCGTTACGCCTGACGGACCTCAGGTCTGCCGTTACGCCTGACAGACCTCAGGTCTGCCGTTACGCCTGACAGACCTCAGGTCTGCCGTTACGCCCGACAGACCTCAGGTCTGCCGTTACGCCTGACAGACCTCAGGTCTGCCGTTACGCCTGACACAGACCTCAGGTCTGCCGTTACGCCTGACACAGACCTCAGGTCTGCCGTTACGCCTGACAGACCTCAGGTCTGCCGTTACGCCTGACACAGACCTCAGGTCTGCCGTTACGCCTGACAGACCTCAGGTCTGCCGTTACGCCTGACACAGACCTCAGGTCTGCCGTTACGCCTGACAGACCTCAGGTCTGCCGTTACGCCTGACACAGACCTCAGGTCTGCCGTTACGCC
Organism: Notolepis coatsorum; assembly: GCF_963971535.1. NCBI lineage: Eukaryota > Metazoa > Chordata > Actinopteri > Aulopiformes > Paralepididae > Notolepis > Notolepis coatsorum. Next base: position 3,749,751 of record NC_140170.1, on the reverse strand, counting down.
TGACACAGACCTCAGCTCTGCCGTTACGCCTGACACAGACCTCAGGTCTGCCGTTACGCCTGACGGACCTCAGGTCTGCCGTTACGCCTGACACAGACCTCAGGTCTGCCGTTACGCCTGACACAGACCTCAGGTCTGCCGTTACGCCTGACACAGACCTCAGGTCTGCCGTTACGCCTGACACAGACCTCAGGCACAAGAGGAAGCCTAAGAAATGTAGTCCACTGTAAACACAACAGGAAGAGAGCGCTGCAGGGTTCAGACCCAGGAGAAGGGAGCCGCTGGTTAGAAACCTGTCACTGTGATGTTGGTGCGACTGTATTGGGCCTAAAAAAAAATAATGGTTTGTTTCCGGTTGCCGACGACCCTGCCGGTTTAGGTGCGACCCAATATATTTTATGAGTTAAAAAAATAAATAATAATTTTTTTTTTTTTTTTTTTATTCCCCCTTTTTCTTTAATAGAGTTTCATAGAAATCTTAGTCAAACCTTTAGTATTATGGATATTAAACATGCTGGCAGAGTACATGCATCCATGTTGTTGTGAACATTTTAATTAAATAAAGAAATTCCCTATCCATAGTCGCCGTGGGAAAGAATAAAATAAAAAATCTAATAAATTCCCTACCTACCCATGGCCTTAACTGACAACCAACAGGAACCAAACAATATTTTTTGTTATGCCTTATGTGTTGAACCTCTGGTGAACGATGAGTAATGTCTCTGTGCACTTTGTTGATGAAAATAATTACTGTTTTTAATGCACCAATGAACATGAATGATGCTTATTATACATAAAAAAAACTGAAACATGAATACTACTACGAATGCACTTTAGATTATGCACTAAGAATGCTCGATGCACTTCAGATGCCATCGTGCCACTTGCAACCAGTAACAGGGACGACGATGGAAATAAGTCCTGGTCTTTTCGTTTTATCCCTGCAAGGCAAATACAAAAGGTTGATCTGTCAATGTTGTTATGTTTGTAAATAAAATAAAATCAAAATCAAAAAGGTCCGCTCAAGTCAGAATGTCAAGAAGACCTGTATCAACGAGCTCGGTTCACGTGAAGCAGGGCTGTGCCCGACTAAGGATTTGGATGGTCGACGACTATGATTGGCCAAAATGTGCCGTTAGTCGACTATTGGTAAAAAAAAAGAAAAATAAAAAGAAAAATTTACATTTATATTTTTTTTATTTTAGACAGGGTACATTTTCAGAAAATCATAACCCTGAAGGCATTTCGTGTTTATTTTTGGTACACAACATTTCTAGGGGTATTAAGGGGTGCTGAATCCAGATCTGCTGTATACCAAGCTCAAAAATGTCAAATAAGGCCTCAAAATTGAGAAATACAACATGGCCGCCAGCGCCAGGCTGAAATCTATTTAAGTGCTTTATATCTTTTTGACTAAACAAGGTAGAAACATGAATGAAATGTGTTTTTATATGTTTGCATACATGAGGAATTTAAAATCATATCCTGATTTTAGATCAGTTGTGAAAATGTTGCTTGAAACTCATATTTATAGCAGAAACTGTGGTTGTTATTGATGCATAACTCATCAACCAAATAAGAAAGAAAAGCAGGATGATCCCAGGCCATGGATTTATTCATCAAACTCTTTTCTCTTGAATTATTTTAATCAACATGCCATTTATGCAAATTAGATAGTCCTTAATATGCGTACAGTAGCTTAGGTACAGTAATTTATTGTCAGTCATCAATCGTATTCAGGCAGGTGTCGCAGGTGTCTTGCAGTTGCATGATTCATCCAATGCCACTTTTCCTGAATAGAATAGATTATAATATAATATAATAAAATAAAAATATTATTTTACCATATCAATATAAGTGAATGTTCAAGTTTCTTTATTAGTTGTCATACAGAATACTTTGCATAAAATGTTTCTTTCTGTGTTGCTCCTGAGAGTGTGCTAGATAATAACAAGTTAGTATAAAATAAGTATAATAAGTATAAAATAGAAAGTCAAGTACATAAACAAGTGTAAACAACAAAATTGTTCAGTGTATCTATATATACAGTACAGCTGGTACAAGAATGGTGAAGTATAGCTTAGCTTGTGGTGCCACCTTGTAGTGGTGATGTGCAATAAGGAATGAGAATGATGTGCAATTTCCTTACCAATAATATAAATATAAAGTGTAAAGTGTGTCTAAAGTGGTAAAGTGGGTGCTACAGTGTGTTGTTTATTTAAGTGAGTGTATGTGCGCTGTGGGTGTGTTGATGGTTTGCTTATTGTTCATTGTTCATTCATTGAGCATCCTGATGGTCTGGGGATAGAAGCTCCTTCTGAGTCTCTCTGTGCTTGCTATGAGACTCCGGTATCACTTGCCTGACCGCAGCAGTTCAAAGAGGCAGTTGTTTGAGTGGCTGGAGTCTTTGATTATTCTCTTAGCCTTGCCCATGCACCGCTTGTTGTAAATGTCTTGGAGAGTGGGAAGCCCACCTTCAATTGTGCGTTCGGCTGAACGGGCCACTCTCTGTAGTCTGCTGCGGTCTTGTGCAGTGCCCAAGTTCCCAAACCAGGAGGTGATATTGCCAGTCAGGATGCTTTCTATATTGTGCATGAGTGGAAGTTCTTGAGGATCTTCTGACTCACGTTGAACTTCCTTAAGCACCTAAGGAAGTAGAGGCGTTGTCGTGCCTTCTTGATAACACTGTCAATGTGTGTGGTCCATGTCAAGTCCTCGGATATGTGGACTCCGAGGTACTTAAAACTGTTCACTCTCTCAACCGGTGCCCCGTCGATGCTGAGGGGGCTGTAGTCCCTGACCCCGACCTCCTAAAGTCCACAATCATCTCCTTTGTTTTGCTGACGTTCAGGGAGAGGCTGTTCTCTTGACACCATCCCGCTAGAACCTTAACCTCTTCCAGGTAGGCCCTCTCGTCGTTTGCAGAGATCAGGCCCACCACTACTGCGTCGTCAGCAAATTTTATGATTGTGTTGTTGTTCCGCTGTGCCACACAGTCATGTGTGTACAGGGAGTGGAGGAGGGGACTCAGTCAGGACACAGCCCTGGGGGGCCCCTATGTTGAGAGTGATGGATGAGGAGGTGCAGTTGCCTGCTCTCACCACCTGGGGTCTGCCCGTCAGGAAGTCCAAGACCCACTGGCAGAGGTCATAGTTCAAGCCTGGGTCTCTGAGCTTGGCTATGAGTATGGAGGGGACTATGGTATTGAATTCTGAGCTGTAGTCGATGAATAGCATTCTCACATAGTTTCCCTGCCTCTTGTCCAGGTGTGATGCTGCTGTGTGCAGCACATGGGCTATGGCGTCCTCCGTGGACCTGTTGGGGCGGTATGCAAATTGCAGGGGGTCCAGGTTGATGGGGAGGGAGGAACAGATGTAGCATCCGAGGTTGGTGGCAGAGTCTCTTGTGGACAGCCTTTGCAGAATAACTCAAGGCACACCATAGATCTTGCAGATGAATCTCTCTGTTGATGTCACAAGATCTTCTGTGAAAGGGCTCTTCCCAAGGCCAGCAAGATCAGTGTGATGGTGCTTGAACACCTGCCAGGCTGTTTTCTTTCCGTGACCACTGAACTGGGACACACTGTCACATCCGGTGAGGGCATGGAAGGCAAGGATTGTGTCCAGTTGATCATCAGATAGTAGCTTTCTAATGTCATGTACTGGAAAATATTTTGGATCCTTCGATGTCCCAGCTTTCATGTAGAGATGCGTACATCGGATTCTGTCATAGTGAGCCAAGAGTAGAAGCAGCACATCTGTGTCACGCGCTGACACAACGATTGTTTCCACTGGAGCCTGGATGAGAAAATCAGACGTGTATCAGCTTCCTCATGGTCAGCACTCAGAGAGGAGACTTCAAGATCTGGATCTGTTGACTTGACAGTTGTCGCTTCAGCAAACCTCTCTGATACTACAACTACAGGTTCATCATCCGGGCTGTGTTCTATCAGGTGGTTTGAGAGTAGTTGAGCGATATCTGATTTGTTGTCTTCAAGGGCCATGAAGCTCGACCAATCGGCAGGAAGTGGAACAGACTTGTTTTTGATTTCACGACGTACTGGTCTGTGGCGCTGTTTGCGTTTCACCCTTGTGCCTGTTTTGATGGATTGGTCATGGTATCTGTCAAAGACGACATCTACTCTGGTATTTTGCTCCCATCTTCAACACGGTGTCAGTGAACTTGTTGGCATAGTCACCAAATGTTGTAGTGTCAGGTGGCTTTCCGAGTGCCATTACCAGAGCTTGGCCATCAATGACCAGGCAGCTGGGTCCCTGAAGGGTAAGATCTGCAGGGGTTTTAACTTGTTTCGTCAGTATATTTGCGAACACAGACTTGTTGGTGGAATGTAGACTCCCATTAGTTGTGGCCAGAGATGGCGAGATGGGCATGAGCTCATGCTGGAGGATATTGTCAAGGTCTACCTTACGACCTGCTCTGTAAGCTGTGATGAGCATTTGTAGAATCTGCCTGTCCACTTTGATGGTGTTTTGCTTGTTCTTGGAAAGTTGCACAACTTCATACAAAGAGGCAAATGTCTTTGGCTTTGTTCTTTCGAATGGGTGATTTCAGGTTCAGGTGCTGGTCACTATCTGGAGGTTCACACAAACGTTTGTCCTAGGGCTGGGCGATATGGAAAAAAATCATATCGCGATAACGATATGATAATTTTATTTTATTTCTCGATATCGATAATTATCGAATTGTTATAAGTATAATTTTTTTCTTTTCTTTTTTTTTAACAACAGATGTATGTTTATTTTGCAGCAATTCTTTGTCATTGCCGCCATCTTTAGTGTTACATCCCCTCACACTCCAGTTCTCAGGCTGCAGCTGGTTTAAAAGCTAAAGTAAACCGGCTTCTCTGCTGGCTGTGGCTCCAGAGGAGTTGAACAGTTCTGGCTCTGCTAGTTTATTTTCGATCTTTTGGCGCTTTTTTGGTGGACAAACCACCGCACATGTGCACTGTGACTTGTGACTGGAGTCTAGTTCTGCTAGCACACATAGCCTACTGTGTACAGACGGTTTCAAAATGTATTTTAAATTAGAAAGCAAACAAAATAAATGGACAAGAGAAAAAGAAATCTGAATTTGGTCAGTATTGTCATTTGGACAAGCAAAGCCATTACTTTAAGTTGCAGGCAAGAAAGACAAGTCTGTCCACTGTCTCTGGTTTTAAAACTGCCCTGTTGCAGGTAAAAAAAAAAAAACGATTTTTCGATTTTTTTTTCTTTTCGATATTCGATATCGATTATTAAAATATATCGCGATATTTATCGTTATCGTTATATCGCCCAGCCCTAGTTTGTCCACAAACATGTTCAGTTGTGCCTGTCCAAGGTGTTCTGCGCCAAGTATGGATTCTTGAATCTCCGGTGTGACTACGTCCTTGTTGATGTATGTAAGAAAACTTACAAAAGCACATTTAATTCAGGTTTGTACCTTGTGTAGTCACACTTAACTCATTAAGCACCACCATTTATTTTTTGAAAATTCGCCTAAAACAGCATGCTTACATTAAAATGCTTATATATCCAGATTTATAAGAGCTACTTGCATAAACTTGGTACCTGAAGAAAGCCAAGACTTGGGGGATTCTAATGTTGGTGTCCAACACTGTACAGTTATTACCAATTGCTGTAGTATTCCTGCAAACACTGAAGAAATGTCATTTTTTGTATCCTCACCTATACAAAGATTACAGTTAGACAGTCAAAAACACCCTGTTACTCATGGTTGCACCCCAGCTATATTCCTACTTTCTTCCTCCATAGGTGCAGATGTTCAGTGCAAACGTTCATGTCAGTAGAATAAAAACTGTGGGTTTAGCACCTGTTTTTGTGGAGAGAGGGCCTGGTGCTGGCGGCCATGTTGGATTTCTCAATTTTGAGGCCTTATTTGACATTTTTGAGCTTGGTATACAGCAGATTTGGATTCAGCATCCCTTAATACCCCTAGAAATGTTGTGTACCAAAAATAAACACGAAATGCCTTCAGCACTTTATACAAGCACATTTTCTGAAATTCTGCCTAGTCTATTTTGTATCATTCCATTTGGGCTGTGGGGGTGCTTAATGTCTGAAGGAGTCGACTGAAGGCTTCTTGTCCTCTGCAAGAGCATGCAATTGGTCCACTGATGGATACATCTTGATATTTGTCTAGTCTAGTGTGTTCATTAGATGGGTGAAATCCTCTTTCAGTGCCTCTGAGCCTGTTTTCGTAGGCAGTTAGCCTCTGGTATGCGTGCCATTAGCGTTAGCCACGCTTCTAGGCCTCTTTTCTTTTGGAAAGAATGATAATTTTATTTTTTATTATTATTATTATTATTATTATTATTATTATTATTATTATTATTATTATTATTATTATTATTATTATTATTATTATTTATTTTTATATATTCGACTAAGAGGTTGGCCAGTCGACTAATCGACTAATAGGGGTCAGCCCTAATGTGAAGCAAGAGATACTTTTGAAAAAAAGAAAGAAAAGAAAAAAGAAAGTATAACGCAAAGCATAACGCAAAGCAGACGCTGCCATCTTGAATTTCGTTCCCACGGATGTTCTGCTCTCGTTGCCTCCACGCGAGTGTTTCTCATTACGCGCAGGCCTCGTCTGCAGTTAAGTGTAAACTCCCTGCCATCTTGTGTTCCCGCCGGGAGCGTGAGACGTGAGTGTTGCTGCACATCAATGTTTTCTACATTCTTCTGCCTTTTCACTCACATTTTCTCCCCCAATTTAGTCATTAAGTCAATTCCCCCGCGCGTCCGTCCTGGTCCTGGTGTGGGGAGGGAGGGAGGAGACGACCACATGCACCTTGTGGAGACGGATTACTTTCACTCATAGTATGTATTTTTTAAATTTGATTGCCTATATTCCTATTCCTGTCTCCAGTAGCCAACTAAATTAGTTAGATTGGACATTTTGATTAATTATTTCAAGCGGAGAATTGAGAAATTCGGCACTACTGATATTATACTGTATGAAGTTATTTCAGGACACTGCCTATTATTATTATTTGTTTATTTAGACGGGACAGAGCATATTAACACTTTGAACATCAGCCGTGTTAGCCATCCTTGTACTCAGTGTGCCACCGCTGTAAAAGATAGGGATTTTCACTGTGTGTCGCGGTGTTTGCAGGGCTATATCTATATTCTATATCAGGGGTCAGCAACCTTTTTGTGTGCCTGTTTGAAATATAGTTGTAACTAGTGTGCCTCAACAATATTCCATGCATCGTACATTTTTTTCCCTCATAATCAGCTGCATACAGTGCAACCATTTCACTCACATTTGCCCATTCATTTTTGGACACATCACACACCATCGGTGTGTGTACTGTACGTGTGCTGTCATAGCTCCACCTACAGGTCTAATGGAGAACACTAGGATGTGAATGGAGGGTGAATGTGAGGTATATCGTGTAAATAAGTTTTAATTGATCGCAAGACTACACTGTAAAATTTTTTATAATAATAAGTTACCAGAACTTAAAAATATTGAGTTGTTACTGTGCATTAAGGTTCAGTTTTCAATCCATAATAAGTTAACAGAAAAATAAGTACACAACCACATTATTTCAACCTAATAAAACTATGTTTATTATCATTGTTTTAAGAACACAAGTTGACTTGGTAATACTCACATTTTGAGTAAAAAAAATTGCTTTTAACATGTGCAATGTTCAATGAAATAGACAAATAAATAATAAAATGTGTTGATTAATCCCACTGGTCACAATGGTGACCGTAATAATGTTTTTGTTATAAGGCTCTGCAAATGTTACTGAATGATGTAGCAATGTATTTCCAGCTAAATTGAAATAATAAACAAATAAAGGGTCTCAATTAAATATGTGGTAGTAAAAAGAACCTGTGGGAGGATTTCAACAAGATAAATGCGACAACAGTGCAAAATATTTCACTATAATATATAAAAAAAAAAATATATATATATATATATATATTTTTTTTTTGTGCTGCCCCCTGTGCCCATGAAAATTCCCCTGCGTGCCTATGCAGGCACGCGTGCCTAGGGTTGCCTACCCCTGTTCTATATTATAGCTATGGAGACAATACTATGGCTCATTTGACTGTCTCCGGTGTACAAATTCTTTATCGTCTATATCTATTGTAACATATAATATAACCGATAGGGCATACAGACCCTCATCTGCACCTTTGTTTACACCGTTTGTTTTTCTCATATTTTTATATTCAGATCTAAATTGTATTGCCCATATTTATGTCTTTCTACTATTACCCTGCCCATACCTGTACCTCCCCCCTCCCCCATGCTACTCCGACGCCCACATTTCCCTAACGGGATCAATACAGGAAGATGTCATGCCTCCTCCGATACATGTGGAGTCGCCGGCCGCTTCTTTTCACCCGACAGCGAGGAACGCGTGCGGAGGTTCACACCATTTACCCCAGATCCCCTCCCCAGGGTTCCCACAGACATTGCAAAATGAAATTCAATGACACTATTTTTTTAGTCTACTTTTTCTCCCCCTTTTTCTGTGATTTTTTCTCCCATCCCAATTTACCTCTCGTGCCAATTCTCCGTCCCCTGTCCTGATCGTTGCTCGCATGTGCCCCCCACTGGCCGGTCGTAGGGAGGATAGAAGCCCATCGCATGTCCCCTCCGATACATGTGGAGGCAGCCAGTCACATCTTTTCACCTGCCAGCACGGACTCTCATTGGCGAGGAGTCAGTATTACGGCCGGCCCAAGCCGGAGGCAACGCTGACAGCCGGATTCGAGACCGGTGTCTCTTGCGTTGATGACGAGCGCAATGTCCGCTGCGCCACCCAGCCGCCCAAATTCAAGGACTTTTAAAGTACTTTTCCAAGTACTATTTTTCATTTTCAAGGATGTCACTCGAAGGATACAATTCACCAGCTAGAGCATCACACGCGAAGAAATGAGGAAAAGCAGTTGGAGCGTGCGAGACAGCGACTAGTCAGATTTAATTAAAAACAGAATAAAAAGAGGCGGTTAGGTGGTCGAGCGGAGATTGCGTTCGTCACCAGCCCCGGAGCTGTGAGCTTGATTCGCCTGTTCGAATCCAGCTCACAGCTCCGGGGTTGTCACCAGCTTGGCTGGCCGTCTGCACTGATACAATTGGCTGTATCAGAGGGTGGGAGAAGCTGGCGGGGTGGGTCCGGGTCGTTGTAAACAGCGACTCCTACAGTTCGGTCGGGGCGCCTGCTAAGCGCGGATTGGACGTGAGGGGGATAGTGTGGTCCTCCCACACGCTACGCCCTCTCAATGAGAATCCGCGCTGCCAGGTGAAAAGAAGCGGTGATTGGCTGGACGTGTGTCGGAGGAAGCACGTGGTAGCCTCCACTCTCCCAAAAATGATCCGACTGTGGGGGGTAAAGCGCAGCGACCAGGAAGGGACTGGGAATTGGCATACGACTAACATTGGGATGGGAGAAAATCGGAGGAAAATGGAGGGGGAAAAAGACCAAAAAAAAAAAAAAAAAAAACAGAATAAAAAATAAAGATTTCTTGATTCAGAACAATTTGATAATGGATGAACAAAACATTCAATGCGAATGGTTGATTTTAATTTCAAGGACTTTTTAAGCACCTTGTTAAAAAATTGGCTGTTTACGGAATTCCAGGCCTGGATTTTCTTTGTAAAAAAATCAGGCACTTTAAGCACTTCAAGGACCTTGTGCGAACCCTGCCTCCCTGCTGAACAGGCGCCCAGACCGACCAGTAGGAGTCGCAACGACCAGGACTCTTACCCCACCGGCTTCCCACCCGCCAACACTAACAGTTGTGTTCGTTGGAACGCCACGTCAAGTCCTGTGTCACCGCAAATTGGACCTGGGTCTCTGCGGTGGAAGGCGAGTGCTTACATCTCTACATTACCCAGACGCCCCAGCGCTTAGACCTCTACATTACCCAGACGCCCCAGCGCTTATACCTCTACATTACCCAGATGCCCCAGCGCTTAGGCCTCTACATTACCCAGACGCCCCAGTGCTTAGAGCTCTACAAAAGATTGGCGCTAATTGCCACGCGCAGTTAAAGCGCCGCTATTTGCGTCTTCAGCGATTTAGTGGTAACTAAGCGCATTTATAAAGGGGCGTCATTGCCAGCGTCTCAGGTTATCAAGGCAGCAGTAAATTTTTGCCAGGGGGCGAAGGCATCGTAATGCCAGGCGTGCTCGTGAAAGAATATTATTTTAGAATATATATCGTGGAGAATATAACTTTGATTTAGGCTGAGACTGAAATCATCCGGAGACACAGGTTGCCAGCTCAAGCAATTCTTGGATCTACTCTATGAAATCAAGGATGCTATTGAGCCAGCCACCCAGAGATCCCATGCAATCTAATTTAAATATTGTTATTTAACGTCGTCGGCTTTCTCAATGTTGTCGGCGCTATTGATTGATAGATTTTGTAACGAGATTTAGATTTTGCATCATGCTGCAATTTTTATTTGTGTTATGCATTGCTCTTGCTGCTTGTTTTATTATGTCTTCATTTTATGAAGCATTTTGCACTGCAATCCTTGTATGAAAGGTGCTATATAAATAAAGTTTATTATTGTTATTATTAACTCATTATTAACTCATTAAGCCATTCACGAGAAAAGTTGGGTTAACTCGCCATGCGTTGAGCGCCAATCACGAGAAAAGTCGGGTTTTAATCGTTATTTATTTTATTCGCTATATCCATACATTTTTCATCCATCCAGCCTGATGTTATCATTGGGAATGGGTCTGACCTCGCAAAAGGCCAATACCGCCGCCTAACGCCTTCCGGCCGGTATTGCACATCATTGAAATCCCTCCCCCTTGGGCTGTACGCTGATCTAAGAAGTCCGGTCCAGGTTTTCCTTCTCGGGCATGCAGTATCGTTATAACACATGGACTGGAGAGACTGGGAGCAGCATGGAAAATGCGTTTGACATACGTTGGATCAATAAACGCGATCAATATTTGGAATGGCGATCAGGAATTGGATTAATCTTTTTGCAGTACATCAGATGTGAGGTAAGGACTATGTTACCAATCTTGGGTTAATCAGATGTTTCTTTCGTAACGATCACGCATGCGTGTGTGTGTGTGTGCGTGCGGTTGGCTGCGACCAAGGCACGGAGAAGCGATTTTTCAGCCCCACTTCTGTCCGTGCATGAAGACACAGAATACCGATAATCTAGCGTTATTTTCAGAACGATTCATAAATCAAGTGACAAATGGCACGATTTCTAAGGAAATACATTGAAGCGCGGTTTGCTCGAGTTTCTTGAGATTAGACAGAATCGCTCTGGAACTATATTCATATTCACCACGGTATAAAACGGAAATGTATGTATGAAAGAAGTATCTGTTTTTTGCATGTTGACTGGACGCAACTCACTGACAATCGACGTGTTTATTAGATCCATAGCTATAATATTTCGTATAGTTTTAGCACTCGCAAAACACGGCATTCTCCCCATTGCATTACAGCGATGGCGTTCTAACCAGAAGGTAAACAGCGCCCCGTTGGCGTCCATTGAGTTCATGACTGCACTCACGTTCCAATTGTACCACCAAGCGAAAACGAACATGTTTTTTAGAAATAGGAAGCAAACGTATTCAATCAACACAGGTAGTGTGCAACGGCAGTAATATAATAACGAATGTGGTTGCCAAATTCCCTGGGTCCACTTGCCGTGCATAATCCTGCCAACGTTGGAGAGGCGGCGTACAATCGAGCTCACATGAGAACTAGGCGTGTGAACATTTCTCAATTCTAAGATGCATCACGATGCAGACGTGGATGATTCTGCATCGATGCAGTGACAGAACATAATCGATTATTAAAAAAAAAAAAAAATGTTCTTTTACAATGTAGCACTTTTATATATAATCAAATATATTATTATTATTAAAGCTAGTGCTCTGGTCATGCATCCACTCAACTCAGAAAATACAGCACCAGGCTATTCTAAAGTATTGATACTAATAAAATAGAGTATTGAACCGTTTTAACAGCTGGGTATCGAGATACCTTTCTAGTATCTATCATGCAACACTAGTAAAGACATTTATTTTGACAGTGATTTAAGAACTTTCTAAATAAAAGTAAATTTATCTGGTTGCTTGTATTAATTGATAAAGTAGCCATGTGCAGTAATATAGATTTTAGAAGAATAGAATAGAAAATTGAGGATGTAATATATTATTGAGCTGGAGTAAATCAGGAGCAAATTTCACACTATGGGCGGTTTTGCGCTAGTATATATATCTGCCGCAATATCTTTAGTGAATCGGTTGCAAAGACGGAGCAGATACCGCTCGATAATCACGCGCAGTTACGGGTGCTATTAGCGCAGCGCAATCCATTCTTTGTGAATTCGCCCCTTACCTGTATGTTCCCTCTACCCCAGAGTTGTTCCATACATTGTTTACATTTCTGCTGTTTGTAACATTGTATTTTGAGCTATAATGAGCTATGAATGTTATTTTCCATTAACAAGTGAATAATCTATATGCATGTTTGAGTCAAATATACTACGTATTGAGACTTTAAATTTACTATTTGATTTGACCATCTACTGTTAGGATGCATTATTCACACATGTACGTAAACAGTTTGACTTGTGAAATGGAAAATACACTTTTTTTTATAACCTTGTAGTTGTAAATAGAGGAGAGTTTTCCTTAAATGTTTACAAACATTACAAATTTAAGCAAACGTTTAATAGCCTGAAAAGTAAACTGGAACTCCAATGTTTGTTCATTTTGTAGGATTCTTCCTTGTCTTTTTATCATCGTGGAGCAGGCCACGTGAGCGGATCGGCGCGGCCGAGAAATCCGCTCTTCGCTCTTTAAAGCTTGGTCCGCTCCGCTAATCGATCATGTTGACCCCGCCCCCAAGTCGCTCCCCGCTCACCTTGAATCGAGCGCTCCCCGCGCCAGATTTTTTATTTTTTTTTGGAGCATGGTGTAAATTAGCTCAAACTACAACAGTATACACCCCCTGGGCCCCTTAACAATTGTTTGTATTGAGCCGCATTGTAATTGTACCCATTCTGCAATGTTAAATAACGTTGTTTATCCATTCACTAGCTCTATTAAGCGATGATAGGCTAGCCGAGCCACAATGCTATGGTCGCTGCCATTAACGTTAGCATGTAAGCTAACGTCAACAACAATGGCGTCGATACTTTTTCTAACAGGAGTGAGTGTGGGCGTCTCTACAGTGACAAAGCCTGAACAGGATATCACAGGTTCACCCTTCTCATTGGTTGAAAATGGCCTTCATGTTTGTACATCGCCATCTGTTGCTTTGGCATTGTACTGCATGTATATTACATCAACAGTGTTAAACCACTGAGCGACCTGGAGTGGATTGGAGCGGAGGAGAACTCTCGCTCCGGACGTCGCGCCGACCCATTTTAAAACCCACTCCTCGCTCACGTCAAAACCGCCCGCTCCGCGCCCCGCGCCGCTCACGCTCCGATCCGCTCACATGGCCTGTCGTGGAGACATCGGTCAGTCTGATACCAGGCCAGAACAGGTCTGATACCAGGCCAGAACAGGTCTGATACCAGGCAAGAACAGGTCTGATACCAGGCAAGAACAGGTCTGATGCCAGGCCAGAACAGGTCTGATACCAGGCCAAAACAGGTCTGATACCAGGCCAGAACAGGTCTGATACCAGGCCAGAACAGGTCTGATACCAGGCAAGAACAGGTCTGATACCAGGCAAGAACAGGTCTGATACCAGGCCAAAACAGGTCTGATACCAGGCCAAAACAGGTCTGATACCAGGCCAAAACAGGTCTGATACCAGGCCAAAACAGGTCTGATACCAGGCCAGAACAGGTCTGATACCAGGCCAGAACAGGTCTGATACCAGGCTAAAAACAGGTCTGATACCAGGCTAGAAACAGGTCTGATACCAGGCTAGAAACGGGTCCGATACCAGGCTAAAAACAGGTCTGATACCAGGCCAACACAGGTCTGATACCAGGCCAGAACAGGTCTGATACCAGGCCAGAACAGGTCTGATACCAGGCCAGAACAGGTCTGATACCAGGCCAGAACAGGTCTGATACCAGGCTAAAACAAGTCTGATACCAGGCCAAAACAGGTCTGATACCAGGCCAGAACAGGTCCGATACCAGGCTAAACACAGGTCTGATACCAGGCCAGAACAGGTCCGATACCAGGCTAAACACAGGTCTGATACCAGGCTAAAAACAGGTCTGATACCAGGCCAGAACAGGTCTGATACCAGGCCAGAACAGGTCTGATACCAGGCCAGAACAGGTCTGATACCAGGCCAGAACAGGTCTGATACCAGGCCAGAACAGGTCTGATACCAGGCCAGAACAGGTCTGATACCAGGCCAGAACAGGTCTGATACCAGGCCAGAACAGGTCTGATACCAGGCCAGAACAGGTCTGATACCAGGCCAGAACGGGTCTGATACCAGGCCAGAACAGGTCTGATACCAGGCCAGAACAGGTCTGATACCAGGCCAGAACAAGTCTGATACCAGGCCAGAACAGGTCTGATACCAGGCCAGAACAGGTCTGATACCAGGCCAGAACAGGTCTGATACCAGGCCAGAACGGGTCTGATACCAGGCCAGAACAGGTCCGATACCAGGCTAAACACAGGTCTGATACCAGGCCAGAACAGGTCTGATACCAGGCCAGAACAGGTCTGATACCAGGCTAAAAACAGGTCTGATACCAGGCTAAAAACAGGTCTGATACCAGGCCAGAACAGGTCTGATACCAGGCCAGAACAGGTCTGATACCAGGCCAGAACAGGTCTGATACCAGGCTAAAAACAGGTCTGATACCAGGCTAAAAACAGGTCTGATACCAGGCCAGAACAGGTCTGATACCAGGCCAGAACAGGTCTGATACCAGGTCAGAACAGGTCTGATACCAGGCTAAAAACAGGTCTGATACCAGGCTAAAAACAGGTCTGATACCAGGCTAAACACAGGTCTGATACCAGGCCAGAACAGGTCTGATACCAGGCCAACACAGGTCTGATACCAGGCTAAAAACAGGTCTGATACCAGGCCAGAACAGGTCTGATACCAGGCTAAAAACAGGTCCGATACCAGGCTAAAAACAGGTCTGATACCAGGCTAGAACAGGTCTGATACCAGGCCAGAACAGGTCTGATACCAGGCCAGAACAGGTCTGATACCAGGCTAAAAACAGGTCCGATACCAGGCTAAAAACAGGTCTGATTCCAGGCCAGGTCTGATACCAGGCTAAAAACAGGTCTGATACCAGGCTAGAACAGGTCTGATACCAGGCCAGAACAGGTCTGATACCAGGCCAGAACAGGTCTGATACCAGGCCAGAACAGGTCTGATACCAGGCCAGAACAGGTCTGATACCAGGCTAAAAACAGGTCTGATACCAGGCCAGAACAGGTCTGATACCAGGCTAGAAACAGGTCTGATACCAGGCTAAAAACAGGTCTGATACCAGGCTAGAACAGGTCTGATACCAGGCTAAAAACAGGTCTGATACCAGGCTAAAAACAGGTCTGATACCAGGCCAGAACAGGTCTGATACCAGGCCAGAACAGGTCTGATACCAGGCTAGAACAGGTCTGATACCAGGCTAAAAACAGGTCTGATACCAGGCTAAAAACAGGTCTGATACCAGGCTAAAAACAGGTCTGATACCAGGCCAGAACAGGTCTGATACCAGGCCAGAACAGGTCTGATACCAGGCTAAAAACAGGTCTGATGCCAGGCCAAAACAGGTCTGATACCAGGCTAAAAACAGGTCTGATACCAGGCTAGAACAGGTCTGATACCAGGCCAGAACAGGTCTGATACCAGGCCAGAACATGTCTGATACCAGGCTAAAAACGGGTCTGATACCAGGCTAAAAACAGGTCTGATACCAGGCTAAAAACAGGTCTGATACCAGGCTAGAACAGGTCTGATACCAGGCCAGAACAGGTCTGATACCAGGCTAGAACAGGTCTGATACCAGGCTAAAAACAGGTCTGATACCAGGCTAAAAACAGGTCTGATACCAGGCTAAAAACAGGTCTGATAGCAGTATCTGAGAATACCAAAAAAACATGTCAGAAAATCTAATCAAATTAACTTGATTTTCTGCATTTTTGGCACATAGTAGAATATTATACGTCTCTAACAGTGAACTAGTAGAATGTTAGATGAGTGAGAGAGTGAGGATATAAGATAGGTTTTCTTTGATCAAATAAATAAAATTGATCCACAGTTTATCCATCTGCCTGATCATCAAAAGCTGTTATATATATATGTGGGGAGAAAAGTCAGTGTACAGTATTAGCTGCAAAATATATAGGTTGTTGTCATACAATAAGAGAACAAGCTCTGTAAATACATGTATCTCAAGTTTCAAGTTTCAAGTTTCTTTAATAGTTGTCATACAGAAGTACAGAATACTTTCATACAAAATGCTTCTTACTGTTACGCTCCAGAGACTGTGCTAGACAAGATAGTATCAAATAACATAGTATAGCATGTAATTTAGAAGAAGAAAATGAGGTCACAGTGTTCGGTATAGACATATGTACAATGTTCTGAGTTACCATATAATATACAATACTATGCAGTGTACTAATGTACAGTACTATATAGTGCAAAGCAGAAATGGGATGAGGTACAATTTAGGTACAATTTACAGTAAGGTGTACGAGTTGTAGTGCAATCCTTCATCAATAAATATAAAGTGTGGGGAGTGGGTGCTACAGTGTGTTTGTTTAAAGTGGGTGTGTGCTATAAAGTGTGTGGAGTGGGTGCTACAGTGTGTCTGTTTAAAGTGAGTGTGTGCGTGTGGATGTGTGTGCTATGTGCGTTTGGTGGTTGTTGTTGTGTAGTGTTCATTGTTCGTTTAGCAGTCTGATGGCCTGGGGATAGAAGCTTCTTCTGAGTCTTTCTGTGCTCGCCTTGAGACTCCGGTATCGCTTGCATGACCGCAGCAGTTCAAAGAGGCAGTTGTTCGGGGGACTGGAGTCTTTAATGATTCTCTTAGCCTTGCCCTTGCAACGCTTGTTGTAAATGTTCTGGAGGGTGGGGAGCCCCCCTCCAATTGTGCGTTCGGCTGAACGTGTCACTCTTTGTAGTCTGCTTCGGTCTTGTGCAGTGCTATTCCCAAACCAGGAAGTGATGTTGCCAGTCAAGATGCTCTCTATTGTACATGAGTAGAAGTTCTTAAGGATCTTCTGACTGACTTGGAACTTCCTTAGGCGCCTGAGGAAGTAGAGGCGTTGTCGTGCCTTCTTCACAACACTGTCAATGTGTGTGGTCCATGTCAAGTCCTCGGATATGTAGGCTCCGAGGTACTTAAAGCTGTTGACTCTCTCAACCGGTGCCCCGTCGATGCTGAGGGGGCTGTAGTCCTTGACCCCCGACCTCCTGAAGTCCACAATCATCTCCTTTGTTTTGCTGACGTTCAGGGAGAGGCTGTTTTCCTGGCACCATCCCGCCAGGACCTTGACCTCTTCCAGGTAGGCCCTCTCGTCGTTGGCAGAGATCAGGCCCACCACCACTGTGTCGTCAGCAAATTTGATGATTGTATTGCTACTCCGCTGAGCCACACAGTCGTGTGTGTACAGGGAGTAGAGGAGGGGACTCAGAACACAGCCCTGGGGGGCCCCTATGTTGAGGGTGATGGATGAGGAGGTGCAGTTGCCTGCTCTCACCACCTGGGGTCTGCCAGTCAGGAAGTCCAAGACCCACTGGCAGAGGTCATAGTTCAAGCCCAGGTCCCTGAGCTTGGCTATGAGTATGGAGGGGACTATGGTATTGAATGCCGAGTTGTAGTCGATGAATAGCATTCTCACATAATTCCCCTGCCTCTTGTCCAGGTGTGCTGTGTGCAGCACATGGGCTATGGCGTCCTCCGTGGACCTCTTGGGGCGGTATGCAAATTGCAGGGGGTCCATGTTGATGGGGAGGGAGGAGCAGATGTAGCCCTTTACTAGCTTCTCAAAGCACTTCATGGCTATGGAGGTGAGAGCTACAGGGCGGTAGTCGTTGAGGCAAGCAGGCTTGGATTTTTTGGGTACAGGGATAATAGTAGACTTCTTCAGGCAGGTGGGGATGACAGCCTGTTCTAAGGACAGGTTAAATATGTCAGTGAATACCGGGGCTAGTTGGTCGGCACAGACTTTTAGGACGCGGCCGGGGATGCCGTCCGGACCTGCTGCCTTCCTGATATTCACTTTTTTTAAAGGTCCGCCTCACCTCATGCTGTTACCCTGAACACTGAGTCTCCATAAACTCTCATTTTGGTAGTGGGGATTGTTTCTTCCACCAAAGTACAAACATAGTCCAGCACTGTCTCCGTGTAGACATTAATGTTATCTGTGTCGCGGAACACGTTCCAGTCTGTGCAGTCAAACGCAGCCTGGAGCGTCTCCTCTGACGTCAAATCCCATTTCTGCACCTCTCGCGAGACTACAGGAGTGCTTTTGATTCTCTGTTTGTACTTTGGTGAAAGGAAAATGGACGCGTGATCTGATTTACCAAAGCCACTATCAGAATGAGCCTTGTAGCCACCCTTAAATTGCGTGTAACAGTGATCTAGGATGTTACCGCCTCTGGTGTTGCAAGTCACATGCTGATAGAAGTCAGGTAATACCTTTCTCAGATTGGTGCTATTGATCTGGGTGGCTACATCTGTAAAATGATTACCCGTTTCTGTTGATTGTTTTACCGTTATTGCTAATGTTATGGTATTTTTGATTGCTTATATATGTTATTGTTTGTATGTTGGACTTGCTTTGGCAATAAGTAGGTTGATATTTCATGCCAATAAAGCCTATTTGAATTTTAATTTGAGAGAGACAGAGACAGTGAGAGAGAGTGAGAGAGAGACAGAGTGAGAAGAGAGAGACAGAGAGTGAGGAGAGAGAGATAGATAGTGAGAGAGAGTGAGAGTGAGAGACAGAGAGTGAGGAGAGAGAGATAGATAGTGAGAGAGTGAGAGAGAGTGAGAGAGAGGGAGAGGGAGAGACAGAGAGTGAGAGACAGAGAGTGAGACAGAGAGAGAGACAGATACAGAGAGAGAGATAGAGTGAGAGAGATAGAGTGAGAGAGAGAAGAGAGAGACAGAGACAGAGAGAGAGAGAGAGATAGAGAGAGAGATAGAGAGAGTGAGAGAGATAGAGAGAGTGACAGACAGATAGTGGGAGAGAAAGAGAGAGAGTGAGTGAGAGAGAGAGATAGAGTGAGAGAGATAGAGAGAGTGAGAAGAGAGAGAGAGAAGAGAGAGAGACAGAGAGAGACAGAGAGAGATAGAGTGAGAGATAGAGAGAGAGAGTGACAGAGAGAGAGAGAGAGAGAGAGAGAGAGAGAGAGAGAGAGAGAGAGAGAGATGGAGAGACAGAGAGTGAGAGAGAGAGACAGAGAGTGAGAGAGACAGAGACTAAAAGAGATTAAAAAATAAACTTGACAGAGGCAGAGAGAGAGAGAGCTCATGCGTACCTCGTGGTCGTGGTTCCGCAGCCCGATGCTGATGGAGCGGCTGGCTCTGGACAGCACGGCCGTCATGGCGTACAGGTTGATGAGGACGTCCGCCACGCGCTTCAGGATCAGCTGCTCGTCTACGATCGTCTGGACAACAGAGAGACACGAGAGGCTCCGCGTTAACCCTTTCACTGCCACGCGGTTAACCCTTTCACGGCGACAATACAGAAGGTTAACCCTTTCCCTGCCACATGGTTAACCCTTTCATGGCGACAATACAGAAGGTTAACCCCTTTCACTGCCACACGGCAAAGGGTTGACCCTTTCACAACCACACTACAGAAGGTTAACCCTTTCACTACCACACTACAGACGGTTAACCGTCTGTAGTGTGGTAGTGAAAGGGTTAAGTATGTGTATAAAGTACACAAAGTACAACATTAATAATACTAATCCTGGCTGCTTATGTTTGGGGGAAATATAACAAAGGTAATGTAATCAACTAGGGGTGGGGAAAGAAATCGATATGTAGTAGTATTGCGATACTTTGCGTGGCGATACTGTATCGATACAGGGTATCGATATTTAATTATTCAAACAAAAACAAAATAAAAAAATTGTGTAAGGAAGTTGCATTGTTCATTTCAATACCTGTAATAGTACAGTAGTCCACACACACACATGTGCATTCAGTTAAGTTGGAATATGACTAATACAAACAGTTCAGTTTGTCAGGTACATGCAACACAGATTACAGTGTTGACATCTGCTTGAGAAAATACCATGTTCTGCAATAAAAATGATTGAAGTGAGATGAACAGACTGAACTTTATTTTATTAGATAAAACATGTTGACAGTTTTACTTTGCAGTTGAAAAAAGGTAATAAATTAAATTAAAATTAAAAATATTCAAATTAAAAGAAATTCCGCGATACTCAGCGTATCACGATATATTTAGTATTGCGATACTATCGTATCGTGACGCAAGTATCACGATAGTATCGTATCGTGAAGTCTCTGGCGATTCTAATCCCTATAATCAACAGACATGTAATGTACGGTAATCAACAGACAGACATGTAATGTAATCAACAGACATGTAATGTAATCAACAGACATGTAATGTAATCAACAGACACGTAAGTAGTGATGCACGATATATCGGCCCCCGATATAATATCGGCTGATATGGTAATTTCTTTACACATCGGTATCGGTCCGATATCAAAATAGGGCAGATTTTTTTTTTCTCTCTTTATATCTAAACATGTTTTGGTCTTAAATTGTTTTAAAAATATCAGTCATTTCTGAAAATAAATTACAAAAGTAAAAAAAATAAAATGCGTTTTGGAAAATAGCTCTTTATTTGATTATCATAAAAAAAGTGTTTTCTATACAGAGATATCGACATCGGTAAATATCGGTATCGGCCAGAACAGCAATTTCCACATGGGTGCATCACTACACGTAAGGTAATCAACAGACGGGCCGCTCCGACGAGCCCCTGACTACAACAGGCCTATAGGAGCTCGTTAGGACCGAGGAGGACCAGCTGTCCCGCAGATGGACATATGAACAAAAGGACCCACTTACACTAAACAGACCCCTGGCTGTAATTTTAGGACCACAGTTACCATGGAGACCAGTCATTACATTCAACTAGGGATGTGCACAACACTTGCTGTTGATTATTCTGTTGTCGCGACGACCGGATCATCGAATGATTTTGGTCTTGCTGACTCTTTTCATGGGTTTGGTAGGAGAACAGTGTTCGTTGTGGTTGTTTAGGTCAGGGCTTCCTGCAAGGTAACGCTGTGGGCGGAGCCCTGCAGGCTGTCATGGTAACGCTGTGGGCGGAGCCCTGCAGGCTGTCATGGTAACGCTGTGGGCGGAGCCCTGCAAGGTGTCATCCTAGGCCTTCTCCACAAGACCACAATGGAAATAAAGTTATACATAATCTTTATTGTGTTATCCTCTGTATCTTCAATTAATATGTATATTCACTTTTATATATATACTGTATATATAAATATATACGTGTAGTTTAGTTTTAATTTATTTGTTAGAGAGGGGCAACGTACATTAAGGAGCATTTTATAAAATAGAATGTAAATGTACCCAAAAGGCTAGTTTACATTGGCAGTCGCCCTGACTCGCCCTGATTTATTTTTTTATATGGTATGTCAAATCAAATCACAGAATATTATAAGATATTCTATTTGGATGTAATTGAACTATTTGCGAGGGGATTTTCTTTTAAAAAGGTACAAACGCAATATTAGACTTGAAAACTGCTATTTACTTATCACATCTATCACATTGTGGATATACAGGAACATTATGGATGTACAGGAACAGTATGGATGTACAGGCACAGTATTTGGCCCGCCAGCCACGTTACATTTGGGCCCTTGGCCCTCCGTCAAAAGGTTTGGGTGCCCCTGGTTTAGATTACAAAGAGTATATATATTTTAACAGTCGTATAGATTTCAAAGCTCTTTATGTTCCGACACGTCCCTACGTTCAACCTACATGACACAACTGGGAAATCCACCCCATGGAATCCTAAATATTTCACCAGGAACTGAAGACCAAGCAGCCCGTTCCCTTCAGAGTAGAGCAGACTATATGTCATAAATAGGGTGAATAATAAACGCTCCGGTCACCTTTCCATATCTGTAGAGCCGACTCTGTGTCATAAATAGGGTGAATAATAAACCCAGACTCTGTCATAATATAGTCCCGGGCAACATACACAACATTTTCATGGGCAGAGATGGGGGTTATAATCTAAGAGGGGAATTGAATTGAATTTAACACTATGATCGCCGCGGACGAGTTTTCACGTCATTCCGAGCCATGCTCATTCTGCCGAAGACGCCGTAACTCGTCTTTGATGTCAATATTTCAAAAATCTGTCATCGAAATCATATTTCCTTTCCGGAGCCCTGAGACACACTGCTGATCTCCTCTCAACTCTCTAGCGGTTCAAGAGCGCCATCTGGTGGCCGATCGGCAGATCGCCAACCGGATATTAACCTTTGAACCGGTAGTACTCATCCATATGTGGTCCGGCCACTCGCTATAGCTCCCGCGACTCCATCTTGAAACACTGGATAATAGATCGCTCGCCCTAACTCAATAAACAACGTTATTTGGACGTATATACTATTATACAACCTGGAAATGGATCAGGCATTTCTACATCCCATAATAGAAAAAAATCTGTTCCACGCTCATCTGCCAGCGGCGCGAGGAAGCCACGGTAAGATTCAGCGTTATTTTCTAACGTATTCCATACTAACTGATCTGATGAACATATGACCCACTCTGGATGAATCATCTAACGCTGCCCACGGAATTATAAACGATCCCCCGCCCATCCGGTCAACATCAGATGATGCGTAGAAACTTCTAGAAGTACGTCCAGTTGAAACTTTTTATCTCGCACAGATTCCTACCAAACTGTATTTGATCATCAATATAATGCATTTAGGGCTATAAATCACGTTCTGAAGAAAGCTGCAGAAAACGATAAAAACATACTTATACTTTAGACCATATTTTAGTATGAATATGTGAATGAAAAAGTTTAATGTTGCTACACCCTGAACAATACATATAGGACATTGAATGGGCCATAATAAATGGCAATTTAGCAATAGAATTTAAAAAGTGATAGCCCTGCAAAGGGGAACTTCTCCATAGACAAATAGAGCTGGCGAGGGATGGTAAATTATTAATTTAACCCATGGCGATTAAAGTGTTAAAACAACCTATTGTCTGTACTACTCTCAAAAGCAAGTGCATCTCAGTTTGTGGGGTATCCCATTTGGAATGGCCTTGATGTAGCAATAAAAACAAGTACTATTGAAATGTTTAAATGCAGATATAAAATAGGAATTCTTGGACAAGTATAAGTTAGAGGAGCTTGAAAATAACGTGAACTAGTATTTTTGTAATTATTTATTTATCTTTTGCTGTAGTGGATAGGTATATTATTTTTGATATTGATAGATAACTTATTACATATTTAATATGATATTGTAAGGAAGGGGCAGGACCAGATAAGCTTTGCTTCCTTCTGTCCCTTCTCGAACAAAACGAGCTTGAGCTTGTCTTGAGCTATGTTTACATTTACATTTAGTCATTTAGCTGAACGCTTTTATCCAAAGCGACTTACAAGTTCTGTACGACAAGTCATCAGGAAGGGTACAACTCTATCAGCTGAGTAACAATGTTCATCAGAGTGTTGAGTGCTACAGTGTAGGTTAGTATATTAGGACAAGTGCATGACAGTAAGGTTAGTTAGGGTTCATTCTTTTTGTGTGTGGCTATGTTGACTATTGCTTCCATGTCTAGGAAGATATATTTAATTTTATTTGTATTTGATTTAGTTTTTTATAAAAAATGTTAACACTATGATCGTCGGGGACGAGTTAAGACGTCATTCCTAGCCATGCTCATTCTGCCGAAGACGCCGTAACTCGTCTTTGATGTCAATATTTCAAAAATCTGTCATCGAAATCATATTTCCTTTCTGGAGCCCTGAGATGTACTGGTGAGCTCCACTCAACTGTCTAACGTTTCGAGAGCGCCATCTGGTGGCCGATTCAGCGTTATTTTCTAACGCAGCGGTTCTCAACAGGGGTTCCGCGGCACACAGGGGTTCCGCGGAGAGCTGTCAGGGGTTCCGCGAGATGCCTGGCAATGTTCTTTAAAAATATAGAATGACAACAGTCTTATTTTGAAAATCCTATAGCGGGTCTCATTTATGCCCACGCGCAGCTCCAGCTATAATAACTAGGCTCCAAAAGCTAGCAACATTAAGGTCATTATGATACTCTTATTTTGAAAATCCGTGGTGTCGTGACTCATATCCGCTCCAGCACACAGCCAATAGGATGCAGCTGAGCAGTGAGCAGTAGCGTCTCTCAGCTCAGCAGCAGCAGTAGCGTCTGGATCTGGAACGCGGACATTGAAACACAGCAAGGGTAGTGTTTTTGCGACCCAAAACAAATCCCTGCTGTTTTATTCCGCAACGGGTCAAATGCATATAACATGCTTTGCAATCCTTGCCATTCCTTTATGACCACGTTGTGTTTAAGACCGGAATTAATGTCCCGTTACCATAAGCTAACAACAAGCTAAAGCCCTGTTCAGAGCGACAGAGAACAGCAGGGTGGGGACTTGGAAGGATGACTGGGAAGGAGGGGGGGGGGGGGCATTCTCCCTCTATGTGTGTGCGTTTGAAAAGATGATGAAGTCAGACTACTATATTATATTGATAGTAAATGTACTGAGGGTGGACAGACAGATTATGTTGATATTTAAACATAAAAAATACAATACATAATAAATGTATCCATGATCATCATGCAACATAAAACAATTGCAGGAACGGTTTGGGAGAGGAAGGTGTTTTAGGTTGCGTGTTCCAAAAAATGTACTTAAAGTTTAAAGCTCAATATATCAAAACGTGGCACTTTATAGTGAACATGCACTTTATAGTGAATCCTAATTCTTTTTGGATTACAGAAAATTATCCCTAAAGTGCTATCTGTTGCAGCTGCACTGTTTTCCATGAAAATACCATATTTGGATAAGTTTGACCATTTCTAAAAATCTGAAAATCATTATTTAATAAAACACAGAAAAGGATCACCAAGTTACTCTGGATAAAAAAAACTTTACAGACAACATTGAGACAAAGCTTCCTGACACATCTCCATCCAAACTCTAGGAAGAACTCATTGAAATCTCATCTGATACCACCTGGAGAGCTAGTTTCAGAGTGTGGTGCTGAGTCATTCATTCATTCATTCATTCATTCATTCATTCATTCATTCATTCATTCATTCATTCATTCAGTACCAAGTATCTCATGATGCTGCAGTTAAGGTGTTGATACCATTCAGCCCCACATATCTGTGTGAAGCTGGCTTTTCATCCATGACAGCTCTGAAAACAAAATATAGGGCCAAGTTGAGCCTTGATGATGACATGCGTGTTGCCTTGTCAAAGATCTCCCCACGTATTGACCGTATTATTAGCCAGCAGCAGCGGACCTCGCATTGAGCTAGAAATGTCCACTGAGTGAACAAGTGCTTATTTTCTGTATTTATTTATATTTTTTGAGAAATGGTAACTTGGTGATCCTTTTCTGTATTTAAAAAAAATACATGATTTTCTGTTTTTGAGAAATTGTCAAACTTATCCAAATATGCTATTTTTATGGAGAACAGTGCAGCTGCAACAGATAGCACTTTAGTGATCCTTTTCTGTATTTAAAAAAAAAACGTTTGTCATCAGATTCAGATTCAGACAACTTTATTGATCCCGCGTGGGGCAATTCATATTTGCAGATTCACCAACAAGCAACAAAGACAAACAAACAACAAAACATCTCAACGACAGCACGGCAAATAAAGAGTCATTGTATCATCATTGTAGCAAAAAAGACAGGACCGGGAAAGTCTTTATCGTATGTAGGGGTGCCCTGGAATATTTTATTGAACACAGGGGTGCCTTGGCAGCAGAAAGGTTGAGAACCCCTGTTCTAACGTATTCCATATAAACTGCTATGATGAACATATGACCCACTCTGGATGAATCATCTAACGCTGCCCACGGAATTATAAACGATCCCCCGCCCATCCGGTCATCATCAGATCATACGTAGATCATTCTAGAAGTACGTCCAGTTGAAATTTTTCATCTTGCGCCGATCGCTACCAAACTGTATTTCATCATCAATATAATGCATTTAGGGCTATAAATCACGTTCTGAAGAAAGCTGCAGAAAACGATAAAAACATACTTATACTTTAGACCATATTTTAGTATGAATATGTGAATGAAAAAGTTTAACGTTGCTACACCCTGAACAATACATATATGACATTGAATGGGCCATAATAATGGCAATGTAGCAATAGAATTTAAAAAGTTATAGCCCTGCAAAGAAGGGGAACTTCTCCATAGACAAATAGAGCTGGCGAGGGATGGTAAATTATGAATTTAACCCATGGCGATTAAAGTGTTAAATGTATTTTTTGTTATTTCAATTTTGTGTGTTTATGGTTGTTCGAGATAAATAAAGATCAAAATCAAATCAAATAAAGAGGGTGAATAATAAACGTTCTGGTCACCTTTCCATATCTGTAGAGCAGATTCTCTGCCGTTCCTCCGAAATGCACCACGTTCACCTCAAACTTCTTGGCACTTTCCTGTGAACAGAGAGCAGTACGTCTCACATGCTGGTGATTCACACCTCAGTCAAGACCAAACATATATATTAACTAGGGATGTCCCGATCACGTTTTTTTGCTCCCGATCCGATCATGTGATTTTGATTATCTACCGATACCGATCTTTCCCGATCCGATCAAAAAAAATTATTTAACTTTTTTTTTTATTCAACAAATAACAACATGTCTTAAACTCATACTGAGGCCTTAGTTTTGGTTTTAAATAGCATATAATCATTCATTTATTTATTGTCACACAGAGCCAGCCACACTCTCAGACCCAAACGCATTTCCTTTGATTTAATTATACATCAAATGATTTATGTCAAGGATTGCAATGCCTCACTTGAATGAAGTTAACTTTTCACCTGGATAACGTCAACATTCAGGGTGAATGTAATGTGAGAAATTGGGATTAAAAAAATATATATATATATTTAAATTTGGGTCTGAAAGTGTGGCTGGTCTGCCGTTCTGCAGCTGGATACTATTAGTTTGTTTTGGCAAAATTCTTCTGCTCTGTGTGACAATAAATAAATTAATGATATGCAATTTAAAACCAAAACTAAGGCCTCAGTATGAGTTTAAGACATGGTCATGTTTGTTGAATAAAAAAGAAAAAGAATTTAAAATAAAAATCCTGGTTTTTCTTTTCTTTTTTTTGCCGATCCCGATCTTCGGAAAATCACGTGATCGGCCCCGATCCCGATCACATGATCGGATCGGGACATCCCTAATATTAACTTTAAGTCACTTTCACCAGTGATTACATCATTAAATCAGGCGTGTGGAACATCACGTTAGCTAGATAACCCAACCGTTCGTCATCATATTGGACATTGCACAGTAATGGGACGTGTGATACAGAATTCATATTCTCAAATCTTTCAGTAATAGTTTAGTGACAAATCTGACTTGATGTTTGCTTTCAATCATGACAGAATTGTTGCATTACGTTATAAAAAAAATCCCACAATACAATAGCACACACAGGTCGATGGATGAGAAATATCAGCCAATGTGAAAGAGCAGTGTATGTATTTTTTAGCAAAGGATTAACTATATGCTCATCCATAGTGGGTGATCAGTTACTCTACTGTCTTTAACTATGAATGAACACAACACTCAACCTCTCACTACTCAACATCCATCATCTGTAACTATCTTTAGTCTTTAGAATACAATTTGAAAACAGAGTTATATGGTTCTTGTTCCGAGCTATTGTCCCTGACGTTTTAATTGACCTGATTGAAAGGTCTGATTAAAGGCTGGTGTTAGTTAAGGTCTGGTGTTGGTTAAGGTCTGGTGTTGGTTAAGGTCTGGTGTTGGTTAAGGTCTGGTGTTGGTTAAAGGCTGGTGTTGGTTAAGGTCTGGTGAACAGTTCTGGTGTTGGTTAAGGTCTGGTGTTGGTTAAGGTCTGGTGTTGGTTAAGGTCTGGTGTTGGTTAAGGTCTGGTGTTGGTTAAGGTCTGGTGTTGGTTAAAGGATGGTGTTGGTTAAGGTCTGGTGTTGGTTAAGGGCTGGTGTTGGTTAAGGGCTGGTGTTGGTTAAGGTCTGGTGTTGGTTAAGGTCTGGTGTTGGTTAAGGTCTGGTGTTGGTTAAAGGTCTTGTGTTGGTTAAAGGTCTGGTGTTGGTTAAGGTCTGGTGTTGGTTAAGGTCTGGTGTTGGTTAAGGTCTGGTGTTGGTTAAGGTCTGGTGTTGGTTAAGGTCTGGTGTTGGTTAAGGTCTGGTGTTGGTTAAAGGATGGTGTTGGTTAAGGTCTGGTGTTGGTTAAGGTCTGGTGTTGGTTAAGGTCTGGTGTTGGTTAAGGTCTGGTGTTGGTTAAGGGCTGGTGTTGGTTAAGGGCTGGTGTTGGTTAAGGGCTGGTGTTGGTTAAGGGCTGGTGTTGGTTAAGGGCTGGTGTTGGTTAAGGGCTGGTGTTGGTTAAGGGCTGGTGTTGGTTAAGGTCTGGTGTTGGTTAAGGTCTGGTGTTGGTTAAGGGCTGGTGTTGGTTAAGGGCTGGTGTTGGTTAAGGGCTGGTGTTGGTTAAGGGCTGGTGTTGGTTAAGGTCTGGTGTTGGTTAAGGTCTGGTGTTGGTTAAGGTCTGGTGTTGGTTAAGGTCTGGTGTTGGTTAAGGTCTGGTGTTGGTTAAGGTCTGGTGTTGGTTAAGGTCTGGTGTTGGTTAAGGTCTGGTGTTGGTTAAGGTGTGGTGTTGGTTAAGGTCTGGTGTTGGTTAAGGTCTGGTGTTGGTTAAGGTCTGGTGTTGGTTAAGGTCTGGTGTTGGTTAAGGTCTGGTGTTGGTTAAAGGTCTGGTGTTGGTTAAAGGATGGTGTTGGTTAAGGTCTGGTGTTGGTTAAGGTGTGGTGTTGGTTAAGGTGTGGTGTTGGTTAAAGTCTGGTGTTGGTTAAGGTCTGGTGTTGGTTAAGGTCTGGTGTTGGTTAAGGTCTGGTGTTGGTTAAGGTCTGGTGTTGGTTAAGGTCTGGCGTTGGTTAAAGGCTGGTGTTGGTTAAGGTCTGGTGTTGGTTAAGGTCTGGTGTTGGTTAAAGGCTGGTGTTGGTTAAGGTCTGGTGTTGGTTAAAGTCTGGTGTTGGTTAAGGGCTGGTGTTGGTTAAGGTCTGGTGAACAGGTCTGGTGTTGGTTAAGGTCTGGTGTTGGTTAAGGTCTGGTGTTGGTTAAGGTCTGTTGAACAGTTCTGGTGTTGGTTAAAGGATGGTGTTGGTTAAGGTCTGGTGTTGTTTAAAGGCTCGTGTTGGTTAAGGTCTGGTGAACAGGTCTCTGGTGTTGGTTGGTTAGCGGCTCTTACCGCCAGGCTGGGATGAACCACTCCGTCTCGGCCCGTGAGCCCCAGGTCCACCGTGCCCCCCATGGCGTCCCTCAGCTTCTTGCCCAGGAGGCCCATAGCGACGCTCAAGTTGCCCTTCTTCATCTCCCTGAGGGGCGAGACAGACAGGCCATCAGACAGGCCATCAGACACGCCATCAGACATGCCATCAGACACGCCATTCATCCACCATTTAATAAAGCTGCTATGTGCAACATTTCAGATCGTCTGGAATGAGGACCATGCAGACTCAACAACCACATTCAAATTAAGAACGTAATTACATTTTCAGCCAGTCAGACAAAGTGAAGACTGTTTGAATTAAGGTTTTTATCGAACGTGATCTCTTTGGGCTTCTCCGATTGGTCAGAAGGGAGAGGCTCTCTGTGACACTTCAGAATGGAATAACTGTACAGCTGCTAGACTGGTCAATGACACCCACTGACAGTCAATGACACCCACCCATTTGGGACCATGACGGAAATAAGGGTTTTACTCTCTCATGTTATCCTTTGGATCCTTGTTGTGTGTTTTTAATCCATCAATAAAATAAAATCACTGACAGTCAATGACAGCCACTCAGTCAATGACACCCACTCAGTCAATGACACCCACTCACAGTCAATGACACCCACTCACAGTCAATGACACACACTCACCGTCAATGACACCCACTCACCGTCAATGACACACACTCACAGTCAATGACACCCACTCACCGTCAATGACACACTCACAGTCAATGACACCCACTATAATAACTATAAAACAAACCATGAATTTTATACTTTTTAAAGTCAAGACCGACTGAGGCAGGACTCCTGTGATTAATCAAGACTGAGGCAGGACTCCTGTGATTAATCAAGACTGAGGCAGGACTCCTGTGATTAATCAAGACTGAGGCAGGACTCCTGTGATTAATCAAGACCGACTGAGGAGGACTCCTGTGATTAATCAAGACTCACTGACTGAGGCAGGACTCCTGTGGAAGTTTTAATAACAAGATAGAATTCTTACTTAATTTTCCCGGTCAGTATTTTGCCAGCGTACTGCATTCCGGTCAGGGCGATGTACATCCTCAGGATCTCATTGGTCCCCTGGAAAGACAAGACAATGTAGAAACATTACATTCATGTTTACAGAAATTCCATACAGGTATATACAGGTATATTCAGACAGATATGGACACATATATATATCATCCATAGCAACACTACTATCACCGACATCCAAGAAGGGGGATCCCCCCCCTTCAACGGCCCTTCTAAGGTTTCTCTCCTCCACATTGCCTGTGGTGCTTTTTTCCTATCGTTAGGTTTTTAGGCCAAATTTCCCTCGGGATGATTAAAGTATTTCTATTCTATTTTCCTTACTTTTCGCTGGGGTATGTCTGAGAGTGTTGTTCTGGATTTCATGATGTTTTTTTTTGTTCTTGATTTATTGTGATGTTTCTTCTTGACTTGTTTAAAGAAGACTTGTCCAGCCCATGGGGACATTAACGTGTGATTGCGGGCTCTACAAATACATTTGATTTGATTTATATACTGTATATTCTAAAATAAATATAAATATGTATACGGTATATACAGCACTATTGTACATGTTATCATATAGAGTTATACAGATCTAATCTGGATTGGTATATGGATTACTGAGTTTTAGCAGCACATAGTTAAAGTACTTTGTGATGCATCAAATTCACACTGAGGATCTGGATTTACTTCACGACCGCAAACACAGGGTCTTGTCCAAAACACTAGCAAGCAGTTATATGGTTCTTCAGCTGTTGTTTTCAGATGTATCTTTTCAGAAGTATCTTTTCAGAAGTATCTTTTCAGAAGTATCTTTTCAGAAGTATCTTTTCAGATGTATCTTTTCAGAAGTATCTTTTCAGACGTATCTTTACAGACGTATCTTTACAGATGTGAGGAGGTCAAAAGTAACTACCACAAAAGTCTCCCTTTTCCCTTTCACAATACCTCCGCCTTTTCTTGAAGTGGGCCTACAACACCCCCCGGTGGTCACATACAGAACGGACTCATGAAACTACAGCGACAGGTTCCATGTCTAACTGAAGACCTAAAGCGTTACTCAGCAGCAGAGTACCTCGAAGATGAGCAGGATGCGGCAGTCCCTCAGGTAGCGCTCGTACGGGTAGTTCTTGGTGTAGCCGAGACCTCCGAGGATCTGCAGGGCCTCACTGACGCAGATCCAGCCCCCCTCCGAGCTGAACACCTGCACAGACAAATCATTCATTTTAGAGTATAACATATAATATAACCGATATATATATACACACAGATCATTCATTTAGAGTATAACATTATATATATATACACACAGACTGATAATTTATTTACATTATAACATAATATAACGGATACATATATCTGCACCTCATCTGCACCTTTGTTTACACTGTTTATTTTCCACATATTTTTATTTTCCACATATTTTTATATTCAGTTTTTAATTATATTGTTTACACCCGTTTACTTTTATATTGATATCTAATTATCAAATATATTATCCATATAACTGATATATATATATACATACGCTCATCTGCACCTTTGTTTACACTGATTATTTTCTCCATATTTTTATATTCAGTTGTTTTGAATTATATCGTTTACACCGTTTACTTTTATATTAATATCAAACTGTATTGCCTATATTTATGTCTTTCTACTATTACCCTGCCCATACCTGTACCTCCCCTCCACCCCATGCTGCTATGATGCCAGGATTTCCCCAAGGGATCAATAAAGGAATATCTCATCTTAATTTAGTAGTTTTCTTTTCCTCATCTTCAAAGCCCTTGGATTCACACTGAGGTCAGGTTAACAACACGCAGACCCAGGCTCTCCTGGATGAAATATTGATGTCTTGAAGTGTTTATATAACCTACTAACACTCTCTAACATACATGAATACTGCACAGGACATGCTATACAGTTCCTAAAGCTAGAACACAATCAATGCCACACAGTGTGCAGTATAGAGCCACGGTTAGGGATGCACCGATCCGATATTGGTAAAAAAGGGTATCGGTAAAGAAATATATATATATATATATATATATAGGATTTTTTTTTAATTAATACATTTTTTAAATAAAATAACCATTCAGTACATTTATATCTATGTGTTAATTTGTTACATTTAGTTTCACTAAGTTAGGAAAGTAATGTTTTAAGTCAAGCCTGATGTTGCGGATCGGTGCATCCCTAGCCACGGTCGCATGGAACTCACTTCCAGAACAGATTGCTGAAGCGCAAACTAAAACCAGTTTTAAAAGACAACTAACAGCCATACACATGTAAACACATTCTGTATACTTAGACATACATATACACATACTATTTTAATTTTAGTGATAGGAATATCAATAGCCTATACAAATAGGTGGTACTAGTTTACTTTGTATGTATATCAGTGCCTATGAATCAGGGTAAAAGACTGTAGTATATGTATGTATATCAGTGCCTATCACAGCCTGCAACTCCAAGGTCTGGTATTTAATCAGCTGTCTGACCTTCACCATGGCGGCTTCCAGAGAGCAGTCTGGGAGTCCCGGTCTGTCCATCATCCCTGCCGTCAGGTAGGCCATGCTCTCCATCACGAAGGCGTTCAGAGCCATCACTGCAAACTTCTCCTGCAAGAGGACAAGGACGACATGTCAAACTTCTCCTGCACCTTGTGTATACTGCACCTTGTGTATACTGCACCTTGTGTTTACTGCACCTTGTGCTTACTGCACCTTGTGTATACTGCACCTTGTGTTTACTGCACCTTGTGTATACTGCACCTTGTGTATACCGCACCTTGTGTATACCGCACCTTGTGTATACCGCACCTTGTGTTTACCGCACCTTGTGTATACTGCACCTTGTGTATACTGCACCTTGTGTTTACTGCACCTTGTGTATACTGCACCTAGTGTATACTGCACCTTGTGTATACTGCACCTTGTGTATACTGCACCTAGTGTATACTGCACCTTGTGTATACTGCACCTTGTGTATACTGCACCTAGTGTATACTGCACCTTGTGTATAATGCACCTTGTGTGTTACAAAGGGTCAGATTAAACCGAATATATATATTTATTGCTTGATATCCCTTGTATAATATTTGTATATCGTTTGATATCCCTTGTATATTCTTTGTATATATACACGGAATATCCCTTTACCTGGGTACAAACCAGACCATAATATTCGTTCTCCTATTGGACAGCGACCCCTAGGCGCCAACGGCCATACCCCCAATGGCAAGTTCAAAGGCAACGCCAAGGCATGTCTCAACATGTCCAGGTTTGCGCAGTAATACGAGACAGAACTGAGGTTGGCACTAGATTATTCACTTTACGTAAAAATACGTCGCAGGTGGATACAGCAGTGGTCTTATCCTAAACGTTGAAGCCTTCACCACGAGACAACGTGCCGTGAAGTGGGCCTCTTTGCCCCTGAATAGAGCCTTGAGAACCGTGTGCGAATATATAGCTAAAGTGTCAGAGTTTAACGCAGTATCGTTGAGTTCGACTTATTCTAATGTGAAGTAATAGTCTATCATTTATAGTGTATCGTGCGGCTACCGTTCTTCAGTGACCAGCATTACCACCGGTTCGTCGTACCTATAGCTAGTGCACTTATCCAGGCTGGGCGGCCTAAACTTGTGCCACCACCCGAGGAGTCCTAGACGAGACCCGTTGGATATGTACACCGGAGAACCTACACCGGCGAATGCAGAGCCTTTTCTGGCTGGATTATATTGCTTTGGTACCGTGACTGCTGGAGCAGAGAACCGTCTACCCCACTATCGTGTGGGATCTACCCCTGTGAGGAGCACCCTCGAGCCCGCCTCTAGGACCAGAGGCTGGCTAGCTTTCATCCATGCTGTCGGGCATACTGGATTATAGCTGTTGCTTTGTCTGCGGACCAAGGGAGTACTGCACTGGCTCCTGTATCTGGAGCCTCGTTATTCCGCGTTGACCCAGACTTTGCACCCGAACATTCCTCTACCCTGCCGGCTTACAACCGGAGGGAACCCCCCAGTGTCTCCAGCTGACTACTAGTGTGCCTTATGTAATTGCTATGCTACAGGTGGCGTCAGTTATACCCATCTTACTATTCTCATGGACTTACACTCTTGACCTACTTTAAGTGTTCTTCGCCTTACAAGCGCAAGTATAATTCTCAATCTGTAACCTACCGTTGCTTGCTCTAATAATAATAAATCCCTCTAACTAGAACTTTATGTGTCATTGCCGTATTCTTGTGTGGGTGTTCACCAGATATATTCATGTACTGTATGGCCAGTAATTAAAGTACATAACTAAGTAGTGGTTTAATAATACCATACTCTCAATACAGTCAGGGAATTGTACCCCTCAGTTACATTGTGTATACTGCACCTTGTGTATACTGCACCTTGTGTATACTGCACCTTGTGTATACTGCACCTTGTGTATACTGCACCTAGTGTATACTGCACCTTGTGTAATACTGCACCTTGTGTAATACTGCACCTTGTGTAATACTGCACCTTGTGTAATACTGCACCTTGTGTATACTACACCTTGTGTATACTGCACCTTGTGTATACTGCATACTGCACCTTGTGTACACTGCACCTAGTGTACACTGCACCTAGTGTATACTGTACCTAGTGTATACTGCACCTTGTGTATACTGCACCTTGTGTATACTGCACCTTGTGTATACTGTACCTTGTGTATACTGTACCTTGTGTATACTGCACCTAGTGTATACTGTACCTAGTGTTTACTGTACCTTATGTACACTGCACCTAGTGTATACTGCACCTAGTGTATACTGTACCTTGTGTATACTGTACCTAGTGTATACTGTACCTAGTGTATACTGTACCTAGTGTATACTGTACCTAGTGTATACTGTACCTTGTGTTTACTGCACCTTGTGTATACTGTACCTAGTGTATACTGTACCTAGTGTTTACTGCACCTTGTGTATACTGCACCTTGTGTTTACTGCACCTTGTGTTTACTGCACCTTGTGTTTACTGCACCTTGTGTATACTGTACCTTGTGTATACTGCACCTTGTGTATACTGCACCTTGTGTATACTGCACCTTGTGTATACTGCACCTTGTGTATACTGCACCTTGTGTATACTGCACCTTGTGTTTACTGACCTTGTGTATACTGTACCTTGTGTATACTGCACCTTGTGTATACTGCACCTTGTGTATACTGTACCTAGTGTATACTGCACCTTGTGTATACTGCACCTTGTGTATACTGCACCTTGTGTATACTGTACCTTGTGTTTACTGCACCTTGTGTTTACTGACCTTGTGTATACTGCACCTTGTGTATACTGTACCTTGTGTATACTGTACCTTGTGTATACTACACCTAGTGTATACTGTACCTAGTGTTTACTGTACCTTATGTACACTGCACCTAGTGTACACTGCACCTAGTGTATACTGCACCTAGTGTATACTGTACCTTGTGTATACTGTACCTAGTGTATACTGTACCTAGTGTATACTGTACCTAGTGTATACTGTACCTAGTGTATACTGTACCTTGTGTTTACTGCACCTTGTGTATACTGTACCTAGTGTATACTGTACCTAGTGTTTACTGCACCTTGTGTATACTGCACCTTGTGTTTACTGCACCTTGTGTTTACTGCACCTTGTGTTTACTGCACCTTGTGTATACTGTACCTTGTGTATACTGTACCTTGTGTATACTGCACCTTGTGTATACTGCACCTTGTGTATACTGCACCTTGTGTATACTGCACCTTGTGTATACTGCACCTTGTGTTTACTGACCTTGTGTATACTGTACCTTGTGTATACTGCACCTTGTGTATACTGCACCTTGTGTATACTGTACCTAGTGTATACTGCACCTTGTGTATACTGCACCTTGTGTATACTGCACCTTGTGTATACTGTACCTTGTGTTTACTGCACCTTGTGTATACTGTACCTTGTGTATACTGCACCTTGTGTATACTGCACCTTGTGTATACTGCAGCTTGTGTATACTGTACCTTGTGTATACTGCAGCTTGTGTATACTGTACCTTGTGTATACCCTTTACTTTTACTCACAGTATATATTCAGATTCTAATTCTTTATTGCCTATATTTATTGTAAGGTATAATATAACCCATAGGGCATACAGACCCTCATCTGCACCTTTGTTTACACAGTTTATCTTTTCCATATTTTTATATTCAGATCAAATTTGATAAAGGCCAAATAAAAGCCGCCCGTACCTGAATCATACCAAATTCGCTCAGCTTCTTGTTGAACTGCTTCCTGGTTCCGGCATACTCTGCCGTCATCTCTACCAAAAGACATGGGAAATTTTTTTAAATAACAAAAGGAATCTCTAAAAGCACCATATCAATAGAGGCCTTGCTCTCAGTCTTCCAACATGGCTGCCTGTAACCACTTACAAAAGAGATTGCCTAGTTTCCATGCAATGGTAGAGCAGGTAAAACACTGGACAAACACTTGATATTACTGTGACTTATTTAAAATAAGACTGCAACGCTCTGTGCAATACCACTATTAACCCTTTCACTACCACACTACAGAAGTTTAACCTTTCACTACCACACTACAGACGGTTAACCTTTCACTACCACACTACAGACGGTTAACCTTTCACTACCACACTACAGACGGTTAACCTTTCACTACCACACTACAGAAGGTTAACCCTTTCACTACCACACTACAGAAGGTTAACCGTCTATAGTGTGGTAGTGAAAGGTTAACCGTCTGTAGTGTGGTAGTCAATGAAAGGGTTAACACTTCTGTAGTGTGGTAGTCAGTGAAAGGGTTAACACTTCTGTAGTGTGGTAGTGAAATGTTAACCGTCTGTAGTGTGGTCGTGAAAGGGTTAACCTTCTGTATTGTCGCAGTGAAAGGGTTAACCCTTTGGTAGTGTGGTAGTGAAAGGGTTAATAACAGTTCATATTCAATAATAATCTTTTTCGCTGTCGATTAAAGACGTACTTCACCCATTATTATTATTATTATTATTATTTTTTTTTTTTAATAAAAAATAAAATCGAACCCTAACTAACCTTACTGTCTTGTCCTAATAAACTAACCTACACTGTAGCACTCAACACTCTGAGGAACATTGTTGCTCAGCTGATAGAGTTGTACCCTTCCTGCTGACCTGTCGTACAGAACTTGTAAGTCGCTTTGGATAAAAGAGTCAGCTAAATGACAAAATGTAAAAGTAAAATAAGAGACCAGGAGCACCTCTTACCGATCAGCTTCTTGATCATGCCGGCTCCTGCGCTGCCCATACTGAACCTCCCCGAGTTCAGGATGTTCATGGCCACCTGTCCAGGACACACCACACACCAACACCATCAGATTCTAATGCATCGTCATCATGCAGCACAAGTACAGTACAACCAAAAGAAGTTTGGCATCCAACCAGAGTGCAAATGTTAACAGTAAAGTTCATTAGTAATGTACAATGTACAGGTGATTAAACTGGGTATAACATATATAAATGAGTACTACAGCGTAATAGTGCTAATCAGATGTATGTACACATTGTACAGAGTTGTAGTATTAACATGTACAGTGATACAGGTATAAACACAGTATGGTAGTAAGTCATACTGGCCAGCGCTGTGAAAGATATGACCCGTTTTCATTATGGTGATAACAGAACGTACGTAGACCTAAACATCTAGAGTTGAAAGGTGTCTTTGGTCTGTGTGTTAAAACACATGCCTGGCTAAGACAGAGGGCCTGTGAACAAAGTCATAACAATAGACTTTAAAACAGCACAATTAATGTATAAAGCAAAAGGTAATGTACTTCCAGGAAACATTCAAGAACTGTTCTTTGATAGAGAGGAGGGTTATAATCTGAGGGGAGAATCTGTGGAGTGAAACTGTGGAACAGTCTGAATGTGGTGCTAAAGCAATGTCCAAATATGAGACAATTCAAACTGAATTATAAAGAAATTATGTTCACGAGGTACAGGGATCAGGAAGGGATTTGACATTCACATTTTTATTTTCTTTCTTTCATGTTTTACATATAAAATTTCGTTTTTTGTTTTGCATATATATTTGTTTTGTAAGGTTTTTAATTAGTACACTCATTGAAAGGGATAAGATTAAATAAGTGTATACTTCTTCCTACTCCTTTTTCGAACATGTAAATTGAGTTATGTTTTGCTTTTGTTTATTTATTATTTTCCATAAAATGTCTTGATCAATGATTTGTTTTGATTTGATATTGTTTGTATTTATTTACATGTTCGAAATAAAGATTTCAATCAATCAATAGATGAGCCCCAAGGAGTCTACTGAGCAGGTCATTCACTCATTAGTTTCTCTAAAGTCGCCCACTGCAGCTTTAACTGATGAAAGGAAGGCCGTTACCTTGAATCCACCTCCAACTTCTCCTATGACGTTCTCCAGAGGCACCGGCACGTTATCAAAGGCCACTTCACAAGCTGAGAGAACATGGAGAAACATACGTCATGATCTGAGAGAGAACATGGAGAAACATACGTCATGATCCGAGAGAGAACATGGAGAAACATACGTCATGATCTGAGAGAGAACATGGAGAAACATACGTCATGATCCGAGAGAGAACATGGAGAAACATACGTCATGATCCGA
Organism: Notolepis coatsorum; assembly: GCF_963971535.1. Classification (NCBI taxonomy): domain Eukaryota; kingdom Metazoa; phylum Chordata; class Actinopteri; order Aulopiformes; family Paralepididae; genus Notolepis; species Notolepis coatsorum. The sequence goes on along the minus strand of NC_140170.1, from coordinate 3,710,558 downwards.
GAGAGAACATGGAGAAACATACGTCATGATCCGAGAGAGAACATGGAGAAACATACGTCATGATCTGAGAGAGAACATGGAGAAACATACGTCATGATCCGAGAGAGAACATGGAGAAACATACGTCATGATCCGAGAGAGAACATGGAGAAACATACGTCATGATCTGAGAGAGAACATGGAGAAACATACGTCATGATCCGAGAGAGAACATGGAGAAACATACGTCATGATCCGAGAGAGAACATGGAGAAACATACGTCATGATCCGAGAGAGAACATGGAGAAACATACGTCATGATCTGAGAGAGAACATGGAGAAACATACGTCATGATCTGAGAGAGAACATGGAGAAACATACGTCATGATCTGAGAGAGAACATGGAGAAACATACGTCACGAGCCGTGTGTCCTGGGTAAAGATACAGGGTCAGGGCTTTAGTGATAGATACTTTATTCATCCTCTTGGGGAAATGCAGGTATCCGGTAGCTCAGTGCAGTTGATGACAGACAATAAAAAGCGATAAAAAAAGGACAACCAATACTGTAACTGAGGGGTACAATTCCCTGACTGTATTACTAGATATGATACTTACTACCACTACCTTTGTACTTAATATTCGGCCACCCAGTACACGGCATAAATATATTATCATAAACACTCTCACGTAGATGAAACGGATCCAACACAAATGTACGAAGTCGAAACAGGTCTTTATTTCTACACAGCGATGGTGTGTAGAACAAGCACTTAATCACTTAATTACATTTATGAATTGAAATAGTATGCACTTTTATGGCAAAGAGTATTCGTCGGTATATCAATAGAGAATGTCCAATCTCTGAAGGCGCAGGTGGTAAATATACGACCTGGAATAGTTAAGGAATAACAGCAATGATACTTTAATGATTATATACTAGATACACTAGAGGGGGTTAATCCGGTCGCTTGTAAGCCGACAGGAGTAGGAGGGGGGGGGGGGGTAGAATCCGGCTGCCTCGTCCGGCCAAGGGTATCCCAGGTGAACCCACTGTAGTGCCGTTCAATGCGCCGGCGATCCTTGGACCACAGATGAAAGCAGGTGGACTCTTTGTGGGCCGGCTCTCTCCGGTCCACGGGGGAGAGACGTGAAGCGACCTCGTCTTGCAGAGCGTCTCCTCACCTTGCGTCCTCTCCAGGGGGGGGGGTTCCAACACACGGCAGTGTCGGGGGTCTTTATCCATGGAATAATCAAAGTATACAAAGCATAATCCGTGCCTGGGAAGGCGGGCTGTCGTCGGTAGAATAATCCGGTATACAGGTCCACTCGCTCGTCGGCTCTGGGGCTCCTCGGGTGCAGCTTCACATGGGGTCAACCACCCTGGGTAAGCAGCCAGTTCTCTGCCCGAAACGATGGGGTACTGACTACGGTAGTATTCTCACCGCACGAAGCACTATATATTAACAGACTATTATTAGCTTAATAGACTACGTCCAACTCGACGATATAGTGCCAAATATGACTATTCAAATATTAATATACACGATGTCTCAATACCGATGGTAGGCGAACTTGGCCTTACTCCCACACGTGGCGTCGCGGGGAGGCTTTACGTCTGTGACTCTATTGGAGGGTAAGAAACTGGACTGAAAAGAAAGTCCTACTTTAGTAGCGCAGTATATATACGCACTATGAACAAATAGTCCCATTAGTGGTGCGGTAGCCAGATTCCTACGCGGAACTAGGACTTGTTCGTACATGTGGAGCGGTACGTTTGAACTGGGTCTGAGGGGTATGGCAGCCTGGCACCAAGGTCTCGACCAATAGTAGAATGGAGACTATTATGGGATGTTCAGTAGGCTAGAATGGATATTCAATGCATATTGTACAAGGAATATACAAGGGATATCAGGGAATATTAGAGAATATACAAATACAATTAAATATATATATATAAATAAATATATATATTCGGTTTAATCTGGCCCTTCACAACAAATACAACAAACAAACAATAAAAGTCAGCGCTGAAGTTTAGCACCAAATTCTGATTTATTGCTCAGGTTGGAACTTTGTTTGTCTGTTCACATATATATATTTTTTTATCCACTTTTTCTCCCCATTTACATTTTTTTCTCCCATCCCCATTTCGTAAATCCAATTCTTCCCTCCCCTGTCTTGAACGTTGCTCGACTATGCCTCCCACTGGTCGGTTGTAGTGAGGATAGACGCCTTGCATCATTTGTCCCCTCCGGTACACGAGGAGGCAGCCTGTCGCATCTTTTCACCGCAGCAGCTCGAACTCTGTGGCGAGGAGTCACGCGTGGAAGGGACGCTGCCCCCGATACGTCCTGTTCCCCATGGGGACATTAACGTGTGTTGTCGGGCCTTACAAATACATTTTATTTGATCCGATCTACTCACTGTTGGAGCCCCGGATGCCCAGCTTGTCCTCCGGCTTGCCGCTGACGATGCCCCCGAAGGCTCTCTCCACGATGAAGGCGGAGATCTTGTCCTTCTTCAGCCCGTCCTTGTCCTCCACCTCCGTCCGGGCGAACACCGTCATCACGTCTGCCATGCCGCCGTTGGAAATCCAGATCTGAAGAAAACAAACATAATAATGGAGAACCCGTGATCACCAGTTTGTAACCCTTTCACTGCCGCACGACAAAGGGTTAACCGGCTGTAGTGTGATGGTAAAGAGTTAACCTTCTGTAGTGTGGTAGTGAAAGGGTTAAAGAAGCGTGATGGTATCTCATTAACGTGGGGGTTTAACCCTGCTCCCATGCGACGCTAGACATGCTTTACAAAACATTAAATATCTTTGGAACCGATTGTGATAAAGCTTCGCTTTGAATTTTATTTGATATCTTATTATATATCTTCTCCTGTAAGTTGCAGGGAGATATTGGTTCAAATATGAAGCCAACACCAAAATTGATATATTTTCACATACAGTAGTCTTTAAAAAATATATATAAGGCACCCAAGTGGCGACCCATGTAACACGCTGCGTCGCGAAGCGGCCGACCCGGGTTCGATTCCCAGACCCGGCGTCCTTTGCCGAATGTCTTCCCCCGCTCTGTCTCCCGTTCTTCCTCTCTCTCTCCCTCTCTGCCCGGTAGAACAAACAAATGAAGAAATCTACCAAAAACATAAAAAAAAATATATATAAATAAAATAATGGCCGTCACCCACAGAGGAAAAGGTGCATTTGCACCAGATTTCACATGGAGGCTCAAAACACCTAAATAAATATAAACATCCAGCTGATCATCAGTGCTGCTCACCTTGGAGCCGTTCAGCAGGTAATGTGTTCCATCCTCAGACAGAGTGGCGCGGGTCTGGATGGAGGCAGCATCACTTCCACTGAAAGCAAATTAACACACTGATGATTAGTAAACCTAATGTAACTTAAGTTATTCAATAATAAACAATATAGTCATGATTCATGTCCTGTTAAAACCACAGTAGAACACATATAGAGTGTTGAAACACAGTAGAACACATATAGAGTGTTGAAACACATAGATGAGGTGTTGAAACACAGTAGAAGCCTGTGGTTTCAGAGACAGTGGATGACGGGGCGTATGGAGCGACTACATGGTTCTCTAACAGAGCAGAAATGCAGACTGGTGAGATTCCAGCTCCTCACCTGCCAGGCTCAGTCAGACAGAAGGCTGCTATATGTTCTCCCGACGCCAGCTTGGGCAGATACTTCTCCTTCTGGGCGTCAGTCCCGGCTATCAGGATCCCCTGAAACAAACACCAGACACCTGTTAGTCCCTCTGTAGCTCATCATCCCTGAAACAACACCAGACACCCGTTAGTCCCTCTGTAGCTCATCATCCCTGAAACAAACACCAGACACCTGTTAGTCCCTCTGAAGCTCATCATCCCTGAAACAACACCAGACACCTGTTAGTCCCTCTGTAGCTCATCATCCCTGAAACAACACCAGACACCTGTTAGTCCCTCTGTAGCTCATCATCCCTGAAACAACACCAGACACCCGTTAGTCCCTCTGTAGCTCATCATCCCTGAAACAACACCACACACCCGTTAGTCCCTCTGTAGCTCATCATCCCTGAAACAACACCACACACCCGTTAGTCCCTCTGTAGCTCATCATCCCTGAAACAACACCAGACACCTGTTAGTCCCTCTGTAGCTCATCATCCCTGAAACAACACCAGACACCTGTTAGTCCCTCTGTAGCTCATCATCCCTGAAACAACACCAGACACCAGTTAGTCCCTCTGTAGCTCATCATCCCTGAAACAAACACCAGACACCTGTTAGTCCCTCTGTAGCTCATCATCCCTGAAACAACACCAGACACCTGTTAGTCCCTCTGTAGCTCATCATCCCTGAAACAACACCAGACACCTGTTAGTCCCTCTGTAGCTCATCATCCCTGAAACAACACCAGACACCTGTTAGTCCCTCTGTAGCTCATCATCCCTGAAACACCAGACACCTGTTAGTCCCTCTGTAGCTCATCATCCCTGAAACAACACCAGACACCTGTTAGTCCCTCTGTAGCTCATCATCCCTGAAACAACACCAGACACCTGTTAGTCCCTCTGTAGCTCATCATCCCTGAAACAACACCAGACACCAGTTAGTCCCTCTGTAGCTCATCATCCCTGAAACAAACACCAGACACCTGTTAGTCCCTCTGTAGCTCATCATCCCTGAAACAACACCAGACACCAGTTAGTCCCTCTGTAGCTCATCATCCCTGAAACAAACACCAGACACCTGTTAGTCCCTCTGTAGCTCATCATCCCTGAAACAACACCAGACACCTGTTAGTCCCTCTGTAGCTCATCATCCCTGAAACAACACCAGACACCAGTTAGTCCCTCTGTAGCTCATCATCCCTGAAACGGGTCACTCTGAAGTAGGGCTGGGCGATTAATCACTTTTATCGATTAATTCGAATTCATGATTTAGGACGATTTAAAAAAAATTAATAGATTAAAAAAAATATGTATTTAATTTAATTTGACAAAAAGTGATGTTTGGTGAAAGTTAGATTTGCACTTTATTAAATACATTCTTGTTTGATGATCAAGAGGCACCTTTAATTTGTTTTAAGTGAAGTTTGGTGAAAAGGCAAGTTATTGCACTATTAATCCCAATAGGGACATTCATCTTTGTTTGATCAAGAGTAACCTTTTATATATTTTAAGTGAAGATTGGTGAAAGTTGGTGAAAGTTAGGTTTGCACTTCAATCCCAATAGGGAAATTCCTCTTGGTTTGATAATATTTTTGTGTCAAATAAAAACAAAGCTTATTTGAATGATTTCCTTGGCGTTTGTAGTTTGAGAAAAAAAATCGATTAAAATCGTAAATGGTGTGAACAAAATCGGAGATTTTATTTTTAGGCCATATCGCCCACAGCCCTACTCTGAAGCTCATCCCTGAAACCCCTCTGATTATTCACTCACTCCACAGGAGTGGAACAAGTTGCATTTGACCACCAAACAGGGCTTGAACCTGTGTAGTTTAAGGTGAACGTTAGGAGATGGCTCCTAGAAAATGTCCCAGAGTAACTAAGGAAGCTTCCAGTTTTAGTGTAGTTTTAGTGTGTCTGTACATTTTGTAGGGGTGTAAAGGTACACGTATCCTTACCGAACTGAACAAGTTTCAGTGTGTACCGTACCGAACGGCTGTGTAGTGTACCGAACAAATACAACGGTATGTTAACACTTTGATTGCCTAAGGCTAAATTCATGATATACCATAGGTTGCCAGCTCTATTTGTCTATGGAGAAGTTCCCCTTCTTTGCAGGGCTATAACTTTTTAAATTCTATTGCTAAATTGCCATTATTAGGGCCCATTCAATGTGCTATATGTATTGTTCAGGGTGTATGAACGTTAAACTTTTTCATTCACATATTCATACTAAAATATGATCTAAAGTATAAGTATGTTTTCATCTCTTTCTGCAGCTTTCTCCAGAACGTGATTTATAGCCCCAAATGCATTATATTGATGATCAAATACAGTTTGATAGCAATCGGCGCGATATAAAAAAAATCCAACTGGACGGACTTCTGGAAGTTACTACACGTCATCTGATGTTGACCGGATGGGCGAGGGGGCGTTTATAATTCCGTGGGCAGCGTTATACCATTCATCTAATGTGGGTCAAATGTTCATCATAGCAGTTAGTGTCGAACACGGAAATATTACACGCTAAAACTCACCCCAGTCTCCGCGGGCCGTTGGGCGATCAGCGTGGGGTAGACAGTTTTCCATTATGGGATGTAGAAATATCCGGTCCATTTCCAGCTTGTATAATAGTATATACGTCAAAATCATGTTGTTTATCGAGTTATTGGCAACGGATCGCTATGTATTGTGACGAGCTAGAGTGCCGGAACCTATACCGAGTGCCCGGAAGTAATATGGGTGAACAGCACATCGTCCAAGTAACTTCCTGTTTGGCGATTGCGCCGATCGGCCACCAGATGGCACTCTTGAACCGCTAGAGGGTTCAGTGGGGCTTTTTGGTGGGTCTCAGGCCAGCGGATGGGAAATATGAATCCGATCACAGATTTTTGAAATATTGATATCAAAGACTAGTTACGGCGTCTTCGGCAACTTGAGCATGGCGGGGAAGGACGCCTAAACACGTCTTCCGGCAGTTCAAGTGTTAACCACTAACGACCGCCCACCGGGGGCTGTTTTTTTCACAATCTAATAATTATTACTATTTAAAAAAGAAATTACAAGTCAATTATTAATTTCAATATAGAATATTCGTTGACAGCCCTACAAGTACAATTAGTTACTGCACACTACATCACCCCTGAGTGGAACATGGAAAGCCAAACTTTCCCCCACTGTACCGAAAACCCGTACCGAACCTTGACTTCAAAACCGAGGTACATACCGTACCGTGGTTTTTGTGTACCGTTACACCCCTAACATTTTGTACAAATTTTTATTAATAATGTATTTAACTTTTGTATCTTATTTTTAGCAATATACTGTAGGCTGATGATAATATGTGTAATACATGTTTATGTAAATACTATGTGCTGGTGAGACCAAGGACCACAATGGAAATAAGTCTGACTTTTTTGTCCCATCCTTGATCATTTTAGAATGCATGACTTGTTGTATGTATTTTAATAATTGTCAAATCAACTAAACTAAACAAAAAGAAATTCCACTTCACCTTCAGCCCGATGGCTTGATGTGCGGCCAGCGTCACAGCGATGGACCCGTCCAGGGAGATAATCTCTCCCAGCCGTGCGTACATGGTGTTGGACAGTCCCAGCCCCCCTGGGGGAACAAGTCACGGTAGAAGATTAGACGTTAAGTGTAGGAGCCGCATTTACCGGTAAGTTTATTTTGTTTTGATTCTCTCTGAACCTTTACTAATACATGTTTCTATTTCAGTGAGTGGTGCGCTTTGCTCAGGTGAAGGGGGCGGGGCTAAAGCTATAAGCCACAGGTGCGGTGTGTGACGTGGGCGCGGCAGGCAGCAGCTATACCGTCATTGACACGCAGCCTTATGTTCAAGACAGATTATTAGGATCTCCTGTTTATTTCTACGTTTAATATTGTTTTCATTTTGTTTTTGCTGGACAATAAACAAGTAAAAGAGCAACCAAAATGTCCAGTGGTTTTTTGTACTGCGAGTCTGACACTGCTTCCCAGCCCCAAGCTCTACATGTGGTCAAGAAAAGGAACCTTCAGTGATTTTGGCCACTACATTAACTCATTCTGCGCAGTCACGAGAAAAGTCGGGTTAACTCGCCAAACGTTCAGCGCCAATCACGAGAAAACTCGGGTTTTAATCGTAGTTTCTTTTATTAGCTATATCCATTCATTTTTCATCCATACAGCCTGATGTTATCATTGGGAATGGGTCTGAGCTCGCAAAATGGCAAATACGCCGGCTACGCCTTCCAGCCGGTATTGCACTCCATTAGAAATGGTGTAGTTTATTTTCTGGGCCGATCTGAGCCGTGCGGGCAGGGTTTAAATACTCCGGCAGGAGTAGCGTTTACAACGATACATCTTAGATTCTGCCCCCCCCCCCCCCCCCCCTTCATATGCAATGGCGGACAATGTGGGACGGACCTCCACGAGCAGTATTTGGAATGGCGATCAGATTTGGATTTTTTTTTTAAATTACATCTAGGGATGGGTACCGAATTCGGTACTTTTGAGGCACCGAACCGAAACACGTCGGTATTACAGAGTATCGAATCAAGTGAGAAACCGATTTTTTTTTTTTTTTTTTTTTTTTTTTTTACTTTTTTCTTTTCATGTCAACGTTCACACGCACAATATATGCTTACCTAGGATTTGACTTGATTCAACAACAAAGCAGTCGGAGCAATGACAAGCCGAAAACTGTCGAAATTGTAGTTATTTGAAGTTTGGATTTTTTTTTACGACTGAGGTAGGTAAATAAAATTTCTTGAGACTAAAGTACAGAAAAAAGGTACCGTTGGGTACCGGTATCGATTCACAGGTACCGGTATCGGTTCAAATGTGAAAGGTACCCATCCCTAATTACATCAGAGACCAGGTAAGGACTCTAAAGATCCAATCTTGCGTTGATCTGATATTTCTTTCTACCGCGATCGAAGCTGTCTGTGTGGAATGTGTTGTGCGAGCGCCCCACTACGAGGGCCATTTTATGTATGCACGAGGAGACATAATAATAATCTAGCGTTGATTTCAGGAAGATTCGATAATCAGGCGAAAAATGACAATGTGACAAGTTATTCCACTAAAACGCTATTATCGCGTCTTTTCCTGGGATTACTAAGAATCACCAAAACTACTCATTCAAAACTGTATAAAACGGAAATGTACGGATGAAAAAACAATCCGTTTTGTGCATGTTGACCGGAAGCAACTCACTGACAATCGACGGGTGTATTAGACCCATAGCTATAATATAAGATATATTTTAAGCACACGCAAATTTCGCAGTCTCCCCATTGATTAAAGCGATGGCGTTCTAGCGCCCCCCTCTGTATATATAACCAGGCAGAGACCAGACCAAACCGGCCAGTCGGGTCGTTAAGGGTAAATTAATGGTATACCGGGTCTCAATTAGATTAGATTCAAATGTATTGTCATTGTCATCATACAGCACAAGTACAGTACAACGAAAATAAGTTCAGCATCCAACCAGAGTGCAAATGTAACAGTACAGTGCAATAGTAATATACAATGTACAGGTGATTATACTGGGTATAAAGTATATAAATGAGTACTACTGGGTAATAGTACTAATCAGATGTATGCACAGAGTTGTAGTATTAATATGTACAGTGATACAGGTACAAAGACACTATGGTAATAAGTCATACTGGCCAGCAGCGTAACTAGTAAGAGTAGGTAAGGGATATGTACAGATATAGTATCTACAGATATGCAACAAGGATTACAGTATATGCTGGTATATACAGACAGCATATAGATATAGTATCTACAGATATGTAACAAGGATTATATGCAGGTATGTACAGACAGATGTGGATAGATATATATGTGGTAATCATCGGTCCGATATCAGCAATTATGACGTCATCCCGATAAACCAGATAAAATTATTGATAGATCCGATGATATATAATAAATTTTTTGGTTAAAAGAAATGCGGTGTGGGTGGATTGGGAAGGGTGTTTGTTTTTCTGTAGGCTCCTCCCGTTTGCCAGTACTGTGGTACGACTGATTGCGTGTGGTTTAGGAAGAGGGAGTTTTTCACAAATCCAGCGCTCCCTTTCTCATGCCTGGCTGTGACGTAGTCACGTAACTTTCAGAAGCAGCACAGATAGTAAACAAACATGGCGTCAGTAGTGTGCGACTTTTTCAAAGTTTCAGAGGAAAACAGTTCGCTTGCTATTTGTAACAAATGCAGAAGTTCCACGAGGAGGGAAAAGGGCAACAAGCTATAACACATCCAACCTAATAAATCACCTGAAACATCACCACCGCTACGATGGTGTATTAATTAAAAATCCTACGACGACACGCAAGCAGCTAAAGCTGCTGCAAATCCAAAGCCAGCTGCAAAGGAACCGGCGGGGCTTGTACCCATTGACAAGGCCTTTGCAAAATTAAAGACGTTTGACAGAGAAGGGCTCAAGCAATCTCTAACTTGACCACAGAAATGATTGCACTTGACGACCAGCCCTTTTCCCTCGTCGAAGACAAAGGATTCTGTCTGCTACTTCGTCATTTAGAGCCCAGGTTCATAATTCCAAGCCGCCGTCACTTTGTAAAGGAGTGTTTACAAGCCAAGTATGACGAGATCGCCTTACTCCTACATACTCTGATAGACAACGATGCACAGCATGTAAGTTTCACCACGGACATATGGACCTGTGATGTTAACTTTGTTTGGTTTATTTAATTCTTTTTGAGGCGTGCTGTCCTATAAATGCCAAGTAATAGTTGTTTCATGGACCAAGACCACAACAGTCTCCTCTCCTATAGCGTCAAATGTTTTATCTGCTGACAAAGCACAATACCTGTTGGTTTTTATTAGTTCACTCATTGTTCAGGGAAACACATTGTGACATTGACGGATTGTGAATTTTGTGATCGACATTATATTTATTTTGAAAAATAAATAGTCACTTTATTTGAAGAGTCAAAACTGTTCTCTTGGCTTTGTTTTGTTCATAGTAGTAACGCTCATGTCATGATAAATCTGGTTAGGTCAAAACTACAGGAATATACAAAAAAAAAATTATAATTCAATAAATATATATATATTATGGGTATCAGTATCGACCTTGAGGAGCAGAAAGTTATCGATATCGAGGTCAGAAAATCAATATCGTGCACCCCTAATATGCGGTAAGAATAAATATATGTATATAGTAGGTTATATAGAGCATTAATGGAGGCGGGTCTATGTCAAACTCATGGGGAACAAGGTGCACAAATCCTTGGCGACTCATTGGCCCGTTGCTCGGTCAGCTGACTAGGCACAGAAACAGGCTGAGGACAAAGCGCTGTGGACACTCCTTCCTGCCAGCTGTGGACACTCCTTCCTGCCAGCTGTGGACACTCCTTCCTGCCAGCTGTGGACACTCCTTCCTGCCAGCTGGGATCTGTCCACGACGTCTCCAGCAGAGTTCAAGGACTCGTACCTCAGTCAACACCAACACAGCTTGGTTTGGTAACCCGTCTGTACAACTAAAGTCCAAACTGGTCCATCTGATGCATTGCAGACTGCATGGAAGATCATAGGGGTGAAAGGTCACCCATCCCTGCAGTCTATTTTTGAACAGGCTACTCTAAGGCAAGCCAATAGAATAGTCTGGGACCCCTCCCATGCCTTACATGCCGAGTATGAGCTACTGCCCTCTGGGAGGAGGTTTAGAGTTCCACGCTCTCTAGACTAAATAGGGTTAAAAACTCCTTTAGCCCGATCTCAGTTAAACTTTTAAATAGTGCCAGATAAAGGGCAATTATCGAATAACTGATATTTGGTTGTTATATATTATCGATATTCGATAACCGATATTTGGGTATACTATTCTATATATATGTGGTGTTGCCAGTTATCCTGCTGTGCAGGTACTTTACTGTATCTTTTACATTGTTTATCTCCTCTGTTTGGAGTCAGTTGTGTTGTGTCATGTCTGTATGCATGCGTCTGTGGCTGTAGTGGGTGTAAGCCCAAGACCAATTTGAATTTCCCAGCTGATGGGACAATAAAGTGACTCTTGACTACCGATACCGCAGCAGCATCATACCTCAGTGAACACCACTGATACAGCATCATACCTCAGTGAACACCACAGATACAGCAGCATCATACCTCAGTGAACACCACAGATACAGCAGCATCATACCTCAGTGAACACCACAGATACAGCAGCATCATACCTCAGTGAACACCACTGATACCGCAGCATGTTATTAGTGCACAGGAAAATGGTGGTAAACGTTTTTAAATCCACGTATGTGTTGATGTTTTAAAAAACACATTCTGGATCTTTTCAACAGTTTCATACGACTTCCTTGAAGCTATGGACCACGTTCGACTGAAAGTTGACTAAATTGTCCATTTTAAAAAGGTGTGGTAGGTAAGGGATCTCATTACCATACTTCTAAACGGTCTGTTTTAAAGGTGTGGGAGGTAAGTAAACGGTCTGTTTTAAAGGTGTGGGAGGTAAGTAAACGGTCTGATTTAAAGGTGTGGGAGGTAAGTAAACGGCGTCTGTTTTAAAGGTGTGGTAGGTAAGTAAACGGTCTGTTTTAAAGGTGTGGGAGGTAAGTAAACGGTCTGTTTTAAAGGTGTGGGAGGTAAGTAAACGGTCTGATTTAAAGGTGTGGGAGGTAAGTAAACTGTCTGTTTTAAAGGTGTGGTAGGTAAGTAAACGGTCTGTTTTAAAGGTGTGGGAGGTAAGTGGTCTCATTACCATACTCCTCTGGGACCTGGATTCCAAACAGCCCCAGCTCCTTCAGACCATCCAGGGTCTCTGCAGGGATCTTGGCTTCATGGTCGATCCTCTTCGAGTCGACTGAAATTAAAGAGCAAACAGAAGGAAAGGAATGAAAACATGATGATAGTGTATCTTATTGTATTGTATCATATTGTATTGAATCATATTATATTGCTTATTCTGTACAACTAGCCATTGAGAACCTGCACATTTCCTTTAAAAAGGTGCTCTAGATCAGTGGTTCTCAACTGGTCTAGCCTCGGGACCCAACATTTCCCTTAAGTCATTAAGTCGCAACCCACATTTTTGAACCACTATGATTTATTTCAAAAAAAGATTTTTGCAGTAATACACAATCTTTCATGCACTTAAAAACATGAAATAAACACAAAAAGTGCAACATTAGTACAACTAGGGCTAAAAACCCAATGAAATTAAATAATATATGCTTCTTAGCAGACTTCTTAGCTTAACATCACAGGGAACTAATGGGATAACTGGGGATGTTGTTTGCTCCTGACAAGAGCAGTGGCGTCATTTCAGTAAATGGCAAGGTATGGCAAGGAGGGAGGGTGGGGGTTGAACGGGGGGTTTCCCCCCCTTGGTGTATTTCTTTTGTCAAATCAGTTGTGCAATAGTCACTTTTGGTGAGTAGTTTCTATACAATTCACTTATGACATTTAGGTAGACACAGGACTACAAAAGCATTTAGTATAGAAATGTGTCAACAGACTAAAGCAGAGAACTACAATATTTTGCATACAAATTATGCTGAGCCGAATGTAATATCATAACTGTCTATGTTATTTTTCTTGCAATTGAGCCAATTTCCCTTAGGTACGGTTTTGAGGTGTGTTCAACAGAATGTAGTATCAAAAACACGTTCACAAAAAGTATGGGTTACTGAATGCTGAACTGCACTGTTATAATCACTAAGCCATTGTAAGACCGTACCTGTGTCCCTGCATCACTCGTCTCTGCTGCCCTTTGACTAAAAACCGTTTGTATCTCCATTTTCCTTTTTTCCCCTGGCAGCATATTTGACCTATAGTAAAAACCTTTGCACCTATAGCAAAAGTCATCTAGTAAAAGTGAGATAATTGACTATATCAAAACATGCTAGGGCTGTACCGAATAGTTCGAAGCTTCATTCTTCTAAATCAACATAACATTTTTAATAAATCTTTTTTATAAATTTTTTAAATATTAATTTGCCAAGGTATGGCGAGTGGAGGCCTGCCACGATAACACATTTTGCTGGGCGATTAATTGCCCCCGAAAATATCGCGATAAGCGATATTATTGCGACCGGTTAGAGAATTTTTTTTGAGAAATTTATTTCCCAAAACTTTTATTTTGAAGCCCACCGACCGGACCGGAAGTATTGTTGTGATTATCCTAGCAGAACCTATGAGCCGACAACTTGTCTCGTCCGGTTCTGTGTTTTTGAGCTAATGATAAAACAAATATTGAGATTGTTGGTGAACAACTAACTTTAGGTTAGTTTTAACGTTAGCTACTAACGTTAGATGCAGCTACTACAGGCAATCAACGATGAGGAGGAAGCGTCAAAGCAGTATATAATAGAATAGCTGTGGTGCGTAGGCACTGCAGCACGACTCGAAACTACCTACTACGTTATAATAAATGAATTCATGTTTAACTTGTCCCCGTGTCCAGTCCTTTGACTAGCCCCACCCGTTCATTGTAAACAATGATGCATGTAATTGTATTAACGTTATTCTGTGTTGTAGCTATGCTATACGTTGTATTTAGTTTGTTAGCTAATGTTGTTAGCATTGAATGAGAATCAACACTCGATCTTTCATCTTTATTTAGCAGTCCAGTTTCTCCGGGCAGTAGCGAGTAACTACTTGGGTCTAAAAATAGCTAACGTTACACTATAAATAACGCTACTTGGTTAAAAGGAGCAACACTATTGAGAAATGTAGTTAAGCTATGTGGCGTTGCCCCACGGAGCTCCTGTGCTGTGCTCTGTAGTAAAGCCAGCGGCCCGCCTCCCAACACGGACAGTGACTGACAAGGGGCACTGGTTCCGCCTCATTAAAACAAACGCGCAAATAGCAATTAATCGCGCCCGTCAAAATCATTCCATTCATTTTAATTATCGCGGCAATTAATCGATTTATTGCTTATCGCGGCAGGCCTAGCGAGTGCCATACTTTGCCATACCAAAACGACGCCCCTGGACAAGAGTCTCAAAGTCTGGGGTGATGACAAAGCAACTCTGAGGTCATGCTCAATGTCCAATCGGTTTCTCTGCTTAGTCTTCAGCTGGACCAGAGCTAAGAAGCCACTTTCACAAAGATAGGTAGTGCGAAGATATATATATTTATTTTTTATACTTTTTTTTTTTTTATACAGACACATCCGCGACCCACTCAAAATGGCCCCGCGACCCACTTTTGGGTCGCATCCCACCAGTTGAGAAAGACTGCTCTAGATAACATTCTGCCACTAGATGTCGCACTAGAGCACCAGCATGTCATTTATCCAATCAGGCGAATTCCACGTGGGGAAATGGACGCTATGATGACACTAACTCACTCATTCATTCATTCATTCACACACCACTCTGCCCCCTAATGGAGTCCCACAAGCAGTACTCGAGTTGAGGGGGGGATGAGGGGGGATGGCATCCCCCCCTGAAATAAAAACTGTCAATATCATCACCCTTCTAAAACGGCCATCCCCCCTTCCCATCAAAGTATCAGAATGTTTATAGAAATTCCCGCGGGCCATCCTCTCAGTCACGAGAGCACTCGCAAATATGCTGCGCATATCACTGTCAAATGGTGAGCGTCTCGTGCCACTGTCGGTCGCTTGATTGACAGTGGCACGAGACCACTGCACAAGACCCACGAAAATATCAGAATGTTTCATAAGAATTCCAGCGGTACCGGCCATACTGTCAGTGCACCAGCGTTTTCGTTAGCCGGTAATTACCAGTATTTGACCGGCAAAATCTGTTGAAGTCCGACATATTTAATCTCTCCGGTCTTAATGTCCGGTGAAAATAATTCCCTGAGTCTAAGCACAATTTGATTATTTGAATTGTATTAAAATAGGCTAAAATTAAATAGCCTATGCGATGAACGAAACGATCATTACATTTGTTTCCTCGTTGCTTCTAATAATGACAACGACGTTGTCAGCGAGAGCTTAGTGCTGGGTGTGCGAACTTTTGTGAAGCTGCAGAGCCGGAGGAGCAGCAGCACAATGCAGTATTCCAGCAGTACTCCAATTCAGCCATTTTCAGCCAATGTTGGGTGGGGGGCGCTGCTGTGCGGTTCCCAGAAAAGAGCCAATAACAGCTGAATCAGCTGCTCTGCAGCGCCCAGGCATGCGTTCTTCATGGGACGGGGTTGCACTCCGTGCCACCCCATGATAAGTACTTGTATTTGCATATCAATAGCGCCGGTCGTCAGGTGTGTTAAATACGCTCTCAGATACAGTCACACCCAACCTGTTGTGAAGACATGTGTTACATTCCATTCGTAGAGGCAATTAGGCACCGTCTCCAGTCTGCGCTCAAGCGAGGGGACATTAAATGCGCATTCGCGGGAGCGCACGCGCCGGGAGCGCGCGTGCACGTGGTGCGTGCAACCTCCGATGATTTTAATAACGCACCACTGGCAGCGCCATACTCTTTGCAAATAAGTCGTTGCGAGGTGGAGAGAGTCGTCACGCAAACCACGATAATGTTGCAGTCTCTCTGCTTTCTCAGTTCTTCGCTTGATATAATTAATACAAATGTCCAATATAACGGAATTCGTTAGCTCATAAAAATGTGATTATAACAGACTGCCGTTTAGTGTCGGACCGACTGCCCACATACGCGGTCTATTTTATTTCAAGTCAGCAGCAGCACGGAGTATCGAGGGACTTATTTTATTTGGAATATATTAATGACTATACGCAAAAGTAGCCTAGTTTTAAGTAATAATATTATAAATCTACATGCCTTGAGGATGACATTCTTTATATAGCCTGCCTATCAATTGTTTTAAAGCTCAATAAACTATGACCGGAATTAATCTCATTTGTCCGGTAGATTGAAATCTTGCAGGTCACGGAGACCGGCAACAATTTTTTCTAACGGAAACCCTGCAGTGCACGTCTTGTGACAGCCGTCGGTGGCTTAGCGCAGCCAGTTACGGTCATCAATATCGTAATGGCCAAATGACCAGAGTGCAGCGTGATCTAAGGGACATGTTTAAAAAGGCAAAAAATAATATAACAGGTACGTCAAGTGCACGATCATTACTTTAGTTATCAAAGGTGGAATCTCTAGACATAAGCAATGAATGAGTTTAAAGCTAAGCTACGTTTTTCTCTCTCGTTAGAAGAGGGATCACTTCAGTTAGATTTGATTTGATCTTTATTTATCTCGAACATTTTCAACCATAAACACACATTTGTAATAACAAAAAAAAAAAAAAAACGAAATAAAATAAAATTAAATATATCTTCCTATGGAAGCAATAATCAACATAGCTCAAGAAAGACAAATGGTTTTGTTCGAGAAGGGACAGAAAGAAGCAAAGCTTATCTGGTCCTGCACCTTCCTTACAATATCATATTATTATGTAATAAGTTATCAATAGTTAACTAACGTAGCTAGCTAAACCATGAGGACTTGGATGTCTTTAACCAGGCTAGCATTTGTGTCAGCTAATCATCAGAAAAATATGAATTGTCCCCCCCCCAATAATATGTGCTATCAAGAGTAGTGCATCTACTCCCACTCTGTAATTCTAGTTTTGAAATACTCCTAAAAGCTTCATTTGCATATTCAAATCAATTTTCTACCGGGGGACGATGCCCCCGGACCCCCCTACTCTGCGTCCCCCCCAAACTTGTCATGAGATCTGCAGCAGACCATCCCCCTGTTTTTTTCTTCACAACTCGAGTACTGCCCACAACCATTATGTATTTAAGTTACTGACATTCTGAACCGTGTTTATACTGTAGCTATGTTAGCTATTAGCTAAGTATTTAAGTTAGACATTCTGAGCCGTGTTTATACTGTAGCTACGTTAGCTAAGTATTTAAGTTACTGACATTCTGAGCCACATTTATACTGTAGCTACATTAGCCAAGTATTTCAGTTACTGACATTCTGAGCCGTGTTTATACTGTAGCTACATTAGCCAAGTATTTCAGTTACTGACATTCTGAGCCGTGTTTATACTGTAGCTACATTAGCCAAGTATTTCAGTTACTGACATTCTGAGCCGTGTTTATACTGTAGCTACATTAGCTAAGTATTTAAGTTACTGACATTCTGAGCCATGTTTATACTGTAGCTACGTTAGCTAAGTATTTCAGTTACTGACATTCTGAGCTGTGTTTATACTGTAGTAGGGCAGTACTGAATAGTTCGAAGCTTCATTCATAATGTTGACATTCAAATTCTAAAAACATTCGAATTTTATTTACATTTTATAATTTGTTTGGGTGTATATTCATTCTGTTTAAACCAATGGGGGGTTTCTTCACAGTTGCAGATAAAGATTAGGCTACACTAATATTATAGTATGACTAGTCTTAAAAATGTAAATAAAACATTTATCATAAATTATTTATATTATTCAAATGGTTCCGTTGTGATGTCACAGTATGATGTCATAATAGAACATTCTAGAACATTTGTGATGTCACAGTATGATGACCAAACATTCTAGAACATTTGTGATGTCACAGTATGTCATAATCGAACATTCTAGAACATTTGTGATGTCACATTATGATGTCATAATAGAACATTCTAGAACATTTGTGATGTCACAGTATGATGTCATAATAGAACATTCTAGAATATGTGTGATGTCACAGTATGATGTCATAATAGAACATTCTAGAATATGTGTGATGTCACAGTATGATGTCATAATAGAACATTCTAGAATATGTGTGATGTCACAGTATGATGTCATAATAAAACATTGTAGAACATTTGTGATGTCACAGTATGATGTCAGAATAGAACATTCTAGAACATTTGTGATGTCACAGTATGATGGCATAATAGACCATTCTAGAACATTTGTGTTCTATATATATATATAAATAGACCCATCTCAAACCCTGCCCTCTTTTCTTGATCCTCCAATCACAACCGTCGCTTGCCTCGGACAAACAAAGCTTGTCCGAGGCAAGAGACCGTTGTGATTGGAGGATCAAGAAAAGAGGGCGGGGTTTGAGACAGGACTGAACAGATAGACTAGATTGAAACCTGCATTTCTCAACCAAGGTGCCTTGCCTACCGTTTTGCTGTGGAAAGGTGAGTGTCCACAACGGCTAGCTAGCTGTTCTACTTGAATACTGAATGTTAATATTGAATCAGACAATATTGAATACTTGAATGTTAATTCAGGTTGACAGTTGACATCATTTGACAGTTGACGGCAGTGGCGGCTGCTGACCAAATTTTTTGGTGAAGCACAAATTATTATATTATATGCCCCGATCGATCGGCCAGCGATCGGTATCGGCCGATATTCAGTATAAATATTGAGATCGGTGAATTCCGATAATGCTTTATTTTCGCAGATCGTTAAAACCGATGACACGGAAAACATGATCCAATTCTCTGCGGAGTTCACTCGCTCTTCTCTCACAGCCACACTCTACTGCTGCACGTATTGCCCCTCCTCCTCCTCCTCCTCCCAGACCCATCTCATGTCAACAAACCCTTCGGCAAGACTCGACTGCATGAGCACCGCAGAGCTCCTCTTTCAACATAACAAGCATTAAATAAAATGGCCCAGTCATCTATTCACTTTTGTTTAATACATGAGGCGTTGTCTAATGTTATCTAGCTACTGATATCAACGTCTGATATCATCAGTTTGGTATTCGTTTTCGCAAGTGCTGGGCTGGCTAGCGTTGGCTAACTAGCCATCGCTCGTGAGCTAACGTTAACCACCAAGCTAACGTTACTGTTTAAACAAAACTACACAGTCAACTATTCACTTTAGTTTAATACATGATGCATTGTCTAACTGGCTCGCTACTGATAGCTCCTGATATCAACAAATGCGCATTTCAGTTTAAGAATGATAGGGATGCGCCAGCATGAGACCTCCGTTAGCTAGGTAGCTCACGTTTTTTTTTTTTTTTTTTTTATCTTTTTTCCCCCTCCTTTTTCCTCCCATTTTCTCCCATCCCAATGTTAGTCGTTATGCCAATTCCC
The DNA here is from genome assembly GCF_963971535.1 of Notolepis coatsorum. NCBI lineage: Eukaryota > Metazoa > Chordata > Actinopteri > Aulopiformes > Paralepididae > Notolepis > Notolepis coatsorum. The sequence goes on along the minus strand of NC_140170.1, from coordinate 3,690,909 downwards.
AATCTCCTTCCTGGTCGCTGCACACTTACCCCCCACAGACGGTCTGGGAGAGTGGAGGCTACCACGTGCTTCCTCCGACACACGTCCAGCCAATCAACCGCTTCTTTTCACCTGGCAGCGCGGATTCTCACTGAGAGGGCGTAGCGTGTGGAAGGATCACACTATCCCACTTAGATCCTATCCGCGCTTAGCAGGCGCCCCGACCGAACTGTAGGAGTCGCTGTTTACAATGACCCGGACCCACCCCGCCAGCTTCTCCCACCCTCTAATACTGCCAATTGTATTAGTGTGAACGGTCAGCCAAGCTGGTGACAACCCCGGAGCTGTGAGCTGGATTCGAACAGGTGAATCCAGCCACCCCGGGGTTGGTGACGAACGCAATCTCCGTTACGCCACCTGACCAGCTCACGTTAGTTTTAACGAAATGACCCAGTAAACTAAATAGTTCACTTTATTTTAATACATGATGCATTGTCTAACGTCATCTAGCCAGCTAGCAGTAGCTACAGATAGCTCCTGATATCAATGTCTTATAACATAATTGACATTATTCGTTTTTGCAGCTGAACATTGGCTAATTAGCTATCATGCTTCATAACACGTTTCAGACCCTGTTGAACTATCGCTCTGACTCAATAGTATCCATCTGCAGAACGTCAGCCCCAGCTCTCAGGCCCCACGCTGAATGTGATTTGACCAAAGCAGAGTACACAGACAGTGGAGCTGTTTGCAGATAGCGAGCATTTTCACTTGTTGCGTGGTGGCGATGTCTCGCAGACAATACAACAAGTATAATTATATAATATATATATTTAAAAAAATATATATACATATATATATATATTTTTTTTATAAAAGCAAAAACTATCGGTATCGATATCGGCATCGGTGGCAAAAAAAAGTTATCGGGGCATCCCTAATATGTTAAAATATATTTTTAAAACATCCCCCAATGTGTGCGTCAGTGGTGGCTGTGAGTTAAAAATATTGGGGAGGACGGGAGATGAAAAAAAAAAATCATAAAGAAGTACAGACAGTGTGGTTATGAAGACCGCAGACAGACACTACAGTTAGGTCGCTTTCACACAGGGGCTGTTTGGTCCGGATTATCGGACCAGAATTCGATAGTCCGGTTTTTCGAGTTTGTGTGAATGCGCGTCGAACTCGGTTCGCGGACCAAACAGGCGAACTCTGGTCCGCCTGAAAACGTAGGTCTCGGTTGGGCTTCATCGAACCAAACACGAACCAAATATAGGAAGTGCTATTATTACCACTGCTCGCAGCATTCACTGCAAAACAAGCACACTGCATCTATCTATATATCTAACTGTGCGTCTTGGGTAGAAGGAATAAGAAAAAAAACACGGCTTATTATTAATACCGTGGCGCGCATTACAAGCACACTGTGTAAACATGTCTCGTGGACAGACTTGGGTGATCCGCTGATCTGTAGTCAGACATGGCTCGCAGACAGTCCACACACAGACACACACACGCGCACACACGGGCACGCAGTTTGTGTATTTCCGCATTTCACTTTCTGAAGGGGAGGGATTTCCACTCTCCATTGTGTCCAAACTCCAATAGACGAGCGCCCTTTTCGACCGCGTGACATTGTTCAGATAGTTCGGTGCGCTGGACAAATTCCTATGTGAATGCAGACGAACCAAATGAAAATGCAACAATGTTGCAACTTCACCACCAGAACCGCACCGAGTCCACCAAAACTATATGTGAAAGCGACCTTAAAGACAACAGGCACTAGTAAAATACCTTGGAGTAACTCTTGACACACACGCCTCACTTACAAACATCACATCAATAGCTTAGTCAAGAAGGCAAATCAAAAACTATTTGTTTACAGCCAGATCAGACCATTGCTCACCCTCACTGTTTCAAACGCATATCTACATGCAATTTTTCTTTCACCAATATCTTACTGTCTCCCAATCTGGTCCCTCACAACAAAGGAAATTCTAGGAAATTATATGGGTAGGCCGGGTGGGGGAAACTGTACAAGCAAAACTGTACATTGGAATATTGACGAAACCATACTTGGTAGAAGAGGGTCTCGTGTATTCTTGGGTTAGGTCATTTACTGTACATTGGAGGGGGTTGGGTTAGGACATTACATTCTAGTGTTGTCACGATACTGGAATTTCAACTTCGATACCTTGAAAAGTATCGATACCAACAAAAAAATAATAATAATATATATATATATATATTTTTTTTTAACAAATTTAGCTTTTGTTGCTGGTTGATTCTCCTCAGCTTCTCTCTGGTACTATAAGAGAAGATAAATATAACACTTTTAAAACCCTTTGTTTATCTTTAGATCACACATTTAAAAATCATTTTAATTGCAGATGCAGAACAAACATAGTGTTTACATCTGTCTGCTTGAGAAAATACCATCTGTGTTGCATGTACCTGACAAACTGAACTGTTTGTATTACAGTTAGTAACAGTTTCGATTTTTATTTAAAGATAACGAGAGAGAGAGAGAGAGAGAGAGCGAGAGAGAGGCTATGCTCGGAGCATTAAGCATTTTATTAACGTTACATTTTCAACAAGATTGCTGCTATTTAAACACTTCATGGAAACGGGGTAACGTTAACCTTATGTCGACTGTAGTATTGTATGACCTCGACATAACGTTACTCCGTTTCCATGCAGTAATTATAAAAGTGGCCAGCTAAGCTAACGGAGCCAACGGCTAGCAGTAGCTAACGTTAGCTGAAAGCTGTAACGTTACTAACAACGAATCAGCTGTTGATATTATGCGCCATCAGTAGACAACGTATCATGTATTAAACTAGAGTTAATGGTTTAATGCTTCAGTCATAGTGACGTTGAAAGAGCAGCTGTCACGAACCTCTTTCATTTCTTTATGGAGATCTGCGTTGGCCACTGCTCTGTAACACCGCTTGCAAATAGCATTGGTGCATCTTTAGCTTGTCCTTCGTTGTTTACTTCAAACCCGAAGTACCTCCAAACAGCACTTCTGCTGTTTTCTTTATCCACAAGCACAAGTTGCGGAGGCTCTGCATTTGCCATCTTCAGCTAAAATGTTTGTGAAGACTGCTCTGTGAGGGGGAGGGCTGGACTCTGAGGAGGCGGAGGGGCAAGTGTGCTCTGAACAGCGAGTCAACAACTTGCGGTAGAACACTCGCCAGCTGGTACCGATACTGCATTTACCGATCGGTATTTCGGGAAATGAGTATCGAAACCATTTTAAATATTCAGTATCGATATGTATCGATATTTTTGACAACACTATTACATTCACATCACTCAGCACTATAGGAAATTAACGACACACACACGCACGTGCTACACACACACACAAGGACGGGATGGGTTAGGCGCAGAGACTCAATCGCATCGGCGACTGAGGAAAGGCAATGCGTGTGTGTGTGTGTGTGTGTGTGTGTGTATCCCGGTGTGTGTGTGCCGCTCCAATTGCATGTCCAGTTCGTTGCATGCCGAATAAAGACCCACCTAAAGAGGTCCTGCATTACACACGCAAGGCCACAGCGGGCCAATTAATTCATAATCAACAAAGGCCCGCCCCACACAGCTACTAAATATAAAGAAAAAAAATCACTCACCATTGACGACTTACTTCTTACGAGGAAATAGTGTCCCTCGTAAATAGACTCCCTCCCATCTGATCACTTGTAAATTAAATCCATATTTTCTGATGAAAAAGGTCTCCATTCGTCTTCCCCAGCCAGCCCACTCAGAGCGAGACTAAGTCGGCCCGTCTGACCTGGTAGTCCGATAACCTTGGTCGTGGGGGTCTATCTGGGGTTGCTTGGTAGATTTCAATGCAACTCCCGGTTCTCCCTGGCCACAGGTAAACACATGTTTCGCGAATCCTCCCCCAAACTCCTTATACTACCTCCGATTCCTGTACAAAGAGTTGTGTTGACACTTCCGCCCTAGCCGTCTCATTAGCTGGCGCCAATCTCTGATTGGATCTTAAGTTTGTCAACACAATGTGGCACGGCGTGAACACCAATCAATCAAGTGCGCCTAACCTCACTACCCGCCTTTTTTAAACTCAAATACCCTATTTTGATTGGATAATTATATTCTTAAGCCCAACCCGTGCAGTCTTTTTGCAGTGAGTGATTGACAGCTGGCCATTATGTGTTATCATGGGATCAGGCCAGGGAGCTCAGAGCAGTCACTTGGAAATTTTTGAAGAAAACAAATTCACTGGCATTGTTTTTTTTCACAGAGGAAAACATTTAATAAAAAAAAAATATATATATATATATATATATATATATATATATATATATATATTAATAATAATATATATATATTTTTTGTCTGTATATTACTAGTGAAGCACTGCCTCACTAGTTGTCATGCAATAACCTCGACAGGGGGCTGGAAAGTTGATTTTAATTGTTATAATAATTAATAGTTATTTATTTTAACTGTTTTTTATTTAAATTTTTTAAATGTTTGAATTGTTTCAACAGATCGAAGTGCTCCTGAATTGGAAGAAAAGGCTGGAGATTTTGAGCCAGCAGCTGGAGGAAGAGAAGAAAAGGCTGGACATTGACCATTGGCTTGAGGCAAAGGTTTGTTAACACTTTCGCGGCCACTGGGATGAGAGTAATTAATCTCAAGAGGACCGTGAAATGTAAACAGACGTGGGGCTGTTTGTAGAGCTAAATCTATACTTTATAGTATTGCTATCTGTCCATTCTCATTGTGAATTGAGACCATAAACCGTCCCTTCAAAATGGCTTAAAGAAAAGAAAATGCATCAATACGTTCTCATTTTATAGCGCCGTGAATATAAGCATTATACCGGATTTGGTCTAGTATATTTCCTGGAAGCCGAGATAATGGGCTAATAGCTAATAACGTTAAATCCAATGGCATTTCGGTTATAGATACGCTCCAGTTAAAACTCAAACTGCATATGATCGGCACGATCCTCACGCATGTATGCATGAAAGGGGGGGCGGGGGACGTCGTTTCTGATTATCGATTACCAATAACCGCGTTAGCCTCGGGCCTCACAAGGCCCGATCGGGATGTACTTTACGTGAAAAAGATCTTACCGTGGTCCGGTGGGATCCCCCCGAGCATTTCCCCGTTATCGATCGCCATCTGGTAGATCGATATGTCCATTGGCTGATGATAAATCCCCTTATTGCATAGTGAAATCTGCGATGCAAAACGTAATCCAAGCTACATGCTGCACATCTAGAATCCTGCTAACTGAAATCTCCATTGAAAGTAAAAAAAATTAAAAATACCGATCCGTTCAGCCACAGGGCACACTGCATTATCGCGATAGCGCCCCTAAGAGGATCTGGCCGGTATTGCACCTTCTCGAATTCATAGAGTAGGGTAAATCTGCAGTGCCGCTCGGCAACCTTGAATAGGTTATTAATATGGAATAAAAGCAATAACATCTTGCCACGGATTTATCCGTGCTTCTGTCCACAACGGGTGGAATCGAAACATGGATAAATACGTTGTTCGTCCCCATTGTGTTAACACTATCAGTGCCGGCCTTTTGTTTACCTTTTTATCCCCTTGAATGCCATCATCCACTTCAATGTTAGCGTTAAAAAACGCATAATCTATGTTTTAAATTATGGCCATGTGTAATCTGCCCGTCGCTTATTGTCGTTTTTTTTTTATATAAATCGGTTCATATCCTTTTTATAGCATTTCGAAAAGCTATCGTTCTCTCAAATTCTGAAAATTTAAAGATTCCCCCATAAACGGCATTTATTGGAATATTCTCGAATACACTAGACACGTTGTCATTTGTCAGCCTATTTATGAATAGTTTTCAAATAAACGCTAGATTATCGATAGTATATGTGTACTTATGCACGCTATAGACGCGAGCTGAAAAATCTATTCTCTTATTTCCTCAAGATCACACACACGGCACATGCTATTATCTCAGTGAACACAGCTCTGATTATCCTAAAACTGGTAACATAGACTCCTTACCTTAGATCAGATGTTCTCCAAAAAGATTATTCCAATTCCTGATCGGCATTCCAAATATCGATCGCGTTTATCGATTGATTATTGGCTGCTGTAAATATATATTCCACGCTGCTTTCCATCTCGAGATCACTTCCATGTTCATCAGACGGCTCGCCAGCATAATGGAGCCAGTTGGCTCCACCTCTACAGATCCAGCAGTATAATCGAATGGGCTGCAGTTACACACGGATAGACGATAGGGGGCGGTATTTTCCCATCTGAGCTCCTAGAGGGTCTGCTGTACCAACGGGAGACTCTGTTGATGAAATATGAATTCAGATCGCTAATAAAAAAAATCAAACGACAATACACGTCGTCGGCACTCAAAGTGTTAAGAGAGGGCTTTTAAACATCACACTAAGAATCATTCATAACCAACAGCTTTCTTAATGTAAGACGTTTCTTTTTTCTCCTCTCTAGAAAGTACGGCATGTCAAAAGGTGGCAGAAGAATCTAGTCAAGGTGAGGAAGAGTCTGTTCCTGCAGCAGCAACTCATTGAAAGGAGCGAGAAGATCTTGATTCGGGAACAGCGGCAACTCGCCATAAAAGAACAATGGCTGGAGAAGGAACCGTCCCAACATCAGTTTGGCTCTGCAGGGACGCTGCTCATTCATGTACTTGTGGAAGGAAGATGAGGCAGATACATCCCTTCCACAAAAACCCTATTAGCTATGTGAACATCTACCCCAAGTACAATGGGACACGCTGGCGAAACCTACCCGACAACGACGTACCTATAACAATAGAAGACATCGAGGTAACCATTGCAACCACGACAAACCTACCCGACAACGACGTACCTATAACAATAGAAGACATCGAGGTAACCATTGCAACCACGACAACACCTGTTGTAGAGGGGGGCAAACCTACCACACCTACACCAGCCACAGGTACACACTGGCGTAGGCCTGCCACGATAACACATTTTGCTGGGCGATTAATTGCCCCCGAAAATATCGCGATAAGCGATATTATTGCGACCGGTTAGAGAATTTTTTTTTTTAGAAATGTATTTCCCAAAACTTTTATTTTGAAGCCCACCGACCGGACCGGAAGTATTGTTGTGATTATCAGGTACTTTTTTAGTCCCTGCTCTGTCTTGGTTCCAAGCGAGTAGAAGTGAGATGCATGCATCTTATTGGTAGAAGTGGTACCAGAAAAGTCACGTGAAACACTGCAGACCACTGATTGGTCAGAATAGAGACGCGTCACTCGTTGGAGTCTGAGGGAGTCTGAACCAAAACAGAACGCCGCCATCTTTAATGTCTCGCATAGGATTTCATAATCATTATGTTTGCAGCAGGCACAAGTGCAATAAACAAAGGATACAGTCACTGTGTATTCTGCCTCATTTATTGATTAAACAAAACCGACATCAACACAATTTGCCACCGAGCGGAGAGTTTAGTCTCGCAAAAAGATCGCTGACTTGTTAAGGCTTGTTGTTAGGTTAGGTGCTAATGTTGTGCTAGCGTTTTAGCATGGCTATCGTACATAGCGTGATCAATATAACTCGCTATTGATTGTTTGTATGAGTAACGTTAATGCTAGTAGAATAGACACAATGAGGGGTAACGTTAGCCCCACGGAGCTCCTGTGCTGTGCTCTGTAGTAAAGCCAGCGGCCCGCCTCCCAACACGGACAGTGACTGACAAGGGGCACTGGTTCCGCCTCATTAAAACAAACGCGCAAATAGCAATTAATCGCGCCCGTCAAAATCATTGCATTCATTTTAATTATCGCGGCAATGAATGTCGTGAGGTCGTGCTCAATGTCCAATCTGTTCCTCTGCTCTGTCTTCAGCTGGACCAGAGCTGAGAAGCCACTTTCACAAAGATAGGTAGTGCAAAAAAGAAGAAAAAAAAAAGAAAAAAAATTATATAATTGTTTTTCGATTAGTCGACTACCAAAATAGTCATTAGTTGCAGCCCTAAACATGACCCTTACTACTAGGCATTAAAGTACGGATACATATCATAGACGGATCAAAAGATTTATAGATCTAACCCCCACCACTTGGTAATTAAAAACGAGACCGTATCACATGACAATGATGATAAACTAGATGACCCCTAAAAAAATTATTTTCCTTCCGTTTTCCTTCTGGTTCATCGTTAGATCTTCACGCCTTCTAATTAACAAAGCCCTAGATGGTATTTCACTACATACTGAGGTCTTCAAAAAGCAGATAGACCGCAACTCGTTCCTTCATTACTCTATAGCTATCACACTCCTGCATTAAAGAATAGTCTCCCCTTCAGCCAAATCTTACGTTATAGGAGAATTTGTGACGCGGACGATTTATTGCTCAATCAGAAGTCCTCCGTGGCAGTTTCCATGATAGAGGTTATAGTGATTCATTGACACTTAAAGCCCTGAATAAAACCAAACAGATAGACAGAACCTTGCTGTTTTCCCACAAAAAAAGAAAAGAAAGCACGGACAAAGTATCATTTGTTTCCACGTATAGTCCCATCACGAGAGACATACGTAGTATTGTCAATAAATATTGGCACATTCTACAGTCAGATCCCTTTACTGGGGCAGCGTTTCAGCACCCGCCCAATTATGTCTATAAACGACAAGCTAACCTTTCCAATCTTTTAGTCAAAACTGATCTTCCCATAAGGAAACTCTCACATTTTATGTCCAACATCCCTGACAGTAATTTCCCCTGTCAGGCATGTGTACAATGCCAAGGCATGATTAAAGATAGATTCTATGCACACCCTAAAACAGGCAAGTGTATACCTGTCAAAGGGCGTATTACTTGTAATTCCTCAAATCTAGTGTATATGTTGAAATGTCCTTGCAATTTTTCTTATGTGGGAAAAACAACTAGAGCTTTTAAAACTAGAATCAGTGAGCACAAATGTTCAGTCAGAAATCTAGGTGTCAAGTCATCAGTAGCTCGCCATTTTTCCAAATGCAATCATTCTGTCAATGATCTGAACTATATGGGACTCGAGCTAGTCAACAGGCCCTCTAGAGGGGGAGACAGGCATTAGGGATGGGTATCGTTAGGATTTTATCGATACTACTACTCTTATCGATACTGCTTAACGGTTCGGTACTTTATCGATACTCTTATCGGTTCTTTTTGGTTCTTTTTTTGCAAGAAAAAAAGACAATTAATTAAGAACAGAATCAACATTGCTTTATTATTTATAAATACAACTTTATAAATAAGTATTATAAATAAATATAATTTCTTCAGCAACAGCAATGTTCTTTTATATAACTTTATAAATAAATATAATAAATTAATATAATTTCTTCAGCAACAGCAGCAACAATGTTTTAAATGTGTCTGACTCTGAATTATAGACTTTTTATAATAAACAACAAATGCAAAAGGCTAACAGAACTGTGACACTCGTTCACCCTATCCTCTGTCATCCTTCCTCTAGCTGCTAGGGAGAAAGGACTTTGGGTGGTGGAGGGAGGTAGATGGAGGATGTGTGGTGGCCCTGGGCTCACTGGCCTGGGACATAGTGGCTGACGCCTCAGCTTGACGATCTATAAAAAGTTTAGATTGTAGTATTTGTAGCTAAACAATTGTTTTGTTTATTAGCCTATTTGTAATAATTCGTTATTAGCCTAGGCAACTCCGTATCTTGGCTTACGGTTACGGCTGCAGTGGATGCAGATGGAACACTGCGCGCAAGGCAGTCGAATACGCGCATTTCTGCACACTAATATCATGTTTTGCCAACAGATGTTTTGATAAATTGATTTGCTCGTATTGCCACCCTTATTGGCAAATGTTTTGTTGCACTTGTGGCAACGTGCATTGTCGGCATTGACCCTTGTAAAGTATATCCATACTTTAGAACGCTTCGCTCTATCCGCCATGATCACGACTCAGTGCATGCAGAGCTGCTGTCTGTGTGCTGAGCGCTATAGCACGGGGCGTCGGGGACACTTTCATTAAGGAGTACCCGTATGTAGGACCCGTATGTCTATGTGTAGCACTAGCGAGCGACTCGCGAGGAGACTCGCTGGCTGCGGCTCGCTTCTCGTGCAGAGACAGAGAGAGGATCGTTCGCAACTTTTAAATAATAATAATAATAATAATAATAATAATAATTTCTCTAGAGTATCGATAGCAGTACCGAGGACGTCAGAGCTTATAAATACTCCGGTATTTTCTAATATAGTACCGGTTCCTGTTTAAAACCGGGGTCCGGGGGGCATCCCTAACAGGCATAAACTGCTATTACAACGTGAATGTTACTACATTCATTTGTTTAATTGTATAGAACCAAAGGGAATGAATGAGAACGTGTTATCCTGTTTCCTATAATAAGTGACCTTTACTTTTTAGAATGGGGAAATGTTTTTCCTTTTGTTTTCTTAAAGAGAATTGTGTTTGCAATTATGGTAATTAGCTCATTTATTTAGCCCTATTACCAGTAGCTATGGTGAAGACTGTTTATTTTGTTTCTGGTCTTTATTTGTATTTACTTCACATTATAACATACTAGATTATAATGTCCTTCCTACTGTCAAAGTTGACTAGTAATTCCAGGCACACCGGCAATGATGTCACTTCCTGCCTACCTTGTATATAGCCCCCATCTTTACAAGTTATTGTTGCTAGCCATTAACACTGAAGAAGGAACCTTTGTTCCGAAACATGTTTGTTCCAGGCTGCAATTAAAACTTTGAATCAGAGAGTGTTGGTCCGGCTTCCTGCTTCCTTCTGTTTTTCCCCGAAATTACGTACATGATACCAGATATGACAGAAAAGGTAAACAAAATATGCCATAGTGAGAGAATGAATAACAAGATTGGCTCTATAAGCCTTGTTATGGCTAACACACTAGAACTGGAGAATTAGGCCATGGTCATACACTGTCAGCCTAGTGTCTGGGCTGTAGCTAGTTGATCACATCAACTAGTCAAGCTGTACAGAGATTTAACATGAAAATAGATAACATTTCCCTCAACAGATATTTCACTTCAGTAGAACCCGTCAAAATGTACTTACAGTATCTCAAACCCGCTCTCCTTTCTTGATCTTGCAATCACAACTGTTGCTTTCCTCGGAATTCGGAGGGTAATATAAATTATTATTATATTATAAAAAATATATACCCCAGGGCGGCTAGGTGGTGCAGTGGGCAAGGCACTCACCACCAATGCTGGAGACGCTGGGTTCGAGCCCAGCTATCTACATTGGCTGGTCGTCCGTACTAATACAATTGGCAGTATTAGGGGGAGGGAAAACTGATGGGTTTGATTGATTGAAAACTTTATTAACAGATTGCAGAATGGGTACAATACAGTACAGCTGAATACACACAATTGTTAAGGGGATGCAGACCAGAGAAAGACTTTCGTCTTGTTTACATCAGGGTCCCCCATTTTCAATTCATCAGGACATATATGACATACATGACATACAGATAGTAAGTACTGCTACATCTATACATTTATGACATACCAGATTTGCAAATACAGTACCGTTTGTGATACAAAAGGAGTCAAGAAAAGAGAGTATATACATTTGACGTAGAAACTGTACATTGGAGGGGGTTGGGTGGGGTTGTGTGGGGGGGGGGGTTGGGTACATTGGGATATTGACAACCATACTGGGTAATTTACATTGGAGGTGGTTGGGGGGGGGGGGAGAAACACTGTATAAACAAGCAAAACTGTACATTGGACTATTGACAAAACCATACTAGGTAAATTACTGTACATTGGAGGGGGTTGGGTTAGGACATTTACAGGGGCCAGTTTTGAATTGCAGTCTCCCGTAGGTGTCCCTTGAGATTGGTTTTGAAAGTGGGTAGTGATCCACATTCCTTTACAGCTTTGGGTAGGGCGTTCCACATTGATGTGGCATAATTGCGAAACGTGTTTAGTCCCTTATTTGAGCCGAATCTGGGTTGAACATGATTTGTGGAGCTCCCTCTGGTGTTGTGATCGTGGTATTCACTGACCTTTGGGAAGTATTTTGACATGTACATGGGTACCTTGGTCGTGTAGTGTATCTTGTAGACCAGGCCCATTGCAAGTTGCTGTACTCTGTCGTCTACTCTAAGCCATCCTAGGTTGTCAAAGTGGGCAGGGGTGAGGTGGGTTCTAGGAGTAAGGTCAAGCAGTAGTCTGACCAGTTTGTTTTGAGATGTTTGTAATTTTGTTTTTAGTGCCTTTGAGGTGCTTTGGTACCATGAGGTGCAAGCATAGTCGTAGTACCCTTGAATGAGTGCTCCTGCCAGAGTCTTCAGGGTATTCCTGTTTACCAGAGAGGAGATCCGGTACAAGAATCGAGTTCTTTGGTTGACTTTTTTTATTACATTGGATGCCATTTTGTCACAGGAGAGATTAGCCTCTAGGATGGAACCCAGGTAGGTAATTTCATCTTTCCTTGTGACAATATTGTCACCCACTGTAACTGAGAAGCTGTCGGTCTTGCTGAGTTTGTTATTTGAACCGAAGAGAATGGACTCCGTTTTGCCCATGTGTAATGATAGTTTGTTATCAGCGAGCCATATGCAGATTCTGCCTAGTTCCGAGCTGAGGGTTTTTTCAACCTGTAACTTGTTCTTGTCAGAGACCAGCAGGGCTTAGTCGTCCGCAAACAGGAACAAGTTGCAGTCACAAGCTGACGACATGTCATTTGCATAAATTAGGAACAGTAGCGGTCCTAGTATGCTTCCTTGTGGAACACCACAGCTCACTGTGAGGGGGGGGGATAGGGTACCGTTTACCTCCACCATCTGTTCCCTCCCCTCAAGGTAGGATTGCATCCAGCTCACTGCTAGACTATCAAAACCAATTGCTTTTAGCTTGTCAGTCAGAATGGAGTGATTGACAGTGTTGAAGGCCTTTTGTAGGTCCAGCATGACCATGCCGCAGTATTTGCCCGCGTCCACCTCTTGTTTGATGTGGTCATTCAAATAGAGAAGGCATGCGTCAGTGGAGTGGGATGTTCTGAAGCCAGATTGGAATTCGTAGATTAGATTTTTTTCCGCTAGGTACTTTTCGACCTGTTCGTAGACTATTTTTTCCATGACTTTCGAGATGGAGGTGAGAATAGAAACAGGGCGGTAGTTACCTGGGTCTAATTTGCTGCCCTTTTTGTGCAGAGGGGTAACCCTCGCAATTTTGAAGTCCTTGGGGACGTGTCCCTGTTTTATGGAGAGGTTTATTATGTGTGTGATGACTGGGGTGATGGCAGCTGCTGAGTCTCTGAGGAATTTGGAGGGGATGTTGTCATGACCAGTGGCCTTGTTAGGTTGGAGGGCGCTCAGTTTTTTGAGTACCTCATCTGTTGTTACCATTTCCAGCTTGAAGTCGTCCTTGCGGACCCCTAGGTTTTTGTAGTAAGCTACCATGTGTTCTACCCCATAAAGCCCTGAGTGGGAGGGTAGTTTGTTTACCAGTGTTGTGGCTATGTTTGTGAAGAAAATGTTTAAGTAATTGGCTACATCCAGCTTGTCTGTGATGAGCGTGTTGTCCGTTTTTATGTTTATGTTTGAGAATCTGGTTTTAAGTATTTTTTTTTTTTTTTTTTTACTTTGGCCATTCCGCTGGCTCTTTTTTGCGTTTATCGCATTTACTCTGGTCAAGGATGACCGACAAACAGGCTGAATGGGGTACAGATGGGGGGAAGACACTCTGGGAAAGGCACGGCTGCACGGGATTCGAACTCGCTAAACCCCAGATCCGTGACGAGCACGGTTGTCCCCGGCGCCGAAATAGCGCTCGAGGTACGCGGTGAGCTACTGGAGCTCCCCGGTTGGTTTTAAGTTTTTTACTGCATCCTAGTTGATTATTGAGTAATTTCCAAAGTTCACATGGTTTGTTTTTGTTTCTCAGTTTTGTCATTGATGAAATTCTTTTTTTGCAGTTTTGATCATGGAATTTACGTCGTTTCTTAGTCTGTTTCTTTCTAGTTTGAGTTCAGTCACGTGGGCTTGGAGTTCACTGCTCGTGCTTTTGGTAAGCTTTGACTGACTTTTACGAAACTCTGAGCATTTTTTGTCTCTGGTTTTCATAGCGGCCAGTATTTCGGAGTGCATCCACGGCTCAGCGCGATTTTTTACCCTGGTGGTTCTTAGGGGGGCCATGTCGTTTAGTATTGTTGAAAATTTGGTTTTGAAACCAAGCCATGTTTCTTCAACCAGTGTACCATTGAGTTCATCTGACCAGTCCAGACTCTCCAGTTCAAGGTTAAAGGCCTCGCTAGAGTAGGTTTTGAAGTCTCTAAATGTGACTGTTTTGTGGCAGCCAGCCTTTTGTTTTAGCTTTTTGAGAGTACAGAATATCATATAATGATCACTTAACCCGCATGCTATAACCCCTTTATTGGAGATCTTGGACTTGTCGGAGGTCAGAATGAGGTCAATGGTAGTCTGAGTTGATTCACATACACGTGTGGGTTGGGTGATTAGCTGGCTGAGGCCGTGCAGATCACAAAGCCTACTGAATGACTTGAAGACGGGTGCATCTTTTCGTTGCATATCCGTGTTCCGGGATCGGACGTTGTGGACAGCGACTCCTACAGGTCGGTTGGTGCGCCTGCGCAGTAGAATCAAGAAGCGATGGGGGCGGCGTCCCTCCAAAGCGCAGACCCCCGACGCTGAAAGATCGCGCTGCGCAGGTGAAAAGATGCGACGGCTGCTACCTCGAGTATCGGAGGGGACACGTGCTATGTATGGCTTCGTCCACATTGCAGCCGGCTTGTGGGAGGCATGAAACAGCGTTCGAGGAAATACACAAACAATTTAATCTCACCAGTTCCACATATTATTTTTACGCAGTTATTGTTATGTCTGAAGGCTCATGGTGTCCCATTAAGGATACCAATTGAACACCACAGATACCACAAATTCTTCTATGAAAGAGAGACATCGAGAGGTTTTGTATCAGATTTTTATCATCAATTATTAACGTCCTCGTATGGAATCCTCCACCTAGACTCAGTCTGGAGGAGGGATATACCAGACCTGGAAATAATTTTGATTGGCAAGAAGCCTGGGCAAACGTTCGACTTGCGTCACTTAACCCGGACCATCAACAAATCAATCTTAACTATATTCATAGGACATACCCGACTCGTATAAGACTGAACAGATGGGACTTAAACAAGACTCCAGATGCTCCTTATGTACAAATGGGGATGAGGGTACATGTATGCACATGTACTGGGATTGCCCACCAGTTAAGATATTCTGGAAAGAAGTGACCCAGCAATTATCAAATCTCTTAACTTTGAATATACCTGTACACCCCTCTGTATTGCTGTTGAATGATGTTTTTGAGTTTGCAGTCCCTATACAGCTAAAGAGATTGGTTTCATCTGGTATGACCGCGGCTAAAAAGCTGATAGCATCACGATGGTTTCAACCGGAAAAATATTTGCCGGAAGGTTTGGATTCTTACATATCTCGATGTGATTTATCTAGAAATATCTACAGCAAGAATTTTAGGTCTCAGTGAATCCAAAATTGCAATGTGGTTAGAAGTGGTGGAGAGAATAAAAGCTAGCAAACTTTCTAACGAAAAAAATGGCACAAAAAGTTATTACTAAGGTCAATCAAAAAACCAAATTTTTATTTAGAATTTCCTCGTTCATAAATAGAAACACTCTGAGGACCCTAGCTGGAGCCCTCATCCAATGTCACTTTGACTATGCTTGCACTTCATGGTACAGCAACATATCCAAACAAATGAAGACAAAGATCCAGACCTGCCAAGATAGACTAGTGAGACTCCTGCACAACCTTCACTCTAGGACTCATCTAACGCCAGCCCACTTTAGCAGTCTGGGATGGCTTAGGGTTGAGGAAAGGGTACACCAGCTTAAAATGCTACTGGTTTTTAAAGTACTGAAAGAAACGGGGAGCGAGCGAGAGCATGTGTGTGTAGGGTATTAGATAGCAAGTATTAGGTGTATATCTCATATAATACATTTATTTAAATGGTCATTGGATGTGCACTGTTAATTAATGCTTGTATATCTAATTTTATGTTATGTTTATGTTTATGTGTATGTTAAAAAAAAAATATATATATATATATATATATATAAAAAAAAAAAAAAAAACAGCGTTCGAGATAGGGGAGGGTTGAATTGGACGTTACGAAATTGGGGATGGGAGAAAAATAGAAAATGGGAGAAAAAGTTGATGCCAAAAAAAATATATATATATATATTAGTGCTGTCAGGCGATTAAAAAAATTTATCTAATTAATTACAGGATTTGTAATTAATTAATCTAATTAATCGCATTTAAATCACATTACCATTTTATGCCTCATATTCTATAATCATATTTCAAATTGCATGTGTCCAGATGGCTGAATTCAGTACTGTATCTACAAAACCTTCTGTTTAATCATCTTCCATCTATTAATTTGCTTAGATTTGTCAGGTCTGGTCAATTTGAGCATGGTGTTATTCACAGTCAAAGATAAAAAAAAAAAATTGATATTCTCATTTGGTTCATTACAATTTACTTAAAATAAAATTTTCATTCAATCAATCACCGCGCAGATTGATTGATTGAATGAAAATGTTATTAACAGATTGCAGAATGGGTACAATACAGTACGGCTCAATACACACAATTGTTAAGGGAATGCAGACCAGAGAAAGACTTTCGTCTTGTTTACATCAGGGTCCCCCATTTTCAATTCATAATGAATTGTAAGTAAGGGTGCAACTTGCACCGTGCAATCCATTCTTTGTGGATCTAGCCCACAGTATTTCTGACACTGGGAATACATTCCCTGAGATTCATAGATGTCCCTAGAATCAGATACCAAGAACATGCAAATGGACCATATTAAAAAAAAATCTGTAAATGTGTATTCTACATGCTTATCGAATGAATGAGATACAAAAAAGTTTTTATTAAAAAAAGAAAAAAAAAACTTTTTTTTGTAATTAATTTTGAGTTAATTTTCATAACGCGATTATTTGCTGTGTAATTAATTAATCTAATTAACGCGATAAACTGACAGCCCTAATATATATACCCCACAACAACAAAACAAGATATGTTATATAGAACAAAACAAGACAGATTATATAGAACATAACACAGTACAGATATGGTACAATATACTACCTGTTCGCCGTATATGCAGTGATGGGCAGTAGCTTGCTACAAGTAGCGAAGCTACATAGCTTAACTACAATTCTCAGTAGCGTGCTGGTAGCTCGCTACTTTTTAACCAGGGTAGCGGTCTCTGTAGCGGAGCTATTTATAGAACGAAGTAGTAACGTAGCGACGAGAAACGTTACACGCTACTTTCGAGAGAAACAGTCTAGACTAGAATATCTGCGAGGAGAAAAAAAACTCCCCGTAAAAAACCCACTATGATTGGTTGGTTTGTTTAGATATGAGTGACGACTCACGATTGGGTATGGTAGGCCAAAACGTTATGGGTAGGCCAATCAGAGGCAGGATAGGGCGGGACTCCAGCCGCAAAGCAGGAAGTGAAAATCAAAACACAGACGTATTGAATGAATGCAATTTAACGGATTACATGAACAAGAACCAGTCTGCGCGAAATGGCAGAGGGGTTCGATGGCATTGATGAAGATGATGATGTCAATAACAACAATGACTCTCCATGGCCCTATCTGGGACACATTTATGAGTTTGACTGAAAAAACGGCTAAAACATATGCTGCTCTCTCAACACGTCCAGCACTAACTTGAAGACACGTCATTCAGGTGAGCTGATGAAAATCAATTGTTCCCAAACAGCACACAAGTCAGTACACTTTGTCAACAGCTTTAACTAAGATAGCTGCTATCATGATGTTTCACTGTAGGCAGAAAATGAACAATATTATTGGGGTGGAGAAAAGAAAAAAAAGAGGGAAAAGCAGTGGTTCTCAACCTGTGGGACAGGACCCCCAGGGGCGGTCCCCACATGATTTTGGGGCCATGGAATGTTTTGTGAGTTACATATTTAAATACATTTGGTCATTTAGCTGACACTTTCATTCAAAGCAACTTACAAATTGTGTACAACAAGTCAGTAGTGGTACATATCTAGCGGCCAAGGATAAGTAGTATTGTTTGTCAGTGTCAAGCTTGAGTGTTATACTCTGAGTACATACTGTAGTAGTATAGACATATTAGCATAGTTGGTAGTAGTATATACATGGTAGCATAATACTAGTAAAATGAAGTAAAACAATTCAGATATTGAAGAAGTGTGTAATACAAGTTCATGTTAAAAGGATGACACAAAAAGCCAGACCGAGGGCTTGTTTCAGTTTTATAATAAATAATCAAACTGAGAATTTTTTTTCCTGCCTATTTGTTTGGTGGAAACTTGGTCACGAAGTAAAAAAAAAAAAAGTAGTGCCGATGTAGCTAGCTATTTTTGACATGTTCTTGTAGTGTAGCTTGCTACATTTCTCTGGGGATAGCTTCCATTGTAGTTGAGCTATATTTAAAGGGGAACTATCTTATAAATGGCCTTTTTGAGTGTTTAGCATCGTTTCCTAGCTATGTGAACTTATATTAATATGATCCATGTCTCAAAATTCTCATATTGGCGCATTCTTCCAATTCTCCTCTCACAATATTCACCCTCACTGAACTGAGTCGTTTGAAAATGTGCCTATATGTGATGTCATATAGTCACTGCTGCATGTTAATGTTCAGGCGGACGACGCCGCTGCACAGTGGCTGGACCTGGACCTGGAGCCCAGGCTCAAAACAGCTCGAGATCTTGAGGTAGAAAAATGCTGTTTTTGAGGACTTGATTAGAAATACAAAACAATGAATAAAAAAAAGATATATATTACAGAGGTGTTCCATAGACTCACAGGAATTGTGTAAAAGTGCCCAAATAGTGAAAGAAAGTAAAATAGTTCCCCTTTAATCGAGAGTAACTTGTAGTGTAGCTTGCTACATTTTCCAAGTAGCTTGCCCATCACTGCGTATACGTCAGACTCAGTGTGCACGCGCATCACCGGGGCAGAAAGGAATGTAATCCTGGTCAGAACAACGGGGCAGACTACACTATATTTGCATTTGTTAGCCATGCTAGCAATCTAAACAATCAATCCATGCCAAAGCTAGATATGTAAAAGGTGAAAGACTGGTATTGGTATTGCTGATTGGCTCCAACACGGTATGTTTGTAAACAGCGAACAGGTCTATTGGGTGTTGTGGTCACATGACTGGGAACAGGTACGACTAGGGTATGTAAAGTGATGACATGATTGAGACGGTTGAGAGAAGCGGTCAATGAACAAAGCCACTGCACCGACAAGAAGCCCTCTTTGTGATTCATTGGGCGCCTGTTCAGCAGGGAGGGGATCTGGGGGGAAATAGCATGAACCTAACGTTCCCCCAGTGAAACTCCTCGCTGTCAGGTGAAAAGAAGCGGCTGGCGACTCCACATGTATTGGAGGAGGCATGTGGTAGTTCTACACCCTCCCCAGGCATGATAGCAGCATTTTCTGCAAGCTTAAGCTTTAAGAGTCCAAGGTTACTAAATAAAGGTCCAGTTGGGTCTCTGTAGTCAGACCATGATATGGCGTGTATAACTTTGTTTTGTAATGATTGTAGTTTTTTAATGTAACTGGGAAGTGTTGGACCCTATGTTGCAGTGGTTTAAGTGAGGTTCAAATAGAGATTTATATAAGGTGAGCAGAGCTGAATGTGGAAGACAAGCCAACATATTTAGATAGTGTTTTTATTAGATGATCAATATGGTACTTGAAATTCATGATAAAGAAATATAAGAGTAAAAGGTAAAGAACAAGGTAAAATATGAACAAAAGAATAAATGGTGAGTTTCTGGTCAGCTGGACAGGTGAGACATATGTTACTCTTATCAATAATAACACCACAATGGACATATTACTGTAGATTAAAAGGTATTGTCATCATACAGCGCAAGTACAGTATAATGAAAATAAGTTGGCATCTACCCAGAGTGCAAATGTAACAGTAAGTACAATAGTAAAACTATAAATAGTGTTCAGGTAAATTAGCCTCATTACAACTGAAATGAAGAGGGTGTGTTATTATTTGGTCATGTGCAAAGGTCAAAGTTCATTTCAATACAGCGATATGTGTTCCGTTTCCATGAAAACGTCTTCTGATCTTCTATTGGGCCGCAGCCACCCAGCCTCATCCACACTGTGACATCATCATTAGTGGAATTCACCCGATTGGATAAATGACATGGCAGTGCTCTAGTCCGACACCTAGTGGGAGAATGTTACCTATAGCAGCGGTTCTCAACAGGGGTGCCGCGGCACCCTAGGGTGCCTCAGAGAGCTGCCAGAGGTGCCTTGAGATTTAAAAAAATAAAATACTTTTTTTTATTATTATTATTTTTTTATTCTTTTTGGATTACAAAAATTATCACTAAAGTGCTATCTGTTGCAGCTGCACTGTTAACCATGAAAATACCATATTTGGATAAGTTTGACCATTTCTCAAAATCATTATTTAATAAAACACAGAAAAGGATCACCAAATTACTCTGGATTAAAAAAACTTTACAGACAACATTGAGACAAAGCTTCCCGACACATCTCCATCCAAACTCTTGGAAGAACTCATTAAAATCTCATCTGATACCACCTGGAGACCTCGTTTCAGAGTGTGGTGCTGAGTACCAAGTATCTCATGATGCAGCAGTTAAGGTGTTGATACCATTCAGCACCACATATCTGTGTGAAGCTGGCTTTTCATCCATGACAGCTCTGAAAACAAAATATAGGGCCAAGTTGAGCCTCGAGGATGACATGCTTGTTGCCTTGTCAAAGATCTCCCCACGTATTGACCATATTATTAGCCAGCATAGGTATTCGGT
Source organism: Notolepis coatsorum (assembly GCF_963971535.1). Classification (NCBI taxonomy): domain Eukaryota; kingdom Metazoa; phylum Chordata; class Actinopteri; order Aulopiformes; family Paralepididae; genus Notolepis; species Notolepis coatsorum. Next base: position 3,670,049 of record NC_140170.1, on the reverse strand, counting down.
ATTCACTGACATATTTAACCTGTCCTTAGAACAGGCTGTCATCACCACCTGTCTGAAGAAGTCCACCATTATCCCTGTACCCCAAAAATCTACGCCCGCTTTCCTCAACGACTACCGCCCTGTAGCCCTCACCTCCATAGCCATGAAGTGCTTTGAGAAGCTAGTGAAGGGATACATCTGTTCCTCCCTCCCCATCAACCTAGACCCCCTGCAATTTGCATATCGCCCCAACAGGTCCACGGAGGACGCCATAGCCCATGTGCTGCAGACAGCAGCATCACACCTGGACAAGAGGCAGGGGAACTATGTGAGCTCAGCTCAGCATTCAATACCATAGTCCCCTCCAAACTCATAGCCAAGCTCAGGGACCTGGGCTTGAACTATGACCTCTGCCAGTGGGTCTTGGACTTCCTGACGGGTAGACCCCAGGTGGTAACAGCAGGCAACTGCACCTCCTCATCCATCACGCTCAACATAGGGGCCCCCCAGGGCTGTGTTCTGAGTCCCCTCCTCTACTCCCTGTACACACATGACTGTGTGGCACAGCGGAACAACAACACAATCATCAAATTTGCTGATGACACAGTAGTGGTGGGCCTGATCTCTGCCAACGACGAGAGGGCCTACCTGGAAGAGGTAGAGAATCTGTCGCAGTGGTCTCAGGAGAACTGCCTCTCCCTGAACGTCAGCAAAACAAAAGAGATGATTGTGGACTTCAGGAGGTCGGGGGTCAGGGACTACAGCCCCCTCAGCATCGACGGGGCACCGGTTGAGAGAGTGAACAGTTTCAAGTACCTCGGAGCCCACATATCCGAGGACTTGACATGGACCTCACACATTGACAGTGTTGTGAAGAAGGCACGGCAACGCCTCTACTTCCTCAGGCGCCTAAGGAAGTTCCAAGTCAGTCAGAAGATCCTTAAGAACTTCTACTCATGCACAATAGAGAGCATCCTGACTGGCAATATCACCTCCTGGTTTGGGAATAGCACCGCACAAGACCGTAGCAGACTACAGAGAGTGGCCCGTTCAGCCGAACGCACAATTGGAGGGGGGCTTCCCACTCTCCAGGACATTTACAACAAGCGGTGCATGGGTAAGGCTAAGAGAATTATCAAAGACTCCAGCCACCCAAACAACTGCCTCTTTGAACTGCTGCGGTCAGGCAAGCGATACAGGAGTCTCATGGCAAGCACAGAGAGACTCAGAAGAAGCTTCTATCCCCAGGCCATCAGGATGCTCAACGAACAATAACAATATGTAACAACCATCAAATGCACTCACAGCACACACATACTCACTTTAAACAAACAACTCACTACAGCACCCACTTTAGAACACTAAACACACTTTATATTTATTGGTAAAGAATTTTCACTACAACCCATACCTCATTACACCTTACTGTAAATTGTACCTCATCCCATTTCTGCTTTGTACTGTATAGTATATTGTAACTCAGTTACTTCTACTCTGCATTGTACATTTTATATATGTATATACTGAACACTTTTGTCTACGTACTTGACTTCTATTTTATACTGCTATACTTATTTTATAATCTATTTTTGTCTAGCACAGTCCCTGGAGCGTAACAGAAAGAAGCATTTTGTATAAAAGTATTCTGTACTTCTGTATGACAACTAATAAAGAAACTTGATACTTGAGCAGCAGCAGACCTCGCATTGAGCTAGAAATGTCCACCGAGTGAACGAGTGCTTATTTTCTGTATTTATTTATATTTTTTGAGAAATGGTAACTTGGTGATCCTTTAGTTAGTTCAAGTTAGTTATTCATTTATATGTGCTATTTATGAGAGGGCTAACTTGTTGCAAAATAATAATGATAATAATAATAGCCTCATTAAAATACTATTGTTTCTTCGGTTGTTTTCAGCGTTTTATGTGCATAATCGGTTATTTAGTTTGAAATGTTCGTTGAAATAAGTAGATTTTTCATTTTTTGTTTATTTATTAAGTTAATATAAAACCATATAGTCACATTTTAGAATACAATAGAATAGCATTTTAGAATACAACTAGAAACACTGTCCTGGCCTGCTTCTAAGTTCAGTGGCCTGACAATTATTTTTTTTTTTTTTTTTTTAAATCATCTCACGGCCCTCCCGTGGCTGCTCGCGGCCCACCTTTGGGTCGCAACCCCGACTTTGGGAACTACTGCTCTAGATAACATTCTGCCACTAGATGTCGCACTAGAGCACCAGCATGTCATTTATCCAATCAGGCTAATTCCACGTGGGGAAATGGACGCTATGACGGCACTAACTCACTCACTCATTCATTCACACACCACTCTGCCCTCTAATGGAGTCCCACAAGCATTATGTATTTAAGTTACTGACATTCTAAACCGTGTTTATACTGTAGCTACGTTAGCTAAGTATTTAAGTTACCGACATTCTGAGCCGTGTTTATACTATAGCTACGTTAGCTAAGTATTTAAGTTGCTGACATTCTGAGCTGTGTTTATACTGTAGTAGGGCAGTACTGAATAGTTTGAAGCGTCATTCATAATGTTGACATTCAAATTCTAAATCAACATTAGAATTTTATTTAGATTTTTTTTTAATTCTTTGGGGTTTCTATTCATTCTGTTTAAACCTTTTCTTCACAGTTGCAGATAAAGATTAGGCTACACTAATATTATAGTATTTTATAGTATGACTAGTCTTACATTTTTTTTATAAAACATGTATCATAAATGATGTAGCCTATCTGCATCCGCTTGGCACTCGGCGCTCCATCAAGACGTCACCATTACTTTCGTACCAACCTTGCCCTGATTGGATTATTTATGTTGACGAAACTGATGAGTTATATTCATTAAAGAAAGTTGATTAAAAAAATTATAAAAATCATTTAATCAGATTAATCACTTTATTCAAATTGAGGATTTAGTTTGAGGATATACAGTATATAATATATATATATCTTTATGATTAAGTCATAAAATATGACGACAGACATTCGAAGCTTCATTCGAAAACTTCAATAGAAGTTTACATTCGGTACAGCCCTATACTGTAGATACGTTAGCTAAGTATTTAAGTTACTGTACAGACATGAGCTGAGTTTATAAGTTACTACTCACCCTCTTCACTGAAGAATCGTTCCACAGGTGCAACAAACTGATTTATCTCCTCCAGTTCTTCACGTCCAAGCTCTGGATAAGGAAAGACTTCTGCCTGAAAGCAAAATACATTCATTTCTGTTTAGAAGCAGCCAGGAACAAGACGGTAACTCTGTAGCGACGACCTCAGTGGACGTCTTGGGCCGACGATACCTGCAACACAAGTCTGCTGGGCTTGAAGAGTAGGGCAATATGGCCAAAATATCATATGACAGACGATATATATATATATTTTTTACAGTATAATGGTATTTGACTATTCGTTTTCCAGTACAGATTACACTGTGATACAACATGCGTTTCATGTAGTTATCTTATGAATATGTTATTGTATGTATATAATGTATATATATTTTTTTTACCACATGTACATATATTGTGGATGACGGTATAGTAGAAATCCATACCATTTGCATGGATCTATGACGGTATACCATCATATTATTCGCTATACCTCTCATACAGTACTTGAATGGCAAATCACTACAATTTCCTGAAATGTAGCAAGGAAACTATAAAAGAATGATGTCAGAATGCCAGCGTTCCATACCGAGGAAACTATAAAAGAAGGAAGGGTTGTGATGTCAGAATGCCAGCGTTCCATACCGAGGAAACTATAAAAGAAGGAAGGGTTGTCAAGTCAGAATTCTAGCGTTCTATGCTTTGCTTGGTGCCTGTATTATAATATACCAACTATCTGAGGAAATAATTACATCAACCGATATACAAAACGTTAGTTAGTTACCAATGAAACACATTGCAGATTATTCTGACATCCAAGGTAATAACCTGTTTAAATGATAAACAAGGAGACGTTGATTTTTTTCAATAAAATTCATTGTTTTGTATTTTTAAAGGTGCACCACTTTCTCCCCTTCCAAAGTACAAGCTGTTTTTGGCTGGGCTCCGCCCATACTCGCAATGCGCTTTGATTGACAAATCACCCACCTGCACTGGCAGATAAGAGGTTCCACACCCGCACGGGCGCACCCACACCCTCTGTGTGTGTGTGTGTGTGTGTGTGTGCGTGTACGTGACGCAAGTTGGGCGAGTGTGTGTGTGTGTGTCTGTTAGAGGGGTGAGAAGCGCTGTGTGTAGCCCAAAAACAGCCACTGCCCTGGTTCATTGCTTGTGGAGCACGATATCATTAGGAAACTATTAGGAACTGTCGAACACTTTTGAGGAAGTGCTGACAGTGGAACAGCTGAAGGTGGCAACTCTGCTGTCGAAAACCGCTTCCGCATTATTTCCACTCGCTGCTTGGTTTTGCTCATACTTTCAACGTTATGCCAACTCCTCCAATCACAGTTGATTGTGGGCGGGCGGTGGCAGATCAGAATTCTTACACGTCACGGATCCGAGTAAATTCAGAATGGCTTGTTTCACTGGGGGAGGTTCTTGTCTCAGCTGAACTGCAGAAACGGGACTTTGTAGAGATTTCACATTTAGTGAGTGTTGGTACAACCCCACATTGCTTGAAAACAATGCAAAACACTGGAAAAGGCCATTTTTACCTTTAATACTATATCTATACATAGATCTGATTAGCACTATTACTCAGTAGTACCAATTTATATCTTATACCCAGTTTAATCACCTGTACATTGTATATCACACTTTACCGTTACATTTGCACTCTGGTTGGATGCCAGACTTCTCGTTGTACTGTACTACTTGTGCTGCATGATTGATGACAACACATTTTAATCAAATCTAATATGCGAGCCAACAGGTGGCCGCACCAGGTGCACCAGGACAGCTCATTAGAGTGACCCGATCATCAAGGTTATCAGTTCCACCTGCTGCGTTTATCCATCTGACACTTTGAAGTGTGAACGCCGTAAAGAAGACAGCTCCTTGGTTTTAATTTAATCATATTAACCTATTGTTTGCCTACCAAGATGTATGTGGTAATGATGTAATGGAATATTGATTGATTGAATTTATTGAAAATGTTATATTAACAGATTGCAGAATGGGTACAATACACAGTACGGCTCAATACACACAATTGTTAAGGGGATGCAGACCAGAGAAAGACTTTCGTCTTGTTTATATCAGGGTCCCCCATCTTCAATTCATCATAAATCAATATAAATTTGATAGCAATATCAAATTGCTACAATAGACACATGGCTACCTCGTCTTTGCATTTTTTTAAAGTTTGCATTTTGTACTTTAGTTGAATATTGTATAGTTGTATAGTGTTTGGACTTTATTCTTACTGTATGAAGCACAATCTCAGGAGACTTAGAACCAAGCATTTCACTGTAATGCACATTATGTGACAAATAAAACACAACTTGAAACTTGGACATGCAATCAAAACCTCTGTTTTAGAACAGTACATTGAAGTTTAACGCACTAAAAATAAATAACAGGACAATCTGCACAGACAGTAGCTGGTTACTTCTGGACATTGGGACAGTTAGCTGTGTGATTGTATGCAGGTAGTTCTCGCCCTGTCACAGTATTGTTTGTTGACACTTGGCACACCTGGCTGCCTTCCAAACAGCAGGAACATGAGACAAATGATGCACAATACTGGACTGGTCGACTATAAGTCAGCATAATGGTTTCTGTCCCAATCTCACCAGAACTATCTGCTGTTAGTCTGTTCTAGTCCTGATGACCTTACTTACCTTGTTTACTTGTCCGAGGAACAGGTCTTTGGCATAAGCAAGGCTCCTGGCGTGAGTCCTGATGGACCTGCGATGCTGCTGGACACCGGTTTGTCTCACAGTATTACAGGTGAGCAGCCTTTGGACAGATTTGGAGGACAAAACAATAACTCTATTGATGTTATTCATGGTTCTGGACACACAGGTCTGTTTCACCTCCTATCCTCATCACCGTCCACTAGCAGCAGCAGCACCTTTCACCTCATTCTGTCGCACGGTGATGATGGCGACGCTGTGACGCGTCTGTCCTTATATATGGTGCGCCGGGTGGAATAATAAAAATACCCACCGTGTGTCGCTGGAGGGCGCTGTTTGGTAGATAAAGGACTGAACAGCACAGGAGATTTGTGTGTGTTGTATTATGTTGTATAACATGAATGGCACAAACATTATATTCCAAATATAGACTTGACTTGATTGTAGCTTTGAAATGTAGCCTATTTTGTGTGTGTCTGTGTGTGTGTGCGTGTGCGTGCGTGCGTGGCCTTGTTTTTATACTGTTGTCCCCACATGTGATCAAAACAAGATTGATTGATTGATGATTGAAAACGTTATTAACAGATTGCAGAATGGGTACAATACAGTAAAGCTCAACTGTATACCTGTATGTCAGAAATGTCATGATATATATCTGTATGTTGCGTATGTCATTAATCTCATTATGAATTGAAAATGGGGGACCCTGATGTAAAACGAGACGAAAGTCTTTCTCTGGTCTGCATCCCCTTAACAATTGTGTGTATTGAGCCGTACTGTATTGTACCCATTCTGCAATCTGTTAATAAAGTTTTCAATCAATCAATCAATACAACAACTGCTAAGAGGATGAAGACCAGAAAAATACGTTCGTCTTGTTTACACCAGGGTCCCCCATTTTCAATTCATCAAAACATGTAGAGACATACAAATATACAGTACTATGTAAGAAAAAAATAGAAAACAAAAGGAGAACATGTACATTAGAAGGGGTTGTGTGTGTAGGGGGTGTTGTTAGGATTAAACATGTAGTCATTATGATTAGGGTTAAGGTTAGGATTAAACATGTAGTCATAAAGGTTAGGATTAAACATGTAGTCATAAAGGTTAGGATTAAACATGTAGTCATTATGGTTAGGGTTAAAGGAAAACTCCAACATTTTGGGAAATTAGCTTATTTGCCATCTACCCTGGAGTTAGACAAGAAGATACATACCTTTTTCTTCTCTGTGCATGCAGTAGGAGTAGGAAGACGCGCACCGTTAGCCTAGCTTAGCGTCAGTCACTGGAAGTAGGTTCCTCCATTAGCCTAGTTCCCAACGTCTTCCTACTCCTACTGCATGCACAGAGAAGAAAAATGTATGTATCATCTTGTCTAACTCCAGGGTAGATGGCAAATAAGCAACTGTAATTTCCCAACATTTTTGAGTTAAGGTTAGGATTAAACATGTAGTAATTTTGGTGTTGTTAGGATTAAACATGTAGTCATTATGGTTAGGATTAAAGATGTAGTCATTAAGGTTAGGATTAAACATGTAGTTGCTATGGTTAGGGTTAAACATGTAGTCATTATGGTTAGAGTTAGGGTAGGCAGTTAGGGAATGAATGTAAGTCTATGGAATGTCTCCACAATGTATGAAAACATAGCTGTGTGGGTGTGTAATTTTCCTATGCTTGTGGGGACCAAATGTACTCGGGTAAGATGGCCGCCATATGGTTTATTATCACACGTCCATCTACTGTTTTAGATCTGTGAATCATGCCTGGAGATAGCCAATCATGAACATCTATAAGCCACCGTCCCATCGTCACCGTGGCGACCCAGTTCCCCAGGCTGACCATGAGGAGGATGGACAGAGAGAGAGAGAGAGAGAGAGAGAGAGAGAGAGAGAGAGAGAGAGAGAGAGAGAGAGAGAGAGAGAGAGAGAGAGAGAGAGAGAGAGAGAGAGAGAGACGGACTGACAGACAGACAGAGAGAGAGACGGACAGAGAGACAGACGGACTGACAGACAGATGGAGAGAGAGAGAGAGAGAGAGAGAGAGAGAGAGAGAGAGAGAGAGAGAGAGAGACGGACTGACAGACAGAGAGAGAGAGAGAGACGGACAGAAGGACAGACAGAGAGAGAGAGACAGACAGATGGACAGACAGAGAGAGAGAGAGAGACAGACTGACAGACAGAGAGAGACTGACAGAGAGACAGACAGACAGACAGACAGACAAGGCACTTACACCACCTGTCTCATATTGAGAGAAGAGGTGACCCAGTTATGCTGTGGAAGTTTACCTTTACTATCAGATCTGCTCCAACCCTATAGTGATGTTTACGTCTGTGTTAAAGACTCTTCTCACTGGCTGTTCGCTCACGTATGTACATCCGAGCTTCTATTCTGACTGTGCCTTTTATATTGTATCTGTATTGTTATGTGTGTAGTACTCTTTGCAGTGCTATTTCTGTGTGTGTAAACTGTGCACCTTGTGTTGTATTTGTAATAGTATTGTATTTAGGGATGCTCGATATTGGCTTTTTTACCGATACCGATAAACCGATATTGTCCAACTCTTAATTTCCGATACCGATATCAACCGATATATGCGATAATTTCAGGTAATTAACATTACATATCTCTTGTTGTGGAATTAACACAACTTTATGCATACTTTTGACAATAAATAAAATCAGAATTTGTTCTTACTTGCTCGCCTGGGTAAATAAGGGTTAAATAAATGTAAAAAAAAAAAAAATATATATATATTTTTTTTAAACCGATAGTGATATTTTCCGATATCACATTTTAATGCCAATATCGGCCGATAATATCGGACATCCCTAATTGTATTCACATTACTTTTGTACTTCGTATTGTGCAGCACTATAGTCAACCTCGGTTGTTTTTAAATGTGCTGTATGAATAAATCTGACCTTGAGCTTGAACAAAACTCTTGTAGCAGCTGGAGAGATAATGTGTATAATATAACCCCGGCAGAGGAAATCACCATCGCTAATAGAGGTCAATATATCATATATATATATACACACAGCACACACATACTAAACTGCCATATTAACCTCTGTTGACATGGTGATTTGCAGAGAATATTTATGGCATCTTTATGGGATAGTAATGATAATGATTAGGATCAATTCCACCCTTGAGGGTCTTTATATAGTCAGGTTACATCTTTAATACAACATTAATCCTCCTCTTCCTCTTTACACACAGATGCATGCATTAATCATACACACACCACACCCCACACACACACACACAGGAGGTAGAGCAGTCGCCTGGTAGTCGGAAGGTTCCCGGTTCGATTCCCACTCCTCCTGGGCAGCGTGTGTCAAAGTGTCCTTGAGCAAGACACTTAACCCCTAACTGCTCCCGATGAGCAGGTTGGCACCTTGCATGGTCGCCTCCGCCATCGGTGTGTGAATGTGTGAGTGAATGGGTGAATGTGAGGAACAGAATTGTAAAGCGCCTTGGATAAAATAGTTATATAAATGCACCATTCACACACAGGTTTCTATTCACTTAATGACACAAGGATCAGAGGTCGTGACCTCCAACAGAAGACTGACAGCTTCAACAGTATATGGTTTTATTCAGCGTTCTCAACAGTCACAGTAATAGTTTTACATCAACGGGTCTCATCTACGTAGAAACTGAATGCATAATAAAATGTCTCCTGCCGTCCCTCATAAAGGCTGTGAGTTTAATGAGGACGGTGATGAGAGGATGAGAACCGCCAGTGGGCCTCTGGATCCGGTGATGAGTCTGTGTTTGTGGGACGCGGGTCTGAGTTTGTTTGTGGGACGCGGGTCTCTGTGTTTGTGGGACGCGGGCCTCTGAGTTTGTGGGACGTGGGTCTCTGTTTGTGGGACGCGGGTCTGAGTTTGTGGGACGCAGAGTGAAGTGAGTCGACGGTGACGTGAGTCTCGGAGAGGGAGCAGGAATGCACCTCCAATGTAGGCATTGAATTATAATAATTTACAGAATATTTACAAATGTTCCTTTCTTCCTCTTTCTCCGCCCTCGTCCATTCCTTCCCTTTTCCAGATCCTCCTTATGTGACCAAGAGTTGAGACCATTGAGACCCCTCCCCCTCCTCCCCTCCAGATGCATCTGCTATATATTTACACTCTTTATGCAGAGGAAATAGAAGTGAAATGCATGCTGGGAGTAAGAATGACGGCTTTTTAAAATGAAAAAGAAATAATAGCAAGCTGATTATTATCTAAATGTAAACAGGCGTCAAGAAGAGAAATCTAACCTGAATTTGCGAGTCTTGTTACAGTAAGCCTGTTGCTTGATTAAATAATAATAATAGTTAAAAAAGAAGGGAAAAAAGAGAGAAAGAAAATAAAAATAAACGGTAGGCATCGATGGCATGCAGTGAAACACATGGACCCTGGACAGGAGCTGGAGGGCAGTGACTGAGTCAGAGCCATTTCATCTGATTTGATCTTATCTTGAAGGTTGAATTCATTTTAAATTGAACCTGGTCGAGTCTCACCGCTACGAGGGTTCTGAACCCGCTAAATACATTTGCCTCGCCTCCACTAGCCAGGGTTTAGCCGTGCTGTGGCCTCGTCTCCACTAGCCAGGGTTTAGCCGTGCTATGGCCTCGTCTCCACTAGCCAGGGTTTAGCCGTGCTATGGCCTTGTCTCCACTAGCCAGGGTTTAGCCGTGCTGTGGCCTTGTCTCCACTAGCCAGGGTTTAGCCGTGCTGTGGCCTTGTCTCCACTAGCCAGGGTTTAGCCGTGCTGTGGCCTGTCTGGTCTCCACTATCCAGGGTTTAGCCCTGCTGTGGCCTTGTCTCCACTAGCCAGGGTTTAGCCGTGCTGTGGCCTGTCTGGTCTCCACTAGCCAGGGTTTAGCCCTGCTGTGGCCTTGTCTCCACTAGCCAGGGTTTAGCCGTGCTGTGGCCTCGTCTCCACTAGCCAGGGTTTAGCCGTGCTGTGGCCTGTCTGGTCTCCACTAGCCAGGGTTTAGCCGCGCTGTGGCCTGTCTGGTCTCCACTAGCCAGGGTTTAGCCGTGCTGTGGCCTGTCTGGTCTCCACTAGCCAGCTTACTGATAACTGAACACTAATGATGACTACGGGGTGAAAGATATGATAAGTTCTATAATTCCTAGAGAACATTCCAAAGAAACCTGAAAGGGTTAAACCTCAGCAACATGAGGATCACAGGCTGCGTTCACACAGCAGACCAAAGAGGCCCAAATCTGATTTCTTGGCTCATATGTGAACAGCACAAATCACATGGAATCTGATCTTTTCAATTCTGAGGATTTGCGACTTTCATGTGACTTTTACGTCACTTCTAGATTGACATTTGTCACCGTTTTTACGTTCATCTTCTTTATTGTTCCTTTGTGCGTGCGGGTCAGTCCAGGAGCAGTGACCAGTTCACACTGGAATCTGATAATTGACCAAAAAAAAGATTATGTGAACAATGTAATGTAAAACAGAATTGAGCACTACGAGGCTTGCAGTGTAAACGTAGCCATTACAGTTCCAATCTGATGTCAGATCAGTTTCAGAGTCAAGTGCGTTCACATGCACACAAGTCTTCCGGCTAACGGTTCAGACCTCACGTCAGGTCTTATGTGTTTATATATGTATATTATCATCTTGATCACAAACATCCCTCATATTAAACAGGATATCCTGCATATTACCATGGAAACTGAACTTGCACAGACCACAAAAATAAAGACCACGAAGTACATGCCGCCTCCCATCCCAGAGGTACGAGCTCATCCCTGCCACCTCTAATAATGACCAATATGCGTCGATTAAACTGAATCAATTCAATCAATTAAAATGGAATACTCGAGTATCCTATCCCAAGTAATATTGGAATATTAATGTGCAGGTGAACACGTTCATCTTTGATTTCACAATAGTGTACATGTACATTGTTTTTAACCACATTGGCCGTAAAAGGTAACATAATTTTTTTTTTTTTGATCTTCTGACAGTTTATACATTATGTACTACCTGTACACATAGAGGTTGGAGATCTGAAGACTACAGTATGTGGATCTAGAAGATATACAGATGTGGTTCTCCTCTGGGTGGGATGTGGATCTAGAAGATATACAGATGGGGTTCTCCTCTGGTGGGATGTGGATCTAGAAGATATACAGATGTGGTTCTCCTCTGGTGGGACGTGGATCTAGAAGATATACAGATGTGGTTCTCCTCTGGGTGGGATGTGGATCTAGAAGATATACAGATGTGGTTCTCCTCTGGTGGCACGTGGATCTAGAAGATATACAGATGTGGTTCTCCTCTGGTGGGACGTGGATCTAGAAGATATACAGATGTGGTTCTCCTCTGGTGGGACGTGGATCTAGAAGATATACAAATGTGGTTCTCCTCTGGTGGGACGTGGATCTAGACCCCGGGGTCAGTTTACTGGACGAGTCACACTATGCTACCATGTCAACAACTCATCACCTGGAACACTGATATAGATCCAGAATATACAATACTTAGAAAAGAGCCTGGAAATACAATGTTTACATGCAAGAATATTTCGTCTGACATTCTTTACGAGGTCCAGTCCCTCTCTGAACCCTGAGGTCCAGTCCCTCTGAACCCATGGGGGATACTTGAAAGAAACATTGAAGGACAAATAACAAAAAAACAAAGAAAACATTGATTTTAGAGCTACTAACAATAATGAAACAAAAAGGAAACAACCACCAGATTGTTCATTTACAAAATAGTAAATATATAAATATATATATATATATGTATATATGTATATATATATATATATATATATTGCACATACAAGTAAAAAAATTAAATAAAAAAGTCCATCACTCAGCTGTAAAGCAGATGCACTGATACCAGTAAAAACAAGTGCTGTGTCTTTATCCCTTCTGCTCTGACGCTCAAACACACCAACCCTCCACCTGCACGACTACAGGAGGATCAGCCATCCCATAATTATGTCTGTCAAAAAAACGTTGTCTTGTGCTGTTGCCGTCACAGAATGATAAGTATTTGATTTTGTACTGGGCCGTCCAATGTGGGCCCGGTAACATCAGATCCAGAGAACTAGTTTGAGTTCTGCACTTTCAAGAGTACACAACACAACACTACACTACACAACACACACACACTCACTGGTAAAGAGACACGCAAATTAAACCAAAAGGTGGGCCACGGGGGACACTCAGCCAGCTGAGAGCTTCAACATCAGAGAGACACTTCCCCACAGTCATGTTGCTGTTTTCCCCGATGATGGTCGTTACACAGTCTGCTTCGTGCTCGACTTCCACCATCATCTCAAACACTACACCCCCCCCCCCCCTCCCTCCCTCCCTCCCCACCCCCCTCGACCCCCCCCCCCCCACCACCCCATCGAGCAAAACAGGCTCAATATCATCTGAAGAAAAACAAACGTCATCCTGTTACAGTATATAATGTATAGTATTTCATATTGTGTGTGTTTTTTTTTCAACTCTAAAAAAATAGTTAAAAAAATAAAAGGATGTTGTTGGACTGAAGGTTGTTGTTGGACTGAAGGTTGTTGTTGGACGTTGGGGGGTGAATGCTCTTCCTCCACCACGACCGGGACTGGGACCAGGATCGGGACCGGGTGAGACGACCCAGTGTCGCAGAATCTCCACAGTGAGTTCTAATCCGAAAGGCAACCATATTACACTCCGCCTCACTCCACCGCCTGACTAATAAAAGCTACGATAGGTTTTCTCAAGAGCGGAACTACATTGTCGTCTACGTATAACAGTATAATACTGAGGTTTTCAGTCCACGCCATTAGACCATTTGTTCCAATCACAATAATAATAATAATAATAATAATAATAATAATAGCCGATAATATTATCATCGTTAGCTTACAAAATACTATATGCACGATATACACAAAGCAAATCTTGTGACTAAAATTAGTAAATGCTTGGATAATTGGCACGTGTATGACTGCTAAAGAGAGAAATCACAGTGTACTACTGTGTGAGCTACCGCTACATTAGATACCGGGAACACCTACGTCTTAACGCCAGCAGCTCTCTTCCTATTGGCCACTCCGCTCGTCCGTCAAGCCGCTTTTTCAAAACCCAAACCACCTTTTGCAACTAGATAAAATCACACATTGTAGACTTTTAACGTTTGAGGTCACTAGTACTAGTTTCCTCTTCTGCAAAACACTAGTAAGCGAGATATTGGATGGTGTCGGTAAGATGCCCGGTACTTGAGTCAGAGAAAACAGTAGCCATGGTCTTCTTTGTGCATGCTCTTTCACTGTCCCCTTTCAAACCACTCCTCTGATGCCAGAGCAGCCCTGGAGGGTGGAGTTAGTGTTGAATCTAACACCACGAGCAGCCCTGGAGGGGCGGAGTTAGTGTTGAATCTACCACCAGGAGCAGCAGAGAAAACAGTAGCCATGGTCTTTGTGCATGCTCTTTCCCTGTCCCCTTTGAAACCGCTCCTCTGACGCCTCGAGGGTGGAGTTAGTGAGTGTTGAATCTACCACCAGGAGCAGCCCTGGAGGGCGGAGTCAGTGTTGAATCTAGTGGAGGAAGCACGGGGCCCGGCCCGGACTCTGGAGGAGGAGCAGACCAGCGCAGACAGCGCGACCCTGCGGCCCGGGGGGGGGGGTGAGGCCCATCGCTCGTCCTCCCTCTGGGAGCCTCCGGGGGGCGCTCCTCCCCGCCTCTCCTCACACCACGGTGCTGATGCCGCTGTGCTTGGCCTTGCCGCTGCCGCCACCGGGGGGCGCCGGGGAGGGGGTCGGCGGGGGGGGCCCGTGGTGGTGGGGGGGGCCGCCGCCGTGCTGAGAGTGAGCAGGAGGAGGAGCAGGAGGGTGCCCCCCCCCGTGGGCGTGAGAGGAGTGGGAGGAGTGAGGCGGGTGCTGCTGCTGCTGCGGGGGGCCGTGGGAGGAGGAGGAGGAGGCGGGGGGAGGGTGGTACTGGTGGGGCGGGTGCTGTATGTGGGAGGGCGGGTGGTAGTGGTGGTGGTGGTGGTAGGGCGGGGGGTTCTGGCCCATGTGGCAGAACTGGGCGTGGTGCGTCGTCTCCCCCGACTGGGCCGTGTGGTGCAGGTTGGTGGGGTGGGGGGTGTGGGAGATGAGGGTGGGGTGCTGCTGCTGCCCCTGGGAGGGGGGGGGCCCGGGGGACTTCACCCGCTTGGGGCCGAACAGGGAGCCCAGGAGGGAGGGGTTGGGGAGGGAGGGGCCGCTGCTGTGGCGGGAGGGGCAGTCTCTGCTGGGGGGCGCTCTCCTGCGCATGTGAGGACTGCTAATGGAGCCCTGCGGAGGAGAAGGGACAGGTCAGGTCACATGGAGGTCACAGGTCAAGTCACAGGTGAAGTCACAGGTCACATAGATACGGTTGGGGCGCTCGTTTTTCCTTTTTTTCCGATTTTAATATTCTATTCAGTGTCACAGACCTCTATGTTACCGTTAAAAGGCATACTGGGACCCCGAGAGTGCAGTACCGGCCAGATCCTGCTAGGTGGCAGTATCGCCCACCCTTTGAAACCCTGTTCCAGACCCTGTGTCACATTTAAACCCCTCCGGCTGGAGAATTTTGGTCCAGGCGAGCCTAGAGGTTCACTCGATCACATTGGAACGCGTCCAGGACACTCGATGCACGTGTTGTGCCGGATTATGTCGTGGACCAGATGGACATCAATACTGGAAATCGCGATCAGACAATTGGAATATTCTTTTTGGAATAACCCCGATCAAAGGTGAGGACTATCTGACGTCAATTCCACCTTGATCCTACAATGATTTCATATAGATCCAGCTGATCAGCGTCTGTGGTGTTCAAAACGATCAGAGCATAAAAAAACGTGAAACATAATACCTATTATATACATTTCATCTGGAAATAGTCCAGGCGAGAAACGCCAACGACTTTAGTAAAATTTGCGCCCTATAACTCAGCTATTCAGGAATGAGGCCAGATCACTCCTAAACTATACAATATTCACCACAGGATAACGCGCAAACGTATACATGAAAATATGATCTCTTTTTTGCATGTTCGACGGGAGAAAGTGACTGTCAAATGACCATAGTATTGTCTCCATAGCTATAATATAGAATATAGCTATAGCTCTCCAAACATAGTGACGCACAGTGAAAATAGGCTATGGAAAGCTGGCGCATTAGCTACAGGGATAAGGGTAATGGCTGGCGCTGAAAGTGTTAATAGATGGTGCTTAGATTCGTCTGTGGTTCATGCAGCCTGTGGTCCCGTGAACAAAGCCTTCTAATTAGGGATGTTCGATATTGGCTTTTTTACCGATACCGATATACCGATATTGTCCAACTCTTAACGTCCGATACCAATATCAACCGATACCGATATATGCAGGGCCCCCCTCCAAAAAACGGAATAATTTCAGGTAATTAACATTACATATCTCTTGTCGTGGAATTAACACAACATTATGCATACTTTTGACAATAAATAAAATCTGAATTTGTTCTTACTTGCTTGCCTGGGTAAATAAAGGTTAAATAAATGTAAAAAAAATAACAAAATTATTATTATATATTTTTTTAAAACAGATACCGATCATTTCCGATATCACATTTTAATGCCAATATCGGCCGATAATATCGGACATTAATTTCTCTCTCTGATAAAGCCAGGGGAATTATAATTTGAAGTGGCAGAAAGATCGCTCTGCCAGAACAAGCTTAGTGTTGCTGGTCACCTGACGTCACCAGCGGAGCGTTAATAAGAAAACATAACATCTTTTGATGAAACGCAATGTTTCCATAAAAACCCCACAGGCAGCAATCAAGGACACAGTTACTGGTAAATGGTAAACAGGCGGTGTGTTGGGGGTGATGACGATGTCATAATGACACGAATGATGCAGTGGTCATGTGACGTGGTTGCACGCCGTTCCACCAGGTATTTGAGCGGGAGCACGCAGGAGCACGCAAGAATGCGTTCCACTCGACTCTGACCCACCTGGCTACTTTGCATAACAATAGCTCAGGTCGTCAGGTGTGTTCAAATACTACAGTTGGACCATTCAACACAAAACCTGTGAATGAAACGTGTTACATTCCATTCCTAGAGGCAATTAGGCATGGTCTCTATTCGCGAGGGAACATTTATGCGCGTGCACGTGACGTCGTTAAAACACAGTGCAACCAGAGATAAAAATCACCACTGCACCACTGGACATGACCACGTGAGAGGTCTATAGAGGTCTATAGGGGGGAAACAAAGAAAAGGAGGCTAGAAAATGTCCTGGAGGCCTGATTACTTTTACCAACGGATTTCCAGTTCCGCGTTCGCGTTCTGCAATCTGATTGGCCACTGATGTTTCTGGTCGCGCCAATCGTGTGACGCCCGTTTCTATCACCGGTTAAGCTTAGGCACTCTTTCGAAGTTGGTTAAGGTTAGAGTTTGTCTTAGAGCATGGCGATAGAACACCAGCCCTGATTCCAAACTCTAACCTTAACCAACTTCGAAAGAGTCGCCTAAGCTTAACCAGTGGGGATAAACTAGGCGTTAGGTAGTTTGCAGGATGTTCGAGACGGAAATGGGCGCGTCACGCGATTGGGCGCACATGTCACATGACCAGAAACGTCAGTGGCCAATCAGATCGCAGAACGCGGAACTGGAAATCCGTTGGTAAAAAACTAGACGCGCCCTGGAGAGTGAGGTGCTGTATCAGTCATGCTGTGGAGATGAACAGTGTCGAGACCGTTCCCCCTTCAGACCCAACAGACACCAGTAAAAGACACGCATGCAGTGGCCAGGAGGACACAGAAAACACCAAAAACTCAAAGAAAACTTAAACTACAAAGCAAAAAAAAAGTGCAAGTAAAAACAATACATAAATAAATAGGAGATAATATTTGTGCAGAACATCAACAGAGAGTGAGGAGAGACAGAACAGCTCAGCGTTCAGATTCTTCCTACTTACTTCCATATTGCTGTCTAGTGATCCTGCACTGCTACGCCGGCCACGCTTGCCTGCCCAGAACATGCAACATGACAACACAGACTGGTTTAGAGACTGGTTTACACACAGCGGCGGTGCTCAGGTCGCAGGAGTTATATGTGTGAAACACTGCCCCCCGCTGGTTCAGTAACAGACTTTCTCATCTTTCTGCTGCTGCAAAAGGCACTCAATCAGCTCGCAACTTTCTGGGAATCGCTAATCCTGCTCAAAACTATTTATAAAACCAAAAACGAAATGACACATGTAACTTTTCACACGATCAGTAGTGTTGTTACTACGACGACAGAAGTGCGACGACATTGGTAGCTAACAGCTGTTCAATTAATTCTCTACTAATTAACTTTTCACACGTGTCAGTAGTCTGGTTTCTCCAGCCACAACCAACAGCGGCTGCACAGATGAAGGGGTGAATATATCCCCCTGTTATATATATATATATAAGTAAACAATTTAAAGGTTTTTAGTACATTTTCTTTACTATCTATCTAACTATCTATCTGAACTGACAAAGCTTGGAACCCTTTCACTGCCACACTACAGAAGGTTAACCCTTTCCTGTAGTGTGGTAGTGAAAGGGTTAAGGGTGCTGACAGAGCCGCCCACTCAGCAGGAAACAAAGGGAAGCGGAGAGACAGTGATGGAAATGGTGGATACAATTTTATATAAAAAAACTAAATTTACTTTTAACTTTCTTACTTTTCGTAATTTCACTCTGAAATTACTTTTAGCAGCAGAAGAGGTATTTATTTACACCAGGTGACATCACTGTTACAGTGGGGGTCACAGGCATTCCCTGAGCCGCGGCGCTAACTGTTCAATTCAAGTCATTTTGAACCAGAGGGGGGCGTGGTCACTGCTGCGGTCTATATACAGACTACAGACTAAACTAAAGGCTATAGTACAGTTACGTAAACTAGACTGGGGCAGCACACAGCTTAGCTAGACAACAACATGAAGCCTCAAGAGAGCAGCCAGGAACAGGAGGGAAGGGGAGAGCCAGGTCAATGCTACGAGCTACGAGCTACAAGCTACGAGCTACGAGCTACAAGCTACGAGCTACGAGCTACGAGCTACAAGCTACAAGCTACGAGCTACGAACTACAAGCTACAAGCTACGAGCTACGAGCTACAAGCTACGAGCTACGAGCTACGAGCTACAAGCTACGAACTACAAGCTACGAGCTACAAGCTACTAGCTACGAGCTACGAGCTACGAGCTACGAGCTACGAGCTACTAGCTACGAGCTACTAGCTACGAGCTACAAGCTACGAGCTATGAGCTACGAGCTACTAGCTACCATCACTAACCAGGAAGCTACTGTGCTACATGTCTACAGAGACTCAGCTGGCAGAAAACCTCTCCATCAACAACAACAACAACAACAACAACAACAACAACAACAACAACAACAACAACATTCACAGAGGCAGAAGGCTTGTGTGAAGGTAACAGCCTTGAAATGTGAGAAAGATCTCAATCTGGATCTCAATCAAGCAGGTAACGGCAGCAGTCACAGGTCATAATCTTTCCCGGAGCCAAAGTCAACCTGCTTCCTCTAGTAGCTTGTTTATATATATATTTAAATATCTTTATATTTCTCATATTTTTATATTCCGAGTTAATTATATTGTTTACATTGCACTATATTATATTGTTTATTTGTCCTCATATTTTTGTATTCAGATAACATTTGATTGCCTATTGACTTATTTGTTTACACTGCTTGTGTTGTTTTTACTACCTGTACCCCCCCCCTCCCCCATGCTGCTATGATGCCTGAATTTCCCCAAGGGGATCAATAAAGGAATATCTTACCTTATCTTATTTTATTTATTGGTACACCACACTGCCACATAATGGTCACATGACCAATGACACTGAGTGGAGGCTAATAAAGATCCATGATTTAAAAAAATCGAAAGGAGATCGAGCTGAAACTGATGAATTCCTAATGGTGAACGGTGATAAAAATGTCTGGACGTATTCCCAGAATCTGAACCAAAAGTCTGTTACTACGACGACAGAAGTGCGACGACATTGGAAGCTAACAGCTGGTCAATAGTTTCTCTACTAATTAAAACAGTGAAACACCTTTTTCCCTCGATGCCTCCAGCACCTGGAATGCCCTCCGACCGACTCTGAAGGTTCTTCCTTCTCTTGCTGCATTTAAAAGTAGGATCTCCGACCACTGTGTGTCGACTTGTAACTGTCTTTTCTTTTTTTATATATCGTTTTTTATTATTGCAACCGTCTGTTTTTATTGTTTATTCTCATTTATTGTGTCTATTATGTATGAAATCGCTGATAAACTGTGTCTTGTTTTGTGAGCTTGTCATCGCTGTAAATGTGTCTTACGAGTTGAAATAAAGGTTTGAAATAAAATAAAATGTAATTAAATACAGACAGTCGACTCCAGAGGCCTGGTGGTGCAGCATGGGGGCGACTCCAGAGGCTACACACCCGGATCCACGACACAACCTCAATTCCTTCTCAGCGTTCACTGCCCTTTCACTGCCTCACTACCAAACGGTTAACCCTTTCACTGCGACAATACACAGAAGGTTAACCCTTTCACTGCCACACAACAGCCGGTTAACCCTTTCACTGCCACACTGCAGAAGGTTAACCCTTTCACTACCACACTACAGAAGGTTAACCCTTTCACTGCCACACTACAGACGGTTTTCACTGCCACACTACAGCAGGTTAACCCTTTCACTGCCACACTACAGAATGTTAACCATTTCACTGCCACACTAAAGAAGGTTTTCACTGCCACACTACAGAAGGTTAACCCTTTCACTGCCACACTACAGCAGGTTAACCCTTTCACTGCCACACTTAACCCTTTCACTGCCACACTACCAAAGGGTTAACCCTTTCACTGCCACACTACAGACGGTTAACCCTTTTACTGCCACACTACCAAAGGGTTAACCCTTTCATGCCGACAATACAGAAGGTTAACCCTTTCACTGCCACACAACAAAGGGTTAACCCTTCCACAACCACACTACATAAGGTTAACCCTTTCACTACCACACTACAGGTTAACCCTCGTGGTAGTGAAAGGTTAACCTTCTGTATAGCGTGGTAGTGAAAGGGTTAATCTCAAGAGGAAAAGTGAGTATGGTGTCATGCCAGCATCCAGCTCAGACCTACGCCTCTACAATCTACTTTGCCCAGCGAGAGGATGACGGCGGCTAAAGGAGTCTTCTAAAGACCTTCTATATTTGGAGAGACGCCGGGGGGGATTAGCGCTGCGGCGGCTGCTGTGTGACCTCTGACCTCACCTGCGTCCGAGAGGTCGCGCAGGGAGCTGCTGAGGGCGCTCCTCTTGAGGCCCTCCCCGGTGGCGTAGCTGTCGTCCAGGCTGACGCGGCCCAGGGTGCCGTTCCCCCCCCCCCCTCCTTCTTCAGGCCGGAGCTCTGGGACATGCTGCTGGGACGCACCACGCCCTTCTGCTTCTCCAGCTCCGCTGCACAGGGGGGGACACACACAGGAGGGATGACTAGGGATGGCCCATATTATCGGCCGATATTGGCATTAAAATGTAATATCGGAAAATATCGGTATCGGTTAAAAAAAAATTTATAATAATAATTTAGTTTTATAGAACAGTCTGTAAAATATTGATTTATGACCAGATGTCATTTCGGGACCGGGACCGGTCCCGTCGGGTGGAAGAGGTTAAGCTTTATTTACCCAGGCAAGCAAGTAAGAACAATTTCTTATTTAATTTATTGTCAAAAGTATGCATAATGTTGTGTTAATTCCACGACAAGAGATATGTAATGTTAAATACCTGAAATTATTCTGTTTTGGGGGGGGGGGGGGGGGGGGGGGGGCCCTGCATATATCGGTATCGGTTGATATCGGTATCGGAAATTAAGAGTTGGACAATATCGGTATATCGGATATCGGTAAAAAGGCCAATATCGACCCTAGTTCAGACCATAGATATATCATACTAGATGACTCACCCGCGCTGCTGGCCAATGGAGACCGACTCTTCTCGGGTTTTGGTCGTTTATTCCTTTATTCGATACATTTTTTTTGAATTATCTTTTTCCTCCTTCCTTTTTCCATTTTTCTCCCATCCCAATGTTAGTCGTTATGCCAATTCCCAACCCCCCTCCTGGTCGTTGCGCACTCTACCCCCTACCGTCGGTCCGGGAGGGCGGAGACTATCACATGCTTCCTCCGACACATGTGTGTGTAGCCAGCCCAACGCTTCTTTTCACTTGGCAGCGCGGACTCTCACTGGGGGAGTGTAACGTGTGGAAGGTCACACTACCTCCCCCAGGTCTTTCCCTCGCTGTGCAGGCGCCTCGACCGAACTGTAGGAGTGGCTGTTTACAACGACCAGGACCCACCCTCGCCGGGTTTCCCACCCTCTAACACTGCCAATTGTGTTAGTATGGACAGTCGGCCAACCCGGAAGCACCACAGCTGGATTCGATCCCACTGTCTCTGTGGTGGTGGGCAGACGCTTAGTCCGCTGCGCCACCCGGCCGCCCTTTATTCGATATTTGTATTCATTATTCATCCACGGACCTCTGTGTTACATAGGGAATGAGTCTGAGGTCGCCAAACAGCAATACCGGCCGCATCCCGCTAGACGGCGGTATCAAGCACCCTTTGTAACCTTGTATCTTGGCCTATGTAATGGCCAAACGTCTCCGGTTTCATGTTTCCTTGTCGGGTCGAGGGCAGCCGTTCTGCCGGTTCCATTGAAGCGCATCAAATATCCCCGATCCCTATGTTGTGGTGGATTATGTAACAGATGGCGATCAAACAATTGGAAAATTATTTTTGGAATACTCCCGATCACAGGTAAGAACGATCTGACGTTAATTTTAGCTTGATCCTGCAATGCTTTTATACCGATCGGGCTGATAAGCGTTTTTAGTGTTCAATGCGAATGCCGTTACTGACAATCAAATAATCAGAAACGACCCCCCACCCCCCCTTTTCATGCATTCATGATGGACCATAATACCTATGATATAGATTTGATTTCGGGATAATAGCGTATACAGGCAAGAAATGGCAACGTCTATAGTGGAATTGACGTATAGGGCTATAACTCAGCATTTCATGAATTACCCTAGACCACGCTATAACGATACTTATATTCACCACGGTATAACACGGGAACGTATGGATGGAAAAATTTATTCTTTTTCACATATTGAACGATAGATAGGTGATGTCAAATGGGCCATAGTATTGTATCCATAGCTATAATATAGAATATAGTTATAGCTCTACAAACAAGGTGACTCAGTCCCATCGTTTAAAGCGCGGCCTAGCTACAGCGGGCCCTAACTAATAGCTGGCGCTGTTAAAAGGGCATTTAAAAGGATACAATTCACTTTTAAATGCAGTTTTTAATAGAACAAAATTAATCGGATCCAATATTTATGGCTTAAAACCAATTAACGACAATTAGTTACACTTTAAATAAAAAAAATTATATTTCTCGATTCAGAACAATTTTATCATGGATGAACAAAACTTTCAATGCGAATGGTTGATTTTAAAAATGGGCTGTTTTCAAGGAATTCCAGGCCTTGACTTTTTTTTGGTAAAAAAAATCAAGCACTTTAAGCACTTCAAGGACCTTGTGCGAACCCTGCCTCCTGTCGCCGGGCAGCAGTGGACGTGGTGCATAGTGTTGCTCACACTCAATACGGTACTTCTCCATCTCCTGGACCTCGGCGATGGACTCCCGCAGGTCGTCCGTGAACTTCTTGCGGTCCTGAGGGTTGGGGGCGTTGAAGTTGATGAGGACTTTGATGTCGGCTCCTGGCACAGCTGACGTCAGGCGAACTCCGTTAGGATAATCTGAGGGGGGAGGCGTCACAGTATTTAATGTTACTTGTCCTTTCGAACAAGTTATGTTTTTGCTACCGGGCAGAGACAGAGAGACAGAGAGACAGACAGAGACAGAGAGACAGAGAGACAGAGAGAGAGAGAGAGAGAGAGAGAGAGAGAGAGAGAGAGAGAGAGAGAGAGAGAAGAGAGAGAGAGAAGAGAGAGAGAGAGAGAGAGAGAGAGAGAGAGAGAGAGAGAGAGAGAGAGAGAGAGAGAGAGAGAGAGAGAGAGAGAGAGAGAAAGAGAGAGACAGACAGACAGGCAGGCAGGCAGACAGACAGACAGACAGACAGACAGGCAGGCAGGCAGGCAGGCAGACAGACAGACAGACAGACAGACAGACAGGCAGGCAGGCAGGCAGGCAGGCAGGCAGACAGACAGACAGACAGACAGACAGACAGACAGACAGACAGACAGACAGACAGACAGACAGACAGACAGACAGACAGACAGACAGACAGACAGACAGACAGACAGGCAGGCAGACAGACAGACAGATGGATAGACAGACAGGCAGACAGACATCTGAACTTACACTGGTTCTCGAACAGGATCACCTGCATGCCGTGCAGAGAGAAGGACTGGCGGAAGCTGTACGTCACAGAGTTCTTCTTCTTCTGGAAGATCTTGGTGACCTGTAGGAAAAGGGAACATTAAATATTTCACAGTGAGGTTTTTCACAAAGTAGGGTTGGCAGGTTAACTTTGAACAACATTTACCTTGAAGGTTTGGGTTTGAATCTGTAAAACTAAACGTCAACATATTAGATTTAGGAATGTGATTCAGTCATACACACACTGACATTTGAAGAACCCTATATTAACTAAATGTTTACTGTTTTTGGACAGCCGATGAATTAGTTTTGAACGTTTTTGAATTTGAAGAGTGAAAGTGCTCAACCTCTACTGTGTTTAACCCTTTCACTACCACACCACCAAAGGGTTAACCCTTTCACTGCAACAATACGGTAGGTTAACCCTTTCACTACCACACTACAGACGATTAACCGTCTGTAGTGTGGTAGTGAAAGGGTTAATAAATTAACACAAAACTCTATCTCTAAGATTTTAAAACATTTGTTCCTCTGAAAACCCAAAACATTGTTCCTCATGGATAATCTATTTTTTCTCCCCCTTTTTTCCGTATTTTTCTCCCATCCCAATTTTGTCGTTATGCCAATTCCCTTCCTGGTCGTTGCGCGCATTTCCCCCCCACTTTCCGGCCTAGGGAGGGTTGAAGACTATCACATGTCTCCTCCGATACATGTGGAGTCAGCCAGCCGCTTCTTTTCACCTGACAGCGAGGACTCTCACTGGGGGAGCGTAACGCGTGGGAGGCTCACACTGCCTCCCCCAGATCCCTTCCCTGCTGAACAGGCGCCCCGACCGACCAGTAGGAGTCACTGTTTACAACGACCAGGACACACACCCCACCGGCTTCCCACCCGCTAACACTGCCAATTGTGTTAGTATGGCCGACCGACCAAGCCGGAGGTACCGCTGACAGCTGGATTCGATACCAGAGTCTCTGCGGTGGTAGGCAGACGCTTAGTCCGCTGCGCTACCCAGCCGCCCTATGGATGGCTAATCGGAGCACTGTGCAGGCTCTCACCACCAGCAGGTCGTTGAACAGGAAGATCTCCCGCTGGTGCAGACCCAGCTTCTGGGGCTTGTTGGGGTCCGGCACCTCGAACAGCCTGCAGTAACACACCAGCCTGCGGTGGGGCAGCGACAGCACCTGCACACACACACAACCGTGTTCAACACAGGGTTAATACTGTATACCAATATAGTGTAGTATAAATAGTATGATTTAGTTATATTATAATAAAATAAAAAAAGAATACAATTATATCGTATATAGAAGTATAATATAGAATAATACATTATATAAATATATAGATAAATGTGTGTGTGTGTGTGTGTGTGTGTGTGTGTGTGTGTGTGTGTGTGTGTGTGTGTGTGTGTGTGTGTGTGTGTGTGTGTGTGTGTGTAAATGAATTAACCTAAATATGCAATTTAACCGATAGATACACAAAATGTATTTATTTATGTTAATTTAATTGTGCTGATGTTTCCATTTCTGCAAAATAAGTATGTACATTCTGTTTGGTTTGGTAAACATTGCAATTAGTCTATCGGTGTACTGTACAGGTGCAGCTCGATAAATTAGAATATCGTGGAAAAGTTATTTTATTTCAGTAATTCAATTCAAAAAGTGAAACTCTCGTAGATTATAGATTCATTACACACAAAGTGAAATATTTCAAGCCTTTATTTGTTTAATTTGAATGATTATGTCTTACAGCTCATGAAAGCCCAAACTTCTGTATCACCAATACATTTTTTTAAATAGATGTATTTTATTTTGTAAATAGAAATGTCGGCCTTCTGAAAAGTATGTTCATGTATGTTCACTCAGTACTTGGTTGGGGCTCCTTTTGCACAAATGACTGCATCAATACAGCTAAATATATAGACTTGTCCACGATATTCTAATTTATTGAGCTGCACCTGTATGTGTGTAGGGGCAAGAATTGTCTTCTTCCTGTTCCTTTCGGCCATGGCATTTAGTGGAGCATATAAATATGTACTGTTGGACTGTAATAATTCCATGTACGAATAAATACAAATTAAATTAAATGAGGGTTCCCACAGACATTGCAAAAATGAAATTCAAGGACTTTTAAGTACTTTTCCAAGCACAATTTTTCATTTTCAAGGATGTCACTCGAAGGATACAATTCACTTTTAAATGCTGTTTTTTTAAAGCATCTTCTTGGCCTGCAGCTAGAACAAGCTACTGTAGAGCATCACACGCGAAGAAAATGAGGAAAAGCAGTTGGAGCGCGCAAGACAGTGACTCGTCAGATTTGATTAAAACAACAAAAAAGATTCAGAACTATTTGATCATGGATGAACAAAAACATTCAATGCGAAGGGTTGATTTGAATTTCAATTACTTTTAAGCACCTTGTTAAAAAATGTGCTGTTCTCGAGGAATTCAAGGCCTTGACTTTTATTTGTAAAAAATCAAGCACTTTAAGCACTTCAAGGACCTTGTGCGAACCCTGTTAACACACATCCAGCACCTGCACACAGACACAACATGGTTTAACACTCAGAACGTGTGTTAAATGGTAGTTAGGGGTTAAGTGTCTTGCTCAAGGACACTTCGACACGCTGCCAGGGAGGAGCGGGAATCAAACCCGGGAACCTTCTGATTACCAGATGACCACTCTACCTCACTGTCGCCCTGGCAGTGTCTTTACACTCAAGTCCCAAGTTAATAAGTCTCAAGTCAAGACTCGCTCAAGCAAGTCAGAAGTTAATGCATTCTTTACAAATGTAATAGTTAGTAGTATATTACATGTTAATTAACAGAGTGATAGTTAGTAGTGTATTAAATGTTAACAGATCAGATTCAGATTCAGATGTATATTCAATTATAGCGTATTAAGTTAATATAATATAAGTCCACACCTCCGACAGTCTGGCCTAAAATATAACTTTACACAATTCTCGACTTGTGTATACATGTGTTCCTGAAGAAAGGTTTCCTGGAACAGGAGAACAGCACTAAAGCCTTTACAGCAGGAGGAGGCCAACAGAGCATTAGATCAGTAGAGCCTCAGCGACTCATACTGTACTTACACATCCCAGTCCGTGGTGCAGAGAGCCGATCTGGGGAGGGAGGGGGGGGGGGGGGGGGAAGGAGGGAGACGCAAAGAGAGGAGCATTAGTGTGATCCTCAAAACATATTACAACTATTCATGTCATAACAACTTCAGGAAAGCGGAGGAGCAAAATTAGATTAGACTAGATTCAGATGTGTTGTCATCATGCAGCACAAGTACAGTACAACGGCAACAAGTCTGGCATCCAACCAGAGTGCAAATGTAACAATAAAGTGTGATATTAATATACAATGTACAGGTGATTAAACTGGGTATAAAATATATAAATCAGATGTATGTACAGAGTATTAATATGTACAGTGATACAGGTAAGTCATACTGGCCAGCAGTGTAACTAGTAAGAGTAGGTAAGGAATATGTACAGACATAGATATGTACAGTGATACAGGTATAAAGATGCTACAATCCACACTTAACACTGACGATGGCTGATGATGATGATGATGATGATGATGATGATGATGGGGGGGGGGGGGTCAAAGGTGAAACTCACCGGCTTCTT
>NC_140170.1:3613082-3641983 GCF_963971535.1 Notolepis coatsorum | reverse complement strand
AGAGAGAGAGATAGACAGAGAGACAGACAGAGAGAGATGAATGATTAACACCCCTGAACGCCCTGCACCTCAGTCTCAGACACGTCCCTGAGTCCCTGAGAGTAAGCTTCCTCCTCGACTGAAGACTGTACTGTAATCACCAGCTCCAGTAGACAGAGAGAAACTATTTAGCCACGGACTCCAGCTAATGCCCTCAAATCTAATCCTGTTAGGGGCAAATAAACAGCGTTTTGCCTGAATTACAAAGCTTAGCCATGACTAATGAAAATATAAATACCTTATTGACGTGGCCATTAATCAAAGCACAACGCGTGCACTTGAGACACAAGGCCCTTGTTTGTCCCTGAGGCAAAAACAACAACTAGTCTTTTACTATCATGCACTTGCATCGTGCATCTGTTACTGACTAATATACCTCGCCTATAATTACTACCTACTATGCTAATGTGTCACAAACCTCACAGCACGTTATTAGTTCACAGTGTTGCGTTAAAGAATAAATCAAATAGATGAACACAAGTACAATAACACATTACATTAGTAACGGTACAGAGCTGCTTTACAAAGTGATCATTGATCTCATATCAACTAGTTGTTGTTGTATCTAGAGGGTAATCTAGAGAGTCCAGAATGTATTTACTGCCTCTATATAATCATCAGTGACAGGTAGGAATGTCCGATATTATCGGCCTACCGATATTGGCATTCAAATGTAATATCGGAAATTATCGGTATAAAAAAGAAAAAAAAAGTATTTAAATTTTTTATTTAATTTTTTTTACATTTATTTAAACTTTATTTACCCAGCAAGCAAGTAAGAACACATTCTGATTTTATTTATTGTCAAAAGTATGCATAATGTTGTGTTAATTCCACCGACAAGAGATTATGTTAATGTCAATTACCTGAAATTATTCCGTTTTTTTTGGGGGGGGGGGGGGGACCCTGCATATATCGATATCGGTTGATATCGGTATCGGAAATTAAGAGTTGGACAATATCGGTATATCGGTATCGGTAAAAAAGCCAATATCGAACATCCCTAGTGACAGGTGATCTTGTTTCAGTACCTCGCAGGTTCTTGACGAAGTCCTCCAGCTTCATCTTCCTCTCGGGCTTCACGTTGGGGCTGTACATGTCCGTGTTGAGGAGGATGATGGCGAAGGCCAGATGAAGATGGTGTCGGGGTTCCGGAACTGACGCACCACGCCGGGGTTGCAGATGCAGTACCGCTGGCTGCAGAGAGGGGGAGACAGAGAGAGAGAGAGAGAGAGTTTGCAGATGACCTGGTGCTGCTGTCCCCAACAAAAGAAGGGCTACAACAGCACCTTGACCTTCTGCACAAATTCTCCCAGACATGGGCACTGACAGTAAACCTAAACAAAACTAAAATTATGATATTCCAAAAAAGGCCAGCCTACAACAACAAAAACACAAATTCCTCCTAGACACAATTTCCCTAGAAACCACAAAAAACTACACCTATCTCGGCCTAAACATCAGTGCTACAGGGAACTTCAACCAAGCTGTAAACGACCTGAGAGACAAAGCAAGAAGGGCTTTTTATGCCATAAAAAGAAACATCAAGTTAGACATTCCAATCAAAATCTGGCTCAAAATATTAGACTCCGTCATAGAACCGATTTCCCTATATGGTTGTGAAGTCTGGGGCCCACTTGCAAACCAAGACTTCACCAAATGGGACAAACACCCAATTGAGACTCTGCATGCAGAATTTTGCAAATCCATTGTCTGCACCCAACGGAAAACACCAAATAATGCATGCAGTGCAGAACTAGGAAGATACCCACTAATCATCAAAATTCAAAAAAGAGCATTAAAATTCCACAATCACCTAAAAGAAAGCGACCCAGACACACTCCACAACATAGCCCTCACCCACAGAGAGACCCTCGATAGGATGCCCACTCAGCCAGATGGTTCTGGGACTCTGCTCACAAACACAAGCAGAGCCACCAGACAGAAACCACACTGGACTAAATCAAATTATAAGAAAACAAAAAGAAAACTATCTGACACATTGGAAAGAAACAACCCAAAACCAGAGCATTGAAATGCTATTTGGCCCTAAACAGAGAGTACACAGTGGCAGAATACCTGAGCACTGTGACTGACCCAAAACTAAGAAGATCCTTGACTAGGTACAGACTCAGCGAGCACAGCCTAGCCATCGAGAAAGGCCGCCATAGGCAGACCTGGCTCCCAAGCGAAGACAGACTATGCACCCACTGCACACAAGATGAGGTGGAAACCGAGCTCCACTTCTTAACAACCTGCCCACTATACCAAGACATCAGAGACATATACTTCCCACAAATTGCAAACACCCAAAGAGACTTTGAAAACATGGACAATAACTCAAAACTCCCATACCTACTGGGAGAAATACAAGAATGTGCAAGCACAGCACAAAATACTTCCCAAAAGGTCAGTGAATACCACGATCACAACACCAGAGGGAGCTCCACAAATCATGTTAACCCCAGATTTGGCTCAAACAAGGGACTAAACACGTTTCGCAATTATGCCACATCAATGTGGAACGCCCTACCTAAAGCTGTAAAGGAATGTGAATCACTACCCACTTTCAAAACCACTCTCAAAGAACACCTACGGGGGACTGCAATTCGAAACTGGCCCCTGTAAATGTCCTAACCCAACCCCCTCCAATGTACAGTAAATGACCTAGTATGGTTTTGTCAATATTCCAATGTACAGTTTTGCTTATACAGTTGTACAGTGCTCCCCCCCCCCCAACCCCTCCTACCCAACCCCCCCCCCACCCAACCTCCTCCAATGTACAGTTTTTACGTCAAATGTATATAACTCACTTTTCTGGACTCTTTTTGTATCACAAACAGTACTGTATTTGCAACTCTGGTATGTCATAAATGTATAGATGTAGCAGTACTGTCTTGTGTCATATATGTCCTGATGAATTGAAAATGGGGGAACCTGATGTAAACAAGACGAAAGAGAGAGAGAGATGAGAGAGAGAGAGAGAGCGACGGAGAGCACCTGCTGAGAGAGAGACGAGAGAGAGAGAGAGGAGAGAGAGAGAGAGAGAGAGAGAGAGAGAGAGAGAGAGAAAGAGAAAGAGACAAGAGAAGAGAGAGAGAGAGAGGTTACACATACAGTACCACTGGCTGAGAGAGGGGGGAGACAGAGACCGAGAGAGGTTACACATGCAGTACCGCTGTCTGCAGATATGGGGAGACAGAGAGCGAGAGCAGAGCTTCAGAGAGAGAGAGCAGAGGCTTCAGACACGTCTTTAAAGTACCGCTGCGTGAGAGAGAGTGCAGAGCTTCAGAGAGAGAGAGCAGATTAAACAATCCACATGGAAGATTGTGCTCCTCTTGATTCCAGAGACTGTGTTGTAGAAAAGGATGTCGGGGGAGAACTGAGTGAGGACAGAGTGAGTCATCAGGAGTCCTGCTCTCTGTAAACAAAGTGTGCTTTATTTAGGATTCTACGGGGCATCCCGCGCCATCAATGACTCTGTAGTTTATTCTTCCTGCCGCGTGCCGCGCACGTCACCGAGGCTGAGTCACATTAGATTAGATCAGATTAAAATGTATCGTCATCATGCAGCACAAGTACAGCACAACGAAAATAAGTTTGGCATCCAACCAGAGTGCAAACGTAACAGTAAAGTGTTCCAAAGTAAAGGGGATCAATAAAGGAATATCTTATCTTATCTAATGGATCACTGACGGGGGGTCTTTAAGGTTACATTCAAGACAAGCACCGCAGTATGGATCCTGGTTTGAGAGAGAGCCTCAATTAATATGAACGATGTCGGGTCATTAAGTGAAGGCCTGACCTTTAAAGCCAAATCAATATCCATTCCTGGGAGTGATGGGTTCCACTGGTCGGGACAGGAGTCCATATTGAGACTGTCTGTGTGTCACTACATATCATTAAGATGATACTCCTTATTGTAACAGAACAACCTCCTGGTGACAGGCCTGTCTTCACAACGTCACACTCTCAGGCAGCTCACTGCCATCTCAGTCGCCAGAGCGCTGCTATCGGGTGGAAAACCTCGTATCACCAAATCTCCGACTTATTGGTTAGCTACCTCCTTATACTACATCATTATTGATAAGCTACCTCCTTATACTACATCATTATTGGTAAGCTACCTCCTTATACTACATCATTATTGGTAAGCTACCTCCTTATACTACATCATTATTGGTAAGCTACCTCCTTATACTACATCATTATTGGTAAGCTACCTCCTTATACTACATCATTATTGGTAAGCTAGCTCCTTATACTACATCATTATTGGTAAGCTACCTCCTTATACTACATCATTATTGGTAAGCTACCTCCTTATACTACATCATTATTGGTAAGCTAGCTCCTTATACTACATCATTATTGGTTAGATACCTCCTTATACTACATCATTATTGGTTAGCTACCTCCTTATACTACATCATTATTGATAAGCTACCTCCTTATACTACATCATTATTGATAAGCTACCTCCTTATACTACATCATTATTGGTTAGATACCTCCTTATACTACATCATTATTGGTTAGCTACCTCCTTATACTACATCATTATTGATAAGCTACCTCCTTATACTACATCATTATTGGTAAGCTACCTCCTTATACTACATCATTATTGGTTAGATACCTCCCTATACTACATCATTACTGGTAAGCTACCTCCTTATACTACATCATGATTGGTAAGCTACCTCCTTATACTACATCATTATTGGTAAGATACCTCCTTATACTACATCATTATTGGTAAGCTACCTCCTTATACTACATCATTATTGGTAAGCTACCTCCTTATACTACATCATTATTGGTAAGATACCTCCTTATACTACATCATTATTGGTAAGCTAGCTCCTTATACTACATCATTATTGGTAAGCTACCTCCTTATACTAATAATAGATGGTTTGAATGAATGAATGAATGAATGAATGAATGAATGAAAACTTTATTTAACAGATTGCAGAATGGGTACAATACAGTACGGCTCAATACATACAATTGTTAAGGGGATGCAGACCTGAGAAAGACGTTTGTCTTGTTTCCATCAGGGTCCCCCATTTTCAATTCATATAGACATATATGACATACATGACATACAGATAGTCAGTACTGCTACATCTATACATTTATGACATACCAGATTTGCAAATACAGTACTGTTTGTGATACAGAAGGAGTCAAGAAAAGGGAGTATATACATTTGACGTAGAAACTGTACATTGGAGGTTGGGTGGGGGGGGTTGGGTACATTGGGATATTGACAACCATACTGGGTAATTTACATTGGAGGTGGTTGGGGGGGGGGGGGGGGCGGGGGGCATACTGTATAAACAAGTAACACTGTACATTGAGGGGGGGGGGGAGGAGACACTGTACAAACAAACACAATTGTACATTGAACTATTGACAAAACCATACTAGGTAAATGACTGTACATTGGAGGGGGTTGGACTGATTGGGTTAGGATATTTACAGGGGCCAGTGTTGAATTGCAGTCTCCCGTAGGTGTCCCTTGAGAGAGGTTTTGAAAGTGGGTAGTGATCCACATTCCTTTACAGCTTTGGGTAGGGCGTTCCACATTGATGTGGCATAATTGCGAAACGTGTTTAGTCCCTTATTTGAGCCGAATCTGGGTTTGACATGATTTGTGGAGCTCCCTCTGGTGTTGTGATCGTGGTATTCACTGACCTTTGGGAAGTATTTTGACATGTACATGGGTACCTTGGTCGTGTAGTGTATCTTGTAGACCAGGCCCATTGCAAGTTGTTGTACTCTGTCGTCTACTCTAAGCCATCCTAGGTTGTCGAAGTGGGCAGGGGTGAGGTGGGTTCTAGGAGTAAGGTCAAGCAGTAGTCTGACCAGTTTGTTTTGAGATGTTTGTAATTTTGTTTTTAGCGCCTTTGAGGTGCTTTGGTACCATGAGGTGCAAGCATAGTCGTAGTACCCCTGAATGAGTGCTCCTGCCAGAGTCTTCAGGGTGTTCTTGTTTACCAGAGAGGAGATCCGGTACAAGAATCGAGTTCGTTGGTTGACTTTTTTTATTACATTGGATGCCATTTTGTCACAGGAGAGATTAGCCTCTAGGATGGACCCCAGGTAGGTAATTTCATCTTTCCTTGTGACAATATTGTCACCCACTGTAACTGAGAAGCCGTCGGTCTTGCTGAGTTTGTTATTTGAGCCGAAGAGAATGGACTCTGTTTTGCCCATGTGTAATGATAGTTTGTTATCAGCGAGCCATATGCAGATTCTGCCTAGTTCCGAGCTGAGGGTTTTTTCAACCTGTAACTTGTTCTTGTCAGAGACCAGCAGGGCTGAGTCGTCCGCAAACAGGAACAAGTTGCAGTCACAAGCTGACGACATGTCATTTGCATAAATTAGGAACAGTAGCGGTCCTAGTATGCTTCCTTGTGGAACACCACAGCTCACTGTGAGGGGGGGGGATAGGGTACCGTTTACCTCCACCATCTGTTCCCTCCCCTCAAGGTAGGATTGCATCCAGCTCACTGATAGACTATCAAAACCAATTGCTTTTAGCTTGTCAATCAGAATGGAGTGATTGACCGTGTCAAAGGCCTTTTGTAGGTCCAGCATGACCATGCCGCAGTATTTGCCTGCGTCCACCTCTTGTTTGATGTGGTCATTCAAATAGAGAAGGCATGTGTCAGTGGAGTGGGATGTTCTGAAGCCAGATTGGAATTCGTAGATTAGATTTTTTTCCGCTAGGTACTTTTCGACCTGTTCGTAGACTATTTTTTCCATGACTTTCGAGATGGAGGTGAGAATAGAAACAGGGCGGTAGTTGCCTGGGTCTAATTTGCTGCCCTTTTTGTGCAGAGGGGTCACCCTCGCAATTTTGAAGTCCTTGGGGACGTGTCCCTGTTTTATGGAGAGGTTTATTATGTGTGTGATGATTGGTGTGATGGCGGCTGCTGAGTCTCTGAGGAATTTGGAGGGGATGTTGTCATGGCCAGTGGCCTTTATCAGGTGACTTCCTACGTTTGGTCCGCGTTTGGTCCGATGAAGCGAACCGAGACCTACGTTTTCATGTGGACCAGAGTTTGTGTGTTTGGTCCGCGGACCGAGTTCGACGCGCATTCACACAAACCCGAAAAACCGGACTATAGAATTCTGGTCCGATAGTCCGGACCAAACAGCCCCTGTGTGAAAGCGACCTTACTGACACTTGTTATATGTGACTGTCCTGTATGTATTTATGTATTTATTGTGGGGATTGGGAGGTGGGAGGGGGGCGTTTGATGTTCCATGTTGATGTCCCAGTGCTTAAATAACATGCTGTACCGCAAACGATTACCACCAACCATAGCTGTGTGGCATTAACAGTATCTTGTATCTTGTATCATTATTCGAATAGGATTTTGAAGGTTTACATTAGGGCTGTCAACGTTAATGCTTTAACTTTGGAGATTAATTTAAATAATTTAAAGCATTAAAATAAATTAATCTAGATTAATCTATGGAGTGAAAAATCGTCAACGTTCTGAACTTTCAGCAGTATCTTTGCTTGTTCTTTTTTTGCATCGACCCATGCACCTTTTTGAAAATCATCTGACATGAAGATGGAACACATTTTTTGTTGTTAATATGATTTATATTACTGGTAGTTCATACAAGACATTATTGTCCTCTAATTGTCCTTTGTGTTGATTTTACATTAATTCCATGATTTTACTCAAGTAAATATCTGTTACAAGCTTCGGTCTTAAGTAGAAAAATGCAAATTTTTATCTAGATCCCAATCTTTTACCAAAAAATACACGGGTGTCGATCTGAACATTTGAGGTCGATTGTCTCATTTCTTGACAGGTTGACACTCGGGGCTCCTGGGCTCCAGACAGCAGATATTAGCAGATGTTTATCTCCCTAATGCTGTCGGGCCCCTGCAGGGTGTCCTGAAGCTGAGGCACATTCTCTCCGAGCCGCAGATGATTATAGGTTTGGAAGAGCAAGGTTTAATGGACGGTATTTAATGGGCTGCATTTATATGTCTCTTTTATCCAAATCGCTTTACAACTTATGCCTCACATTCACTCACACGTTCACACACCGACGGCGGAGGCGACCGTGCGAGGTGCCGACCCGCTCATCAGGAGCAGTTAGGGGTTAAGTGTCTTGCTCAAGGACACTTCCGACAGGCTGCCGCGAGGAGCCGGAATGGAACGGGGAACCTTCTGATTAGGCAGAGGAGCTAATAAAACCCATTTAGTTAATCTTTGCATATCGGTGCCCACATTAAAAAAAAAAAAAAAAAAAAAACGAATTTGGCTCATTTGTAAAACACTAACCGTGTTATCAAGCATGTGAGTCAGACTGCATTATGAACTGAACGTGTCTGCGCAGACTGCAGCTATTTTCAGGTTTCACTTTCAGATGAGGTTTAACTTCAGGTGAAGGAGAGAAACAAGCTCTAGAGACGACATGTTACACAGAGACAGCGGGGGATTCTGAAGTATTTCAGATTAAACCCAGCAGCAGTGAACGCTCGACTAGAGAGGAGCTCAAAGGACCAGTCCAGACCAGCAGCAGTATGTTTGACTGGAGAGGAGCTCAAAGGACCAGTCCAGACCAGCAGCAGTATGTTTGACTGGAGAGGAGCTCAGATGACCAGTCCAGACCAGCAGCAGTATGTTTGACTGGAGAGGAGCTCAGAGGACCAGTCCAGACCAGCAGCAGTATGTTTGACTGGAGAGGAGCTCAGAGGACCAGTCCAGACCAGCAGCAGTATGTTTGACTGGAGAGGAGCTCAGAGGACCAGTCCAGACCAGCAGCAGTATGTTTGACTGGAGAGGAGCTCAGAGGACCAGTCCAGACCAGCAGCAGTATGTTTGACTGGAGAGGAGCTCAGAGGACCAGTCCAGACCAGCAGCAGTATGTTTGACTGGAGAGGAGCTCAGAGGACCAGTCCAGACCAGCAGCAGTATGTTTGACTGGAGAGGAGCTCAGAGGACCAGTCCAGACCAGCAGCAGTATGTTTGACTGGAGAGGAGCTCAGAGGACCAGTCCAGACCAGCAGCAGTATGTTTGACTGGAGAGGAGCTCAGAGGACCAGTCCAGACCAGCAGCAGTATGTTTGACTGGAGAGGAGCTCAGAGGACCAGTCCAGACCAGCAGCAGTGAACGCTCGACTGGAGAGGAGCTCAGATGACCAGTCCAGACCAGCAGCAGTATGTTTGACTGGAGAGGAGCTCAGAGGACCAGTCCAGACCAGCAGCAGTATGTTTGACTGGAGAGGAGCTCAGAGGACCAGTCCAGACCAGCAACAGTATGTTTGACTGGAGAGGAGCTCAGAGGACCAGTCCAGACCAGCAGCAGTATGTTTGACTGGAGAGGAGCTTTAAGGGGCTCTCACCTGTAGGTCTCTATAGGGTTTAAAGGGCTCTCACCTGTAGGTCTCTATAGGGTTTAAAGGGCTCTCACCTGTAGGTCTCTATATGGTTTAAAGGGCTCTCACCTGTAGGTCTCTATAGGGTTTAAAGGGCTCTCACCTGTAGGTCTCTATAGGGTTTAAAGGGCTCTCACCTGTAGGTCTCTATAGGGTTTAAAGGGCTCTCACCTGTAGGTCTCTATAGGGTTTAAAGGGCTCTCACCTGTAGGTCTCTATAGGGTTTAAAGGGCTCTCACCTGTAGGTCTCTATAGGGTTTAAAGGGCTCTCACCTGTAGGTCTCTATAGGGTTTAAAGGGCTCTCACCTGTAGGTCTCTATAGGGTTTAAAGGGCTCTCACCTGTAGGTCTCTATAGGGTTTAAAGGGCTCTCACCTGTAGGTCTCTATAGGGTTTAAAGGGCTCTCTCACCTGTAGGCCTCGATCAGACGCTCCACCTTCTGGGCCTCGCCCTGGACCCGGATGTGGGCCTGGAACTTCCGGAGCGCCTCGTCCAGCTCCATGGCTGAGAAGTCCATCTCGTCCACCACACAGCTGAGGAGACACAACGCCATGTGGTCAGTCAGCTTCCGAGACAGTGCAGCGCAGCCTACTTATTATTACATTACTGTATTGTCATCATGCAGCACAAGTACAGTACAATGAAAATAAGTGTGGCGTCCAACCAGAGTGGAAATGTAACAGTAAAGTGTGATAGTAATATACAATGTACAGGTGATTAAACTGGGTATAAAATATATAAATGAGTACTACTGAGTAATAGTGCTAATCAGATGTATGTACAGAGTTGTAGT
Organism: Notolepis coatsorum; assembly: GCF_963971535.1. NCBI lineage: Eukaryota > Metazoa > Chordata > Actinopteri > Aulopiformes > Paralepididae > Notolepis > Notolepis coatsorum. Next base: position 3,631,732 of record NC_140170.1, on the reverse strand, counting down.
ATTAATATGTACAGTGATACAGGTATAAAGACACTATGGTAGTAAGTCATACTGGCCAGCAACGTAACTAGTAAGAGTAGGTAAGGGATATGTACAGATATAGAAATAGTATCTACAGATATGTAACAAGGATTATATGCAGCTCACAAAACATCACTACAAATAAGAACGATGTCATGATATGTTATATGTTGTTCATTATTTGGAGGCCATTATCAGGCTCCCGCCAAAAGCTTTAAATAGCTTCTTGGGAGACCTGGCACATGCACACAATTTTGATGATGATGTTCCGACGATGATGACATCGTATCATATCGTGTTAAATTAATCAATTAAATTAAATTAAATTCATGATGATGAAAGGCTACATCTTCAGCAGGTGTGTTACAGGTTACAGCACCGGGTGAAGCAGGACTTCAGGGAGGTTTCGGAGAAGCCCTGTTTTAAAAGCCCTGTGGATACTTTAGAGTGACACACTTTATATTGATCTATTATTAAACAGATTGGCACTACATCCATACCCCATTTGCACCCTACCCTAAGTTTTGTACCCCATCTCATTTATGCATTGTACCTCACTCACTGTTACTTTTTTACTCTGTGTTGTATATTGTATATATTATGTATATTGACGTTACTTACTTTTACTTACTTTTTTAAATTATGTTTTTTTTTGGTAGATTTTTATTTGTTTGTACTACCGGGCAGTCCGGTAGAGAGAGAGAGAGAGAGAGAGAGGAAGAACGGGAGACAGAGCGGGGGGGAAGACATTCGGCAAAGGACGCCGGGTCCGGGAATCGAACCCGGGTCGGCCGCTTCGCGACGCAGCGCGTTACATGGGTCGCCACTTGGGTGCCCCTTAATTACTTTTTTTTTTACTTACTTTCTTTTTTTACTGTATGTAGCACACTCTCAGGGGCTCTTTCATAAAATAAGCATTTCATATAAAGTATTCTGTATTTTGTTGCGACATATAATAAAGAAACTTGAAAGTCGAAAAAACGTTCAAGGCGTCTGGCTGCCTCCTTCTCTGCATCTCAATGGGGCTGCGGGTCTGAGTGGACTGTTGACTCACCGCCTCAGACAAGACGTCTGTCGGAACACAGAGACCTCGGAACACAGAGACCTCAGAACACAGAGACCTCAGAACACAGAGACCTCAGAACACAGAGACCTCAGCCTCTCGGACACAGAGACTACCAGGCGCTATTTTAATAACAGAGGAGTCACTAAAGATTAGATTCAAATGTAGTGTCATCATCATGCAGCACAAGTACAGTACAAGGAAAAGAAGTTTGGCGTCCAACCAGAGTGCAAATGTAACAGCATATATATATATATCCATATTTGTCTGAATATACCTGCATATAATCCTTCTATATACCTACTTATACACCTGCATATAACTCTGTATGATAGCATGTACAATAATGCTGTATCTATGTACTGTATATATGTACTGTATATATGTATATATATATATATATATATATATATATATATATATATATATATATATATATATATATATATATATATATATTAAAAAATATATATATATCCATCCATCCACGTCTGTCTGTACATACCTGCATATAATCTTGTTAATATTGTTACATATCTGTAGATACTATTTCTATATCTGTACATATCCCTTACCTACACTCTTACTAGTTACACTGCTGGCCAGTGTGACTTACTACCATAGTGTCTTTATACCTGTATCACTGTACATATTAATACTACAACTCTGTACATAAATCTGATTAGCACTATTACTCAGTAGTGCTAATTGATATATTTCATACCCAGTTTAATCACCTGTACATTGTATATTACTATCACACTTTACTGTTACATTTGCACTCTGGTTGGATGCCAAGCTTCTTTTCGTTGTACTGTACATGTGCTGCATAATGACAATACATTTCAATATAATATAATTGAATCTAATCTCGATATAGATATTTCCTGTTTTTAATTTGATCAGTTCCACAGTGAAACCTCGACTGAAGCGGTTTTCATGGCAAACTGGCGACTGGAAACAGAAGTTATGGCTGTAATGGCTGTTTGAAAATGCTAATGTCTCTCTGATAGTTACACTTGTCAAGTCAAGTCAAGTCAAGTCAAGAGTTTTAATTGTCACGGCATACAGGTATACAATGAAATGCGGGTGGTCTTGCCCGCAACGATGTGCAATACAGTGGTACATATAATAGAATCAAAAGAAGAAACAACATTGTGCAGTAACAGATAGCAGGTAACATGGAGTGACATCTCGGTATCTGTACATAGTTATTTACAGCGCATGTGTGACATGCTAGTTAGCTTTGGTAGTGCAATACACTGTTCCTGTTATTCTAATTTAAAGTGACCTTTCCTTTGGCCATAAGTGTGCGTGTGTGCGACATGAGTGTGTGCCCGCTCATGTTAAAGTGTTAAGTGGCTGCTCGTGTGTGAGCGTGCACAGTGTGCGTGTCGTGTGTGTGTTCATGTGTGCTTGTGTGTGGACAGTTCAATGTTCTGAGCACTCAATGTACATTGTTCATGGCTCTGATGGCCTGGGGGAAGAAGCTGAGCCTAAACCGCTCTGTCCTAGTAGCTGAGATTTGCAGGCGTCTGCCTGACCTCAGCAGCTGAAACAGGCTGTTATTGGGGTGGTGAGGGTCTTTCATTATCCTGCAGGCTCTGGATTTGCACCTCTTGTTGTATAGAACCTGCAGGGGGGGTAGTGCAATACCCGTGGTATGCTCGGCTGAGCGCACCACTTTCTGTAGGGCCTTCTTGTCCTGTGCCGTGCTGTTTCCATACCAGGCAGTGATGTTTCCGGTCAGGATGCTCTCTACAGCTCCTGAGTAGAAGGACTGGAGTATCTTCCCCGATACTCTGAACTTCCTTAACCGTCTCAGGTGGTAGAGACGCTGTTTCGCCTTCTTTACTACTGTGCCTATGTGTGTTGACCATGTCAGGTCCTCTGAGATGTGGACCCCCAGGTACTTGAAGCTGCTCACCCTGTCCACGGTAGCCCCGTTTATCATCAGTGGTGTGTGTGTCTCCTGCTGTCCTCTCCTATAATCCACGATCAGTTCCTTGGTTTTGCCAATGTTCAGGAGCAGGCTGTTGTCCTGGCACCAGCGTTCCAGTACCTCCACCTCCTCCCGGTAGGCCTTCTCGTCGTTGTCCGAGATCAGCCCCACCACCACCGTGTCATCTGCGAACTTCACTATGGAGTTGGAGCTGAACTTGGCCACACAGTCGTGTGTGTAGAGTGAGTACAGCAGGGGGCTCAGAACACAGCCCTGGGGGGACCCGATGCTCAGGGTGATGGTGTTGGAGGTCTGACCCCCCACCCTGACCGCCTGGGGTCTTTCGCTCAGAAAGTCCAGTACCCAGGCGCTCAGGGCGGAGCTCAGACCTAGCTCGATCAGCTTGTCCACCAGTCTGGTGGGGACTATGGTGTTGAACGCTGAGCTGTAGTCAATGAACAACAGTCTCACATAGCCCCCCTTCTGACGGTCAAGGTGCGAGAGGGTGCTGTGCAGTACCTGGGAGACCGCGTCGTCGGTGGACCTGTTTGTCCTGTATGCAAATTGCATAGGGTCCATATCACTGGGGAGGGAGGCACAAATGTGGTCCTTGACCAGCCTCTCGAAACATTTCATGACCACAGAGGTGAGTGCCACCGGTCTGTAGTCATTTGGACATGCTGGGGAGGGTTTCTTCGGCACAGGGATGATGGTAGACCTCTTGAAGCAGGCAGGGACCACTGACTCCGCCAGTGATTGATTAAATATGACGGTGAACACAGAACACACTTGTGTGAGGAGGGCAGTGTTTCCCCTGAAAAGAAATTCAACAGCGGCGCTGTGCTGCGCGCACGTGCTGCCGGAATCCATATTTGTGCGCGCTGCCGGAGAAATAACTTAAAACTACCTTAGAATTGTTCGAGATTTAGGTTATTCATGTTCATGTTCATGGAGTCATGTCCGTGTGAATCTGCTAGGATGTTTCTGGTGTGTCCGCTGACACTAGAAGTGCTCTGGAGGCCCAGGTAGCTGTATATTTGTACACTGCAAAAAATTTAATCTTATCAAGTGAACATATCTTGTACTTGGTACAATAAGTCCAATATTGAGTAGAATTATCTTGAATTATCTTATTCCACTGGCAGATAATTTTGCAATTTTTTATTAATTTTTTGGTCAATTTAATCTTGTTTTAAGAAAATGAATGAATGAAAAAGTTTATTTTTGAACATGTATTCTCCACATTCCTCCAAACAAATCACAGTATCAAGCTCCGTCAAACAGAACAATCATAATAAAAAAAGAGATTATAAACAAAAAGCCAAGAGCAATGTAGTTAGTTAGTTGACATGTTCAAAAAAGGAGTAGAGGGAAGCTTAAGCTTATTGATCCCTACCCCCTTACATTTACATTTGTTCTTCCATTCATTTTACTTGATATAACATAATTTTGTATAATACATTATAGAATATACTTTTACTTATAGTACAAAAAGAAAAAACTTGAGTCACTTGACAGCAGTGAATACAGTACAGCACTACATAACACAATATAACATAACTTTGTTTATCCTCATTACTCATTTCTGTATTTCTCTAATGTGTATTTTTTAAGCTGCTTTTTAAATTGTGCAATATGTTTACTCAGTTTGATGTATTCAGGTAAATCATTCCACAACTTCACTCCACAAACGGATATGCACATGCTTTTCAGCGTAGTGTGTACCATTGTTTAAGATTCTCTCTCCCTCTTAAATTATATTCTCCTTCCCTGTCTCTGAACCATCTTTGAATGTTGCCTGAGATTAGTTTATATCTGGCTTTGTATACAATGAGGGCAGTTTTGAAATCAACTAGGTCCATACATTTCAATGTTTGTAGCTTTATAAATAAGTTATTGGTGTGTTCATAATATCCTACATTGTTGACTATTCTTATTGCTTTTTTGTTTTGCATGGTGCATATTGGCTGTAGAGTGCTTAAAACAAGATTAAATTGACCAAAATGATCTGCTGCTGAATGCATATCAGGGAAACACTGGAGGGACCGTCTCTATTGTCTCCAGACACAGATGTAAACAGAGAGATGCTCACTGGCTCAGACTCGGAGTGGAATCAGATCGAAGGAGGGCTGTTATCAGCCTCCTCCTCCTCAGGGGGTGAATAACACAACGTCTCATGCATACTAACGAGCTGGCAGGGAACGCACACTAACTCATGCGGCAACCGCTAAAACAATCACTTTAAACAAAAAGTCACTTTAAAAAATAGAAAGTCACTTTAAAGGAAGCAGGTACTGTATAGTATAGTTTAGATACATTACGAATTGTAAATTGTATATTGTATAGTAGTGTACCAGTTTCTCAGGAACTTAGCATGTCTTTTTTTCCCCATGCATATCTTGTGTCTTACCTATTTTAATTGTTTTCTATGCCTATTTTATTATTGTATTTTGCACAATCAATGCGGGCATGACCACCCGCATTTCCACTGTATGCCCTGGTATGTATGCGACAAATAAACCTCTTGATTCCTGATGAACTGAGGCGGAACACCACACTCACTCCAGCACGTCTCTGTTGAACTGCTTCTGCCGGTTCCCCAGGAACTCTCCGATCATCTGTCTGCTCAGGCCCTTCCTCTGCAGCAGGAAGTGAGCCACGCCCACCGGAGTGTCGGGCACGAAGCTGCGCTCCATCAGATACTGGACGCCCTTCTCTGGTTTCCTGCAGGCGGGGGAGGGGGGGAGAGGGGGGGGGGGGGGGGGGAGAGAGAGGGTACAGTAGCGGGTGAGGGGGAGCGAGAGGGGGGAGAGAGAGTTAAAAAGGGATGGAGAGAGAGTGTGTGTGAGAGAGAGAGAGAGAGAGAGGAGGTGGGAGAGAAGAGAGAGATGAGGGGAGAGAGAAGAGAGAGAGTGGGGGAGGGAAAGAGAGAGAGTGGGGGAGGGAGAGAGAGGGTACAGTAGCGGGTGAGGGGAAGCGAGAGGGGGGAGAGAGAGTTAAAAAGGGATGGAGAGAGAGTGTGTGTGAAAGAGAGAGAGAGGAGGTGGGAGAGAAGAGAGAGAGGAGGGGAGAGAGAAGAGAGAGAGTGGGGGAGGGAGAGAGAGGGTACAGTAGCGGGTGAGGGGGAGCGAGAGGGGGGAGAGATATTTAAAAAGGGATGGAGAGTGTGTGTGAGAGAGAGAGAGAGAGAGAGGAGGCGGGAGATAAGAGATGAGAGAGGAGGGAGGAGAGAGAAAGAGAGAGAGAGAGAAAGAGAGAGGAGGGAGAAAACACTATCCAAATCTGTGATTTGTTGTACTTGTAGTTGTAAGGAGTTCTGATAGAGGGAGGGGGGATATAACAGGGGGGGGGGGGGGTGGAGGGAGTTATGATAGAGGGAGGGGGGGTATAGAACAGGGGGGGTCTCTGTTTCTCCAGGGTGCTTATCACACATGATTAAAAGGAACTTCATGGTCGGCGTCCAACACAAAAGAAAATCCTCTGGCAAGATTTGACGGAGATAAAAACAAATGGAGGCTGGAGAGATTGATAGACCCTCCATATGTTCAGGTTTCACTTAGTATTACAGCAAGTAAATCCTCCTTAAAACCCCCTTTTTAGCTCTTAAAACAAATGATGTTGCGAGCGGTTATCAATTGAGTGGAAAAGGATCTTTCAGACGACCCTTTAATCATCACAGCCTGTGTCTCGACCACGGAGTACGGTGCCTGCTATCGCAAAAGAAAACAATTAGGCCATCAATCATTTCAGGTCTTTTACACGGTGGAGGCTGATTGCGTTTCATCACGAGCATGCTTCAAAAGAACCACGCTGTATAACAGACCTCGTCTAGGGGAGGCATTTGGGTGCGAGCGGATGGATATTACACACGGAGTACGTACTTGTTGAAGAGGTTGCGTGCGAGCGGGTGTAGTACGTACTTGTTGAAGAGGTTGCGTGCGAGCGAGTGGAGTACGTACTTGTTGAAGAGGTTGCCTGCGAGCGAGTGTAGTACGTACTTGTTGAAGAGGTTGCCTGCGAGCGAGTGTAGTACGTACTTGTTGAAGAGGTTGCCTGCGAGCGAGTGTAGTACGTACTTGTTGAAGAGGTTGCCTGCGAGCAAGTGTAGTACGTACTTGTTGAAGAGGTTGCGTGCGAGCGAGTGGAGTACGTACTTGTTGAAGAGGTTGCGTGCGAGCGAGTGGAGTACGTACTTGTTGAAGAGGTTGCGTGCGAGCGAGTGGAGTACGTACTTGTTGAAGAGGTTGCGTGCAAGCGAGTGGAGTACGTACTTGTTGAAGAGGTTGCGTGCGAGCGAGTGGAGTACGTACTTGTTGAAGAGGTTGCGTGCGAGCGAGTGGAGTACGTACTTGTTGAAGAGGTTGCGTGCGAGCGAGTGGAGTACGTACTTGTTGAAGAGGTTGCGTGCGAGCGAGTGTAGTACGTACTTGTTGAAGAGGTTGCGTGCGAGCGAGTGGAGTACGTACTTGTTGAAGAGGTTGCGTGCGAGCGAGTGGAGTACGTACTTGTTGAAGAGGTTGCGTGCAAGCGAGTGGAGTACGTACTTGTTGAAGAGGTTGCGTGCGAGCGAGTGGAGTACGTACTTGTTGAAGAGGTTGCGTGCAAGCGAGTGGAGTACGTACTTGTTGAAGAGGTTGCGTGCAAGCGAGTGGAGTACGTACTTGTTGAAGAGGTTGCGTGCGAGCTAGGGCTGAGCCCAAACGTTTGGACCTTTGTTCGTTACGTTGGCATTAGAATTCTAAATCAACATTCGAATTTTTAATAAAAGTTAATATTCTTTTTTTATATATATATATATATATATATATATATATTCTTTTTTTATTATTCATTCTGTTAAAGTTTAAACCAATGGGGTTTTTCTTCACCGCTGCAGATAAAGATTAGGCTACACTAGTATTATAGTATTAAAACTGATGAGTTATATTCATTAAAGAAAGTTGATTTAATTAAAAGAAAAACTAATTTAATCAGATTAATCACTTTATTCAAATTGAGGATTTAGTTTGAGGATATTTATAAAAAAAATCAAAATAAAAACTTTTATTTGAATTTATTTATTTTAGATTATTTTCTTAATTTTATAAAAAAAACCGAAGGTTCGAACGTCCGTTTAGAAAAACCCTGACGATGTTCGAAGCCCAAAAACAGGCTTCGGGGAAACGGCTCTAGTGCGAGCGAGAGCGAGTGGAGTACCCCCTTGAGAGAGCGGGTGGATCCGACAGACCGACGGAGCACCTACTTGTTGAAGAGGTTCAGGCCGATGCGGTAGTGCCTCTTGCGGATGAGGTCGTTGCTGAAGGCGGGCGAGTCCCAGCTGTTGCGCGTCTCCTTGTGGTACGTCTGCTTGCAGAGCGTCTGCTCCCGCAGGCTGTCGCGGGACGACGACTCCGAGCTGCAGTTGATGGTGTCGTTGGAGTTGGACGTGCTGTTGACGCTGTCGTTGTCGCCGTCCGAGAAGTCCGACTCCGACTTGCTCTGCCGGTTGGCCGTGCCGTTGATGGCCAGGTGGGCCTCCGGCTGCCGGGGCCGGTGGTGGCGGGGGGGGGCCGCCGTCTCCTCCTAATCAAAATCAAAATCAAATCAAATGTATTTGTAAGGCCCGACAACTACTGTAGTGATGCACCGATAACCGATATTAATATTGCTGTTCTGGCCGATACCGATATTTACCGATGTCGATATCTCTGTATAGAAAACACTTTTTTATGATAATCAAATAAAGAGCTATTTTCCAAAACGCATATTTTTTTTTACTTTTGTAACTTATTTTCAGAAATGACTGATATTTTGAAACTATTTAAGGCCAAAACATGTAAAAAAAAATAAATAATATCAGCCGATATTATATCGGCGGCCGATATATCGTGCATCACTACCGACAACACACGTTAATGTCCGGACACGTCTTCTTTAAACAAGTCAAGAAGAAACATCACAATAAGTCAAGAACAAAACAAAAACACCATAAAGTCCAAAATGTTTAAAATAAATGCAAAATTAATGCAACAATCCCAGGCGTACCCCACGCGAAGGCAAGGAAAAACTCACTAAAACCTAGCAATAGGAAAAAATGCACCACAGGCAGTGTGGAGGAGAGAAACCTTAGAAGGGCCATTCAAGGGGGGATCTCCCTTATTAGATGTCTGTGATAGTAGTGTTGCGGTCCAAAGGAGCCGCAGTCGACTGGCCAACCTCTTAGTCGAATATAATAAAAAAAATTAATACATTAAAATAATTTTTTTTTCTTCTTTTTTTTTAATCATTCTTTCCAAAAGAAAAGAGGCCTAGAAGCGTGGCTAACACTAATGGCGCACATACCAGAGGCTAACTGCCTACGAAAACAGGCACAGAGGCACTGAAAGAGGATTTCACCCATCTAATCTAATGAACACACTAGACTAGACAAATATCAAGATGTATCCATCAGTGGACCAATTGCATGCTTTTTCAGAGGACAAGAAGCCTTCAGTCGACTCCTTCAGACATTAAGCACCCCCCACAGCCCAAATGGAATGATAAAAAAGAAAAAAAGATTTTTTTTTTTTTTAAATGTTATACCTTTTTTTTTTTTTTTTTTAATATATATATTTTTTTAAGTCGACCAATAGTCGACTAACGGCAAATTTTGACCAATCCTAGTCGACCATCCAAATCCTTAGTCGGGGACAGCCCTAATCCGTACCGAACCGAACAAGTTTCAGTGTGTACTGTACCGTACCGAACGGCTGTGTAGTGTACTGAATGAATACAACGTTATGTTAACCACTAACGACCGCCCACCGGGGGCTGTTTTTTTCCCAATCTAATATAATAATAATAATAAAAAAAAAATGTACAAGTCGATTATTAATTTCAATATAGAATATTCGTTGACAGCCCTACAAGTACAATTAGTTACTGCACTACATCACCCCTGAGTGGAACATGGAAAGCCAAACTTTCCCCCACTGTACCGAAAACCCGTACCGAACCTTGACTTGAAAACCGAGGCACGTACCGAACCGTGGTTTTTGTGTACCGTTAGTGGTCATCCCTATGTTCCCCGGGTCCTATGTTCCCCGGGTTCTATGTTCCCCGGTAGCCGCAAAGGGTTCTATGTTCCCCGGGTCCTATGTTTCCCCGGTAGCGAGTGGATTCCAAAGATAGTGACTTTTATTATGTTTCCCCGGTAGCGAGGTAGCGAGTGGATTCCAAAGATAGTCACTTTTATAGATAATTCATTTGTATCTCAACGGAGTCACGGATCTAGTCGGGCCACGTAGCATTATGTCGACAAAAATCGAATACAATAAACAAGTGTAAATCAAATAATTTAAAACAACGAAGTTTAGCCTATTAAATCGTTTTTATAAGCGTTCGTTCTTGTTTGCGGGATAATTCATTTGTATCTCAACGGAGTCACAGATCTAGTCGGGCCACGTAGCATTATGTCGAGAAAAATCAAATACAATAAACAAGTGTAAAATAAATAATTTTAAACGAAGTTTAGCCTATTAAATCGTTTTATAAGCGTTAGTTCTTATTTGCCTGTGTGAGAAGCATCCATCTGCAGAACGTCAGCCCAGCACTGTTCCCTACCGTTACACCCCTACTTGGTAAGCATGCACTCATATGTGTAGTGAAACACAGATAAGTGCATGCGATAGCAACTGAACATTTTGAAAGATTAAAGATCTATTTGAGGCAAAGGGGCGGCGTACTGTACCTCCCCCCGGGCGGGGCCTCTGGGCGGCAGGCCGTGGTGGCCCCCCCCCGCGTGTTTGGGGCTGCCCTGCCGGCTGCCGACGCCGCACTGCTCGTAGGCGCTCTGCCTCTTGGAGGAGCTGCTGCGGTCGGAGCGGTCGCTGAGCTCCACCGAGCTGTCGCTGGGCGGCTCGATGGTCAGCAGGGGCAGGTGGTCGGCCTGATGACGCGGCCCCCGCCGCCGCTGCTGCTCCTGGCGCTGCTCCTCCAGGGACGGCGTGCTGCGGCAGCTGGTGTCCGTGTCGCCCCCCCCCTTCTCGTCCTTGCCATGCGCCAGGGACCAGTAGTCCTGCGAGGAGGAGGCGGCGAGGAGGGAGGAGCGGAGTAGCCGCGCCTCCGACTCCGTGCTGGACGGCCGGTCCACGGACTGAGACAGGGGCAGGGGCGGCGACAGCTCCTCCTCGTCGATGTAGAGCGTCACGTCGCTGTAGGACGCCGTCATCTCGTCCAGCTTGCGGTGGTGGTGGTGGTCGGCGGCGGCGCGGGAGGAGGAGGAGGGCTTGTTGGCCTGGTAGACGACCTCCCTCCCTGCGGTGTCCTGGTGGTGGTGGCCGCGTGGCAGGGGTGGCGTCGGCGTCTCGGGCAGGCCGCCACCGTCCTCGCCGTGGAGGCTCCGGCAGTTCAGCGCGTCGTCTATGGACTCCGCCAGGGACTTGACCTGCCGGGAGAAGGCGTCCTCCAGCTCCGTGATGGCGTCGGTGAAGTCCGTCTGACCCGCGGGGGACTTGTCGTCGTCGTCCCCCGTGTCGTCGGCCCTGCCGCACTCCGACTGCAGCGCCAGAGCGCCGACCCCGTCGTCGTCCTCCGTCAGCGACACCTGTTTGCCCTCGAAGTAGGAGGCGCTGTGGACCTTCTCGGGTCCTTCGAAGGAGAACTGCATCCTCATGTTGGACAGCACGATGCGCCGGGACATGCGGTTCTCGGACATGGAACTCCTGAGCCGCTCGAAGTTCTTGTTCATCTGGTAGTGGCGGAAGGCCGTCTGGATGGTGCGCGCCGCGTGCCGGGTTATGAAACGCCCACCATATTTACGCTCTAACATCTCCACCTGCGGGGGAGGGGGGTAGGGGGGGGGGAGAGAGAGAGAGAGAGAGAGAGAGAGATGTGAAAATTACAGAAATATTAGGGAGGAATTCTTTCCAAAAATTGAAATAATTTCCCCAGAATTCCAAAGTATGACAGAAGTGCAGAAATTGCCATTCCTCCTGGGGGAACAGAAAGAATGTGCAGTTTTAGCTGCAAAATATGTCAATTCATGTCACAAGAAAAGGGACAACCAGTAGGACACATATACTATATATATATATGTACCATGTTTTATTCACCGCACCATCTCCTTTATTTCTTTGATCTTGTTCTGTTGATATTGTTGTTGTATTGTATAATGTTGTTTGCTGTTTATGTCATAATTGTGCTTTGGCAACATTTGTGAAATTTCATGCCAATAAAGCTTTTTGAATTGAATTGAATTGAGAGAGAGAGAGAGAGAGAGAGAGAGAGAGAGAGAGAGAGAGAGAGAGAGAGAGAGAGAGAGAGAGAGAGAGAGAGAGAGAGAGAGAGAGAGAGAGGTGATGATTCCCTAGACACCTCTTATGAAGCAGCTGGCGGGCGGCCAGTGTAAATGCAAAACAACCCACTAAACGCATATGGCTGCGAATGACCCTCGTAACACGGGATGATATATAGTTGTAGTTATATAATCATAGTTATAGTTAACCCTTAGAGACCCACCGTAGACCAGTTTTTGATATTTAGGGGGAGATAGCAGGTCAACAGTAGATCTTTAGTGGGAGATAGCAGGTCAACAGTATATCTTTAGGAGGAGATAGCAGGTCAACAGTAGATCTTTAGGGGGAGAGAGCAGGTCAACAGTAGATCTTTAGGGAGAGAGCAGGTCAACAGTAGATCTTTAGGAGGAGATAGCAGGTCAACAGTAGATCTTTAGGGGGAGATAGCAGGTCAACAGTAGATCTTTAGGAGGAGATAGCAGGTCAACAGTAGATCTTTAGTGGGAGATAGCAGGTCAACAGTAGATCTTTAGGGGGAGATAGCAGGTCAACAGTAGATCTTTAGGGGGAGACAGCAGGTCAACAGTAGATCTTTAGTGGGAGACAGCAGGTCAACAGTAGATCTTTAGGGGGAGACAGCAGGTCAACAGTAGATCTTTAGTGGGAGATAGCAGGTCAACAGTAGATCTTTAGGGGGAGATAGCAGGTCAACAGTAGATCTTTAGGGGGAGATAGCAGGTCAACAGTAGATCTTTAGGGGGAGACAGCAGGTCAGCAGTAGATCTTTAGGAGGAGAGAGCAGGTCAACAGTAGATCTTTAGGGGGAGATAGCAGGTCAACAGTAGATCTTTAGGGGGAGATAGCAGGTCAACAGTAGATCTTTAGGGGAGATAGCAGGTCAACAGTAGATCTTTAGGGGGAGATAACAGGTCAACAGTAGATCTTTAGGGGGAGATAACAGGTCAACAGTAGATCTTTAGGGGGAGACAGCAGGTCAACAGTAGATCTTTAGGAGGAGATAGCAGCTCAACAGTAGATCTTTAGGGGGAGATAGCAGGTCAACAGTAGATCTTTAGGGGGAGATAGCAGGTCAACAGTAGATCTTTAGGGGGAGACAGCAGGTCAACAGTAGATCTTTAGGAGGAGATAGCAGGTCAACAGTAGATCTTTAGGAGGAGATAGCAGCTCAACAGTAGATCTTTAGGGGGAGACAGCAGGTCAACAGTAGATCTTTAGGGGGAGATAGCAGGTCAACAGTAGATCTTTAGGGGGAGACAGCAGGTCAACAGTAGATCTTTAGGAGGAGATAGCAGGTCAACAGTAGATCTTTAGGGGGAGATAGCAGGTCAACAGTAGATCTTTAGGAGGAGATAGCAGGTCAACAGTAGATCTTTAGGGGGAGATAGCAGGTCAACAGTAGATCTTTAGGGGGAGACAGCAGGTCAACAGTAGATCTTTAGGGGAGATAGCAGGTCAACAGTAGATCTTTAGGAGGAGATAGCAGGTCAACAGTAGATCTTTAGGAGGAGATAGCAGGTCAACAGTAGATCTCTCTCCCTCCCTCCCTCCCCCTCTCTCTCCCCTCTCTCTATCTCTTCCCCTTTTCTCTCCCTCTCTCTATCTCCCCCCCTCTCTCTCTCTCCCCCTCTATATCCCCTTATCTCCCCTCCCCCCTCCCTCCCCCTCTCACCTGTTTATCCTGGAGGTCCGAGGAGAGCTCGTAGCTCTCGGACAGCGAGCGGGACCTCTTAATGGCCTCCTCCTCCCCCTCTCCCTCCCCCTCTCTCCTCCTCCTCCCCCTCTCCCTCCTCCCTCTCTCTCTCTCTCTCTCTCTCCCCCCTCTCTATCTCTCCCCCTCCCTCCCCTCTCCCCCCTCCCTCCCCCTCTCCCCCTCCCCCCTCTCACCTGTTTGTCCTGGAGGTCCGAGGAGAGCTCGTAGCTCTCGGACAGCGAGCGGGACTCTTGATGGCCTCCTCCCCCCCCTCTCCCTCTCTCCCCCTCTCTCTCCCTCTCCCCCTCCCTCTCTCCCCCCTCCCCCTCTCACCTGTTCCTGGAGGTCCGAGGAGAGCTCGTAGCTCTCGGACGAGCGGGACCTCTTGATGCTCCTCCTCCCCCTCTCCCTCTCTCCCCCTCTCTCTCCCCTCCTCCCCCTCCCCCTCTCCCCTCTCCCCCCCCTCTCACCTGTTTGTCCTGGAGGTCCGAGGAGAGCTCGTAGCTCTCGGACAGCGAGCGGGACCTCTTGATGGCCTCCTCCCCCCCTCTCCCTCTCCCCTCTCTCTCCCTCCTCCCCTCCCCCTCTCCCCTCTCCCCCCCCTCTCACCTGTTTGTCCTGGAGGTCCGAGGAGAGCTCGTAGCTCTCGGACAGCGAGCGGGACCTCTTGATGGCCTCCTCCTCGGCCTGCTTGCGGAGGATGGACTGCGAGTGCTGGAGCTTGGGCCGGCGGGGGGGCCTCTGCTGCTGCTGCGGGCCGGGCAGCACCGCCTGGTGGCCGTAGAGCTGCTGGCCGTGGTCCAGGTGGTGGTCTGGGCCGAGCCCGTGGGCGTGGGGGTGGCTCACCGGGGGGCGGCTGTAGCTGCACTCCACAGGGGTCCCACCTCGCTGCCTGGAGCATCACCTTCCACACTGCAGGGACAGAGAGGAGGGGGGGGGGGGGGGGGTTAGTCACATGGTTCAGGAGGGGGGGGGGGGGGGGGGGGTAGTTAGGGCTGGGCGATAAAACGATAACGATAATTATTGTGATATATTTAATAATCGATATCGATCAACCTGCAACAGGGCCGCTTTAAAACCAGAGACAGTGGACATACTTGTCTTTCTTTCTTGCCTGCAACTTAAAGTAATGGCTTTGCTTGTCCAAATGACAATACTGACCAAATTGAGATTTATTTTTCTCTTGTCCATTTATTTAGTTTGCTTTCTAATTTAAAATACAGTTTGAAACCGTCTGTACACAGTAGGCTATGTCTCCAGTCACGAGTCACTGTGGTTTGTCCACCAAAAAGCGCCAAAAGATAGAAAAGAAACTAGAGCCAGAACAGGTGGTAGATATAAACGGAGTACTCTCCAGTCCTCGGACAGTAGAGTGCGGGGTCCCGCAAGGGAGTGTTTTGGGTCCGCTCCTCTTTCTCCTGTATATTAATGACCTGAAAGCAGCTTGCTCATGTGACCTTTTTTTTTATACGTGGATGACTCCGCCTTACTAGTGTCTCACAAAGACAAACAAGTGGTTGAGCAGACATTGAGTGCAGAGCTAGAGAAGGTTAGCGACTGGCTAGGCTACAACAAGCAGTCCCTCCACGTGGGGAAGACTGAGTCCATTCTATTCGGGTCAAAGGTCAGGCTCAGAAAATCGCCAGGTTTTAACATTAGAATAGGAGATACTGTTCTCACAGACAAAACATCTGTGAAATATCTTGGTTGCGTCCTGGAAAACAGCTTATCAGGGGAAAGCATGGCTCACCAAGCACTTACAAAGATCAATAACAGGACTAGATACCTAGCCAGAATCTCAAATTTTTAGATCAGTCAGCGATGAAGATTCTTGCTGGAGCACTCATACAGTGTCACTATGACTATGCGTGTGGCTCCTGTACAACAGTGCTCCCAAAAGTCAGAAAATAAAACTACAGACATCACAAAACAAGCTAATCAGGGTAATACTAAGGCTACCTGCCCAAACCCCATCACAACCCCACAAACTACCCATCACACTTTGAGATCATGAGATGGCTTAAGGTGGAAGACAGAGTAACCAGATAGGAGTGCCTAGTTCACAGAATCGTGCACGGGGTAGTGCCAGTGTACTTTAACAACTACTTCAACCGAATCAGAGACACCCATGCATACCAAACTAGGCGCAGCTCAACTGACTTTGTGCCAGTCAGATTCAGGAGTTGTATGGGGAAGGAGTCATTTCTGTATTCAGCAGCTATCTATTGGAACAGTCTGCCCAGTGACCTGAAAATCATAGACAATGCCGTTAGATTCAAGTCCAGCCTGAAGACATGGCTCAAAAGGGACTATACTTGACCTAGACCAGTGGTTCTCAACCTGTGGTACGTGTACCACGGGTGGTACTTGGGCCCCTGCTGGTGGTACTTGAAAAAAAAAGATATTATAATTTTTTTCTTAATTTTTTTATTTTTTTTCTGCAGTCAGGTCACTGAACTTAGAAGCAGGCAGGCCTGGAGTAGCCATCTGGCATACTGGCATTTGCCCGGTGGGCCGCCGCATATGTGGGCCGTTATGATAAAAAAATAAATAAAAAATGACACTGGGCTGGCCCAATCATATATCTTACTAAGCACCCCCCCCCCCCGCCAGTCGTGCAGGTACATGACTGAGAGGGGGGCTGGTACATGACTGAGATGGGGCTGTGGTACATTACTGAGAGGGGCTGGCTGGTACATGACTGAGATGGGGCTGGCTGGTACATGACTGAGATGGGGCTGTGGTACATGACTGAGAGGGGGCTGGCTGGTACATGACTGAGATGGGGCTGGCTGGTACATGACTGAGATGGGGCTGTGGTACATGACTGAGAGGGGCTGGCTGGTACATGACTGAGATGGGGCTGTGGTACATGACTGAGAGGGGGCTGGTACATGACTGAGAGAGGGCTGGTACATGACTGAGAGGGGGCTGGTACATGACTGAGAGGGGGCTGTGGTACATGACTGAGAGGGGGCTGGTACATGACTGAGAGGGGGCTGGTACATGACTGAGAGGGGGGCTGGTACATGACTGAGAGGGGGCTGTGGTACATGACTGAGAGGGGGCTGGTACATGACTGAGAGGGGGCTGGTACATGACTGAGAGGGGGCTGGTACATGACTGAGAGGGGGCTGGTATACAGGACTGAGAGGGGGGCTGGTATACATGACTGAGAGGGGCCTGGCTGGTACATGACTGAGAGGGGGCTGGTACATGATTGAGAGGGTTGCTGGCGTGTGTGTGTGTGTGTGTGTGTGTGTGTGTGTGTGTGTGTGTGTGTGTGTGTGTGTGTGTGTGTGTGTGTGTGTGTGTGTGTGTGTGTGTGTGTGTGTGTGTGTGTGTGTGTCAGAGAGAGAGAGAGAGAGAGAGAGATCAATAAAGCCTCAACAAAGAGTTGGAACAGCACATACAGAATATAGATATGATGTCAGTCTGAATCAGAGCATTCTCTGCCTCATTGAACTCTGAATCATCAGGTTCCAATGAACCCTCAAATTCTGAGAATGGGAGTAGTCACCACTCACCAACTTCCCCATCTTCTCCCCCATCTTCACCCCCGCACTTTCTATTTGACCCATGACTTCTCAGCAGAGCCCAGACAAAACTTCCCTTTTGCTATAAACTCTGCTAATACTGAGTCACTATTGAGAACACGAGAGAGAGAGAGAGATTAACAAGTAAAGCGTCTTTTATAGACAAACTGAAATATATCTTACCTTGCCGTTAAAAAGTTACGTTTTCACTGACTCTCTTGATTTATGGGTCAAAATTATGTCATTTGGTACAGATGTTGTAATCGGAATCCTCGCGGTCGAGGATTACATGAAAAAGTGTGTGTTTGAATTAAGTAATTTGCTGAAATACAGTTGTTCTTAATTTTCTCACTTGCTATGTGAGAATGTTAGTTATTATGTTCTCAATGCCTCTTGCATTGTATGATAATTGTGTGGAAGAGTTTGCTAGTTCTAGTGCTACCCCTTTGTACATTGTGGCTGTGTCTGACAAAAGTTAACAATAAATAATGGTATTAGGAATACATTTGCCTCCTGCATGAAGTGTGCATAGCTGAATAGACTGTATTTTAACGTCGGTCATATGGTGGTACTTGGAGAGCCAGCTACGTTCTCAGGTGGTACTTGGTGTAAAAAGGTTGAGAACCACTGACCTAGACACTTAGCTTAAGGCACCCTTGCATGTTGTATGAGTCTGTTATGTATATAAATGTTAAATGGTATATGTGATGTGTTGTGATGTCACGTTTTGTATGATGCATGTATTAAGCATCACACTCCCCCACCCCCCTACAAGGACCACAATGGAAATAAGCTCTGAGCTTTTTTGTGTTTCATCCTTGGCAGTATATCCTGACTGTGCTCTTCTGTCACATGTTTATTTTTTATATTGTCAAATAAAGTCATTCATTCATTCATTCATTCAACTGTTCAACTCCCCTGGAGCCACAGCCAGCAGAGAAGCCGGTTTACTTTAGCTTTCAAACCAGCTGCAGCCTGAGGGGCTGTGACACTAAAGATGGCGGCAACGACAAAGAATTTCTGCAAAATAAACATACATCTGTTGTTTAAAAAAAAAAAAAAAAAAAAAAATAATTATCGATATCGAGTGATATGATAACATTATCATATCGTTATCGTGATA
>NC_140170.1:3602611-3612882 GCF_963971535.1 Notolepis coatsorum | reverse complement strand
CTTCCTTCCTTCCTTCCTTCCTCCTTCCCTCCCTCCCTCCCTCCCTCTCTTCCTTCCTTCCTTCCTTCCTTCACTCCCTCCTCCCTCCCTCCCTCCCTCCCTCCCTCCCTCCCTCCCTCCCTCCCTCCCTCCTCCTCTTCCTTGCTTCCTTCCTTCCTTCCTTCCTTCCTTCCTTCCTTCCTTCCTTCCTTCCTTCCTTCCTTCCTTCCTTCCTTCCTTCCTTGTCTTGAAGACACCGGGCTCCTTGTTCCGGCATGTTCCCCACCTGCTCCTCGACACCGAGCCAGTAACTGTAATTAGCTGTCGTGAATATTTCAGCGTTCTATAGTTTTGTATTTCCACTTCAGTCATTTGATTCCTTGTCCTCTCTCTCTAAAGTGTCAATAAGGACAAACTCAAACGGGTTCGCCGGTGTGTTTAAATATTCCTTCCGTGCAGTTCGCTGTCACTCACCTTCATCTTTATTAGCTTGTTGTGTTTTAAGTCTGATTGTAAAGTCTGTCTGCTAAAGCCCCCCCGCGCTCAAACAGGCTGTGTAACCGGCTTGCAGGGGTGTAAAGTACTTGAGTAATTGTACTTCGTTATAATACTTAAGTACTGTTTTTTGGGGGATTTGTACTTTACTCAAGTATTATTAGGTTTGTATACTTTTACTCAATTACATTTCAAAGAAAAAAAACATGGCCAGCCTCTCCCCCCGTCTTCTATGCATTTCAACGAGCCTGGACCTATCCAACATTCATGGCGACGGTGACCCTGGTGTAGAGAACAGGTCACTCTATCTGATCTGGACCCGGGCCTGACCCCCCCCCAGGGTTCTCCTCCAGCCTGGGGGCCTGTGCTGGCCCGGGTGGCCCCCTGAAGGCTGATACCACTCAGAAGGTCACTTAAAGGTGCTGTACGTGGTGTTTTCTTTGTTTAAACAAGTGTTAACTAACTCCACGTTCCGGCGGCCATCACCGGCGGAGTGTCTGGTCAGTAACATGGGTCTCTCTCCGCTCTGCAGTAAACACTAAATACATTCCCCGGTATCCTGGTCTCACTTTATCCAATCAGGAGAGATATATCTTTTTTTTTTTACTTATTTAAGAAATCTTGCCAAGCCACATTTGCTGGCAGATTATTTAAATTAATTTGTTTGCAGTGTGGAGTTCTCTCTCGTGATTGGATGAAGTGGGAACAGGATACCAGGAAATGTATTCTGTGTTTACTGCAGAGCGGAGGGACTGGGAGACCCATGTTACTGACCAGACACTGTATATCAGTGATGGCTGTTTACTGCAGAGTGGAGGGACTGGGAGACCCATGTTACTGACCAGACACTCTATATCAGTGATGGCTGTTTACTGCAGAGTTGAGGGACTGAGAGACCCATGTTACTGACCAGACACTCTATATCAGTGATGGCTGTTTACTGCAGAGTGGAGGGACTGGGAGACCCATGTTACTGACCAGACACTCTATATCAGTGATGGCTGTTTACTGCAGAGTGGAGGGACTGGGAGACCCATGTTACTGACCAGACACTATATCAGTGATGGCTGTTTATTGCATAGTGGAGGGACTGGGAGACCCATGTTACTGACCAGACACTCTATATCAGTGATGGCTGTTTACTGCAGAGAGGAGGGACTGGGAGACCCATGTTACTGACCAGACACTCTATATCAGTGATGGCTGTTTACTGCAGAGCGGAGGGACTGGGAGACCCATGTTACTGACCAGACACTGTATATCAGTGATGACTGTTTACTGCAGAGTGGAGGGACTGGGAGACCCATGTTACTGACCAGACACTCTATATCAGTGATGGCTGTTTACTGCAGAGCGGAGGGACTGGGAGACCCATGTTACTGACCAGACACTCTATATCAGTGATGGCTGTTTACTGCAGAGTGGAGGGACTGGGAGACCCATGTTACTGACCAGACACTCTATATCAGTGATGGCTGTTTACTGCAGAGTGGAGGGACTGGGAGACCCATGTTACTGACCAGACACTCTATATCAGTGATGGCTGTTTACTGCAGAGTGGAGGGACTGGGAGACCCATGTTACTGACCAGACACTCTATATCAGTGATGGCTGTTTACTGCAGAGTGGAGGGACTGGGAGACCCATGTTACTGACCAGACACTATATCAGTGATGGCTGTTTATTGCATAGTGGAGGGACTGGGAGACCCATGTTACTGACCAGACACTCTATATCAGTGATGGCTGTTTACTGCAGAGAGGAGGGACTGGGAGACCCATGTTACTGACCAGACACTCTATATCAGTGATGGCTGTTTACTGCAGAGTGGAGGGACTGGGAGACCCATGTTACTGACCAGACACTCTATATCAGTGATGGCTGTTTACTGCAGAGTGGAGGGACTGGGAGACCCATGTTACTGACCAGACACTCTATATCAGTGATGGCTGTTTACTGCATAGTGGAGGGACTGGGAGACCCATGTTACTGACCAGACACTCTATATCAGTGATGGCTGTTTACTGCATAGTGGAGGGACTGGGAGACCCATGTTACTGACCAGACACTCTATATCAGTGATGGCTGTTTACTGCAGAGTGGAGGGACTGGGAGACCCATGTTACTGACCAGACACTCTATATCAGTGATGGCTGTTTACTGCAGAGTGGAGGGACTGGGAGACCCATGTTACTGACCAGACACTCTATATCAGTGATGGCTGTTTACTGCAGAGTGGAGGGACTGGGAGACCCATGTTACTGACCAGACACTCTATATCAGTGATGGCTGTTTACTGCAGAGTGGAGGGACTGGGAGACCCATGTTACTGACCAGACACGCTATATCAGTGATGGCTGTTTACTGCAGAGTGGAGGGACTGGGAGACCCATGTTACTGACCAGACACTATATATCAGTGATGGCTGTTTACTGCATAGTGGAGGGACTGGGAGACCCATGTTACTGACCAGACACTCTATATCAGTGATGGTTGTTTACTGCAGAGTGGAGGGACTGGGAGACCCATGTTACTGACCAGACACTCTATATCAGTGATGGCTGTTTACTGCAGAGTGGAGGGACTGGGAGACCCATGTTACTGACCAGACACTCTATATCAGTGATGGCTGTTTACTGCAGAGTGGAGGGACTGGGAGACCCATGTTACTGACCAGACACTCTATATCAGTGCCGACTGTCAGAATGTAGAGCTATTATTTTAAACTTGTAGACCACTTATTTTAACCAAAAAATACCACTTACAGCTCCTTTAATAGCAGCGTGCTGCCTGTTTAATGACAATGATTGGCCTTAGCTATATTTAACATGTTTCAACTGAAACGGGCCCCACCCGCTAGCAGGGCCCTGGATTGACAAAACAAACACACCCTGGATTGAGAACGCAAAATAATGCGTGCGCTGTGCCAATGTGGATAACTGATGCGCGGTGGAAAACGCTTGAAAAGGCAACATCACCAACACTGAAGCATGTTTACTGACAAAGTCATTCACCTTGTAGAAGAAACCTTGCTCCAGGGTCCTTGCTAACCTTGCTAAATCTCCAGGGTCTAGTTGAGCTCCGTCGTGGTGAGTTTGGCTCAGTGGCTACAGTAGCTTCCTGCCTTATGTGCAAATGTGCCTAAAACATAATATCTTTTAATTAGCTTTCTATTGTGATTCGGGGTGAGGTAGAATATAATACATCATATCTCCAGAAACCTCAGAATTAGCTGTTTCATTCAGTATATGACATGTCACTGTAGCCTTATGCCAATGTACAGTACCCCCCCACCCCACCTACCCAACCTCCTCCAAGTCAAGTCAAGTCAAGAGTTTTATTTGTCACGGCATACGGATATACAATGAAATGCGGGTGGTCTTGCCCGCAACGATGTGCAATTGGTACAACATATAACATATAATAGAATCCAATACAAAAAATGTGTGCAATAAATGTGTGCAATAACAGGTAGCAGGTAACAATACATTTGTGCAATAACGGGTAACAGTTAACAGTTAACAGTAGTAGTAATAGTAGTGCAATACACTGTTACTGTTGCTAATACTAATTTAAAGTGGCCTTTCCTTTTGGCAATAAGTGAGGGTGCGTGCGGCCTGAGTGTGTGCCCGCTCATGCTAAAGTGTTACAGTGGTACTCAATGTTCATTGTTCAGGACTCTGATGGCCTGGGGGAAGAAGCTGAGCCTAAGCCTCTCTGTCCTAGTAGCTGGGGTTCGCAGGCGTCTGCCTGACCTCAGCAGCTGGAACAGGCTGTTATTGGGGTGGTGAGGGTCTTTCATTATCAGTGAAGATGTACAGTTTCTACGTCAAATGTATATACTCTTTTTTTCTGGACTCTTTTCGTATCACAAACAGTACTCTATTTGCAAATCTGGTATGTCATAAATGTATAGATGTAGCAGTACTGTCCATCTGTATGTCATGTATGTCATATATGTTACGATGAATTGAAAACGGGGGACCCTGATGTAAACAAGACGAAAGTATTTCTCTGGTCTGCATCCCCTCAACAATTGTATGTATTGAGCTGTACTGTACTGTACCCATTCTGCAATCTGGTAATAAAGTTTTCAATCAATCAATGCTGTAAGATGTTATGGTTGAAAAGTGAGCAGAAAATGTCTCTAGTGTTACGCTCAGTATCTCTCCGTTTGCTCGCACCCCACAGTGAGAGAGAGAGATTCCTGAGAGCAGTTACACATTTAACCCTTTTCACTGCCACACTACCAAGCGGTTAACCCTTTCACTGCGACAATACATAAAGTTAACCCTCTCACTGTTACACGACAACGTGTTAACCCTTTCACTACCACACTACGGTTACCGTCTGTAGTGTGATAGTAAAGGGTTAACCTTATGTAGTGTGGTAGTGAAAGGGTTGAGTCAGAGAGAGTGATTTTGTGCGTCAGAGAGGCATGTTCCAGTGTATGTCCAAGGCCTGCTTTACATTCTCCTGTAAATGGAAAGATGTGAATGTGTTGTTAATATATAAGATAAGGGCCCCATATTTGATCTTGAACCCTTGGCCCCTGAACCTCAAGGCCCCTGAGCTCACAGGCTCCCCTGCCTCGACGGCCGTGACCCCACCACTTAGATGTGGGTCGTATTCATCGTGACCTTTGTTTCCTAAAGAGCGTCCCCCCAGTGTGGCTCCGGAAAGTCCATTACTCTCTCTGTGGGAGGCCAGCGCTCTCTCCTTCACCTCTGTTCAAGTTGGTCATGAGCCGTAAAACTCCTGTTTTTATACATAAACAGATTGTGTTTAGTAATACTGTGCACAAGCATTACACTAGGTTCCAGTAATGGGCAGCTTGAATTGCCAGGTCCAAAAACCAACGCTTTATTAAGGAGATCTTTTATTTTTAGAGCATTCACTCTTTGGAATAACCTGCCTCAAAACCTCTGCTGCATTTACAGTAGATTCACTTTTAAAACGAATCTTAAATTGTATTTAACACTGTAAAGTATTATTATTATTTTTTTTTGCTTGCATGTAATTTTAGTCATCTTAATTGTTAGTTTCATTATGCATTGTGTGTTGAGTAAATTACTTTTAATAATTTTGTTTTGCAATAATAATGGTTTTTGTATGTTTTTATTTTTCCCCCCCGTGTGGACCCCAGGAAGACTAGCTGGTTGCTATGGCACCAGCTAATGGGGATCCCTAATAAAATCAAATCAAATAAAATCTCCTTCGCCTCTAGTGAGGTCACAAAGGGCTGCCCAGCTCCCTCTGACAGGAGGGAGGCAGCGTTCTCTCCTTCGCCTCTAGTGAGGTCACAAAGGGCTGCCCAGCTCCCTCTGACAGGAGGGAGGCAGCGTTCTCTCCTTCACCTCTAGTGAGGTCACAAAGGGCTGCCCAGCTCCCTCTGACAGGAGGGAGGCAGCGTTCTCTCCTTCGCCTCTAGTGAGGTCACAAAGGGCTGCCCAGCTCCCTCTGACAGGAGGCAGGCAGCGTTCTCTCCTTCGCCTCTAGTGAGGTCACAAATGGTCTTAAACAAGACTCCAAATGCTCCTTATGTACAAATGGGGACGAAGGGACATTTATGCACATGTACTGGGACTGCCCACCAGTTAAGATATTTTGGAAAGAAGTGACCCAGCAATTGTCAAATCTCTTAACTCTGGATATACCTGTACACCCCTCTGTATTACTGCTGAATGATGTCTTTGAGCATGCAGTACCTCCACAGCTAAAGAGATTGGTTTTATCCGGTATCACAGTGGCTAAAAAGCTGATAGCATCACGATGGTTTCAACCGGAAAAAATGTGCCGTAAGGTCTGGATTCTTACATATCTCGATGTGATTTATCAAGAAATATCAACAGCTAGAATTTTGGGTCTCAATGAATCCAAAATGGCAATGTGGTTAGAAGTGGTGGAGAGAATAAAAGCCAGCATATAATGGTAGTGTCTGGTCAGGAACAAATTATAATGGTTGGATTATCCAATGGGGGGTCCGGGAGAGGGGGGTACGAGCTGGAGCATATGTGTATTTGTATATCCTATTGTGTGTTGTCATGTTTGTTTATGTGTTTGTTTAAAAAATAATAAAAAAATAAAATACAAACAAAAAAGACTCCATGAACGCCCCAGACCACAGTGACGAGTCAGCCGGAAGCTTTTAGTGAGGAATACCATACCATGATGCATCATGATGTGGACAGGAAGTAGATGAGGCCATGCAGTGAGACAGGAAGTAGATGAGGCCATGCAGTGAGACAGGAAGTAGATGAGGCCATGCAGTGAGACAGGAAGTAGATGAGGCCATGCAGTGAGACAGGAAGTGTGTGAATGTGTGAGTGAATGGATGGAATGTGAGGCATAAGTTGTAAAGCGCTTTGGATAAAAGCTGTTACATAAATGCAGTCCATTTATCATCCACTTACTTGGCGTCTAAGCTATAATGGAGCAGTCGTAGCAGAAGTCGTGTGTACATCGTTACTTTTACACACGTTTATGATGTGAAAAGGAAAGCGTTTCCCAGGAAGTAGGACCGTGAGGTGAAAACAGACGTGTGGTTAATATGAAGGTTATGTAATAAACATTTGGTTCTGTCTTATCGTCCATCTGGAGGCTGGCATGCGTGTCTCAGGACCACAATACATCTGTAGATACTATATCTATATCTGTACATATCTGATACTATATATATATATGTACATATCTGATACTATATCTATATCTGTACATATCTGATACTATATCTATATATGTACATATCTGATACTATATCTATATCTGTACATATCTGATACTATATATCTATATCTGTACATATCTGATACTATATCTATATCTGTACATATCTGATACTATATCTATATATGTACATATCTGATACTATATCTATATCTGTACATATCTGATACTATATCTATATATGTACATATCTGATACTATATCTATATGTACATATCTGATACTATATCTATATCTGTACATATATGATACTATATATATATATATATATATATATATATATATATATATATATATATATATATATATATATATATATATATATATATATCTGTACATATCTGATACTATATATCTATATCTGTACATATCTGATACTATATCTATATCTGTAGATAATATTATCTATATCTGTAGACTATATCTATATATGTACATATCTGATACTATATCTATATCTGTACATATCTGATACTATATCTATATCTGTACATATCTGATACTATTATATATATCTGTACCTATCTGTAGATACTATATCTATATCTGTACATATCTGTAGATACTATTATCTATATCTGTACATATCTGTAGATACTATATCTATATCTGTACATATCTGTAGATACTATATATATATATGTACATATCTGTAGATACTATTATCTATATCTGTACATATCTGTAGATACTATATCTATATCTGTACATATCTGTAGATACTAGGGCTGTCCCCGACTAAGGATTTGGATGGTCGACTAGGATTGGCCAAAATTTGCCGTTAGTCGACTATTGGTCGACTTAAAAGAAATAAAAAATAAAAAAGTATAATATTTCTAATTTTTTTGTGGGGGGTGCTTAATGTCTGAAGGAGTCGACTGAAGGCTTCTTGTCCTCTGCAAAAGCATGCAATTGGTCCACTGATGGATACATCTTGATATTTGTCTAGTATAGTGTGTTCATTAGATGGGTGAAATCCTCTTTCAGTGCCTCTGTGCCTGTTTTCTTAGGCAGTTAGCCTCTGGTATGCGTGCCATTAGCGTTAGCCACACTTCTATGCCTCTTTTCTTTTGGAAAAAAAAAAGAAAAAAAAAATATTAATATATATATTTATTTTGTATTTGTATTATATTCGACTAAGAGGTTGGCCAGTCGACTACGGCCCCTTTCGACCGATTAGTCGACTAATCGATTAATAGGGGTCAGCCCTAGTAGATACTATATCTATATCTGTACATATCTGATACTATATCTATATCTGTACACCTGATACTATATCTATATCTGTACCTATCTGTAGATACTATATCTATATCTGTAGATATCTGATACTATATCTATATCTGTACATATCTGATACTATATCTATATCTGTACATATCTGATACTATATATATCTATATCTGTACATATCTGATACTATATCTATATCTGTACATATCTGATACTATATATATCTATATCTGTACATATCTGATACTATATCTATATCTGTACATATCTGATACTATATCTATATATGTACATATCTGATACTATATCTATATCTGTACATATCTGATACTATATCTATATATGTACATATCTGATACTATATCTATATATGTACATATCTGATACTATATCTATATCTGTACATATATGATACTATATATATATATATATATATATATATATATATATATATATATATATATATATATATATATATATATATATATATATATATATGTACATATCTGATACTATATATCTATATCTGTACATATCTGATACTATATCTATATCTGTAGATAATATTATCTATATCTGTAGACTATATCTATATATGTACATATCTGATACTATATCTATATCTGTACATATCTGATACTATATCTATATCTGTACATATCTGATACTATTATATATATATCTGTACCTATCTGTAGATACTATATCTATATCTGTACATATCTGTAGATACTATTATCTATATCTGTACATATCTGTAGATACTATATCTATATCTGTACATATCTGTAGATACTATATATATATATATGTACATATCTGTAGATACTATTATCTATATCTGTACATATCTGTAGATACTATATCTATATCTGTACATATCTGTAGATACTAGGGCTGTCCCCGACTAAGGATTTGGATGGTCGACTAGGATTGGCCAAAATTTGCCGTTAGTCGACTATTGGTCGACTTAAAAGAAATAAAAAATAAAAAAGTATAATATTTCTAATTTTTTTGTGGGGGGTGCTTAATGTCTGAAGGAGTCGACTGAAGGCTTCTTGTCCTCTGCAAAAGCATGCAATTGGTCCACTGATGGATACATCTTGATATTTGTCTAGTATAGTGTGTTCATTAGATGGGTGAAATCCTCTTTCAGTGCCTCTGTGCCTGTTTTCTTAGGCAGTTAGCCTCTGGTATGCGTGCCATTAGCGTTAGCCACACTTCTATGCCTCTTTTCTTTTGGAAAAAAAAAAGAAAAAAAAAATATTAATATATATATTTATTTTGTATTTGTATTATATTCGACTAAGAGGTTGGCAGTCGACTACGGCCCCTTTCGACCGATTAGTCGACTAATCGATTAATAGGGGTCAGCCCTAGTAGATACTATATCTATATCTGTACATATCTGATACTATATCTATATCTGTACACCTGATACTATATCTATATCTGTACCTATCTGTAGATACTATATCTATATCTGTAGATATCTGATACTATATCTATATCTGTACATATCTGATACTATATCTATATCTGTACATATCTGATACTATATATATCTATATCTGTACATATCTGATACTATATCTATATCTGTACATATCTGATACTATATATATCTATATCTGTACATATCTGATACTATATATATCTATATCTGTACATATATGATACTATATCTATATCTGTACATATCTGATACTATATCTGTACATATCTGATACTAGATCTATATCTGTACATATCTGATACTATATCTATATCTGTACATATCTGATACTATTATATATCTGTACATATCTGTAGATACTATATCTATATCTGTACATATC
>NC_140170.1:3590111-3597611 GCF_963971535.1 Notolepis coatsorum | reverse complement strand
TGTTATTGTTTTGTCTTTTAAATGTTTGTACTACGATTGTGTCAAAAGTATTCATCAATCAAACTCTCTCTCGCTCTCTCTTGCTCTCGTGCTCTCCATTCTCTGTCTCACTCTTGCTCTCTCACTTTCTCGCTCTTTCTCTCTCTCTGTCTCTATCTCTCTCTCTCTCTTTCTCTCTCCTATCTCTCTTTCTCTCTCCATCTCTCTCTTTCTCTCTTCTCTCTCTCTCTCTCTCTCTCTCTCTCTCTCTCTCTCTCTCTCTCTCTCTCTCTCTCTCTCTCTCTCTCTCTCTCTCCCGTCTCTCCCTCTCTCTTTCCTCCTCTCTCTCTCTTCAATTCAATTCAATCAAATGGGCTTTATGACATGGGAAACATACGTTTACATTGCCAAAGCCAAACAAAACAAAACAATCAAACAGAAAGCAAAATAAATCAGTACATTACAGACGGAGTCTTTATGGTGGTTGTATTCCGCTGGATGTCCTTTTCTTGTCACAGCAGCTCACAAATCTTGCTGCTGTGTTTGCACATTCTTGTATTTCTCCCAGTAGGTATGGGAGTTTTGAGTTATTGTCCATGTTTTCAAAGTCTCTTTGGGTGTTTGCAATTTGTGGGAAGTATATGTCTCTGATGTCTTGGTATAGGGGGCAGGTTGTTAAGAAGTGGAGCTCGGTTTCCACCTTCTTGTGTGCAGTGGGTGCATAGTCTGTCTTCTCTTGGGAGCCAGGTCTGCCTATGGCGGCCTTTCTCAATGGCTAGGCTGTGCTCGCTGAGTCTGTACCTAGTCAAGGATCTTCTTAGTTTTGGTCAGTCACGGTGCTCAGGTATTCTGCCACTGTGTACGCTCTGTTTAGGGCCAAATAGCATTTCAATTTGCTCTGGTTTTGGGTTGTTTCTTTCCAATGTGTCAGATAGTTTTCTTTTTGTTTTCTTATAATTTGATTTAGTCCAGTGTGGTTACTGTCTGGTGGTTCTGCTTGTGTTTGTGAGCAGAGTCCCAGAACCATCTGGCTGAGTGGGCATCTATCGAGGGTCTCTCTGTGGGTGAGGGCTATGTTGTGGAGTGTCTGGGTCGCTTTCTTTTAGGTGGTTGTGAATTTGAATGCTCTTTTTTGAATTTTTATGATTAGTGGGTATCTTCCTAGTTCTGCTCTGCATGCATTATTTGGCGTTTTCCGTTGGGTGCGGAGAATGGATTTGCAAAATTCTGCATGCAGAGTCTCAATTGGGTGTTTGTCCCATTTGGTGAAGTCTTGGTTTGCAAGTGGGCCCAGACTTCACAACCATATAGGAAATCGGTTCTATGACGGAGTATAATATTTTAGCCAGATTTTGACTGGAATGTCTAATATGATGTTCCTTTTTATGGCATAAAAAGCCCTTCTTGCTTTGTCTCTCAGGTCGTTCACAGCTTGATTGAAGTTCCCTGTAGCACTGATGTTTAGGCCGAGATATGTGTAGTTTTTTGTGTGTTCTAGGAAATTGTGTCTAGGAGGAATTTGTGTTTTTGTTGTTGTAGGCTGGGCCTTTTTTGGAATATCATAATTTTTAGTTTTGTTTAGGTTTACTGTCAGTGCCCATGTCTGGGAGAATTTGTGCAGAAGGTCAAGGTGCTGTTGTAGCCCTTCTTTGGTTGGAGACAGCAGCACCAGGTCATCTGCAAACAGTAGGCATTTGACTTCTGTGTTTGCTAGGGGGATGCCAGGTGCTGCAGTTTGTTCCAATGTTTTTGCCAGTTCATTTATGTATATATGAAAAGGGTTGGACTCAAACTGCACCCCTGTCTAACCCCCGGCATTGAGGGAAGAAGTCTGTGTGT
This sequence comes from Notolepis coatsorum, assembly GCF_963971535.1. Taxonomy (NCBI): domain Eukaryota; kingdom Metazoa; phylum Chordata; class Actinopteri; order Aulopiformes; family Paralepididae; genus Notolepis; species Notolepis coatsorum. Next base: position 3,595,793 of record NC_140170.1, on the reverse strand, counting down.
TTCCCTCAATCCTCACAGCACATGTGTTGTTGGTGTACATGACTTTATGAGGTCGTAAGTTTTCCCTCCAATGCCACTATCTAACAGTTTGTACAGCAGACCCTCGTGCCAAATTGAGTCAAATGCTTTTTGGAAGTCAACGAAACAGGAGTATACTTTGCTTTTATTTTTATTTATTGGTTGTCGATTAGGGTGCTGAGGGTGAGAATGTGGTCTGTTGTACGGTGATTTGGTAGGAAGCCAATCTGTGATTTGCTCAAGTATTGTTGTTTGTGAGGAAATGTGTGAGTCTGTGGTTAATGATCATACAGAGGATTTTTCCAAGGTTGAATGAATGAATGAATGAATGAAACTTTATTAACAGATTGCAGAATGGGTACAGTGCAGTACAGCTCAATACATACAATTGTTAAGGGATGCAGACCAGAGAAAGACTTTCGACTTGTTACACCAGGGTCCCCATTTCCAATTCATCGTAACATATATGACATACAGATAGACAGTACTGCTACATCTATACATTTATGACATACCAGATTTGCAATTACAGTACTGTTGTGATACAAAAAGAGTCCAGAAAGAAAAGAGTATATACATTAGGCGTAGAAACTGTACATTGGATTGGGTAGGTGGGGGTGGGACTGTACATTGGAGGTGTTGGGGGGGGGGGGGGGTGGGTAGGAGTGGGGGGGGGGGGGGTGGGTAGGAGGGGTGGGGGTGGTGGGGGACACTGTACAACTGTACAAACAACACTGTACATTGGTTTATTGACAAGACCATACTTGGTAATTTACTGTACATTGGCGGGGGTTGTGTTCGGACATTTACAGGGGCCAGTTTCGAGTTGCAGTCTCCCTTAGGTGTTTTTTGAGAGTGTTTTTGAAAGTGGGTAGTGATTCACATTCCTTTACAGCTTTGGGTAGGGCGTTCCACATTGATGTGGCAATAATTGCGAAACGTGTTTAGTCCCTTGTTTGAGCCGAATCTGGGTTTAACATGATTTGTGGAGCTCCCTCTGGTGTTGTGATCGTGGTATTCACTGACCTTTGGGAAGTATTTAGTCATGTACATGGGTACCTTGGTCGTGTAGTGTATCTTGTAGACCAGCCCATTGCAAGTTGCTGTACTCTGGTCGTCTACTCTAAGCCATCCTAGGTTGTCAAAGTGGGCAGGGGTGAGGTGGGTTCTAGAGTAAGGTCAAGCAGTAGTCTGACCAGTTTGTTTTGATATGTTTGTAATTTTGTTTTTAGCGCCTTTGAGGTGCTTTGGTACCAATGAGGTGCAAGCATAGTCGTAGTACCCTTGAATGAGTGCTCCTGCTAGAGTCTTCAGGGTATTCTTGTTTACCAGTGAGGAGATCCGGTACAAGAAACGAGTTCGTTGGTTGACTTTTTTATTACATGGATGCCATTTTGTCACAGGAAAGATTTGCCTCTAGGATGGAACCCAGGTAGGTAATATCTTCTTTCCTTGTGACAAAATTGTCACCCACTGTAACTGAGAAGCCGTCGGTCTTGCTGAGTTTGTTATTTGAAACCGAAGAGAAGGACTCTGTTTTGCCCATGTGTAATGATAGTTTGTTATCAGCGAGCATATGCAGATTTTGCTTAGTTCTGAGCTGAGGGTTTTTTCAACCTGTAATTGTTCTTGTCAGAGACCAGCAGGCTGAGTCGTCCGCAAACAGGAACAAGTTGCAGTCACAAGCTGACGACATGTCATTTGCATAAATTAGGAACAGTAGCGGACTAGTATGCTTCCTTGTGGAACACCACAGTTTACTGTGAGGGGGGGGATAGGGTACCGTTTACCTCCACATCTGCTCTCTCCCCTCTAGGTAGGATGCATCCAGCTCACTGATAGACTATCAAAACCAATTGCTTTTAGCTTGTCAATCAGAATGGTGTGATTGACAAAAGAGATTGCTGTTGACACAGATCCCACGGTAATTGTTTGGGTCATATTTGTCTCCCTTTTGTGGAGCGGTGTTATGAGTCCTTGGTTCCAGATATTGGGGAAGATCCCGGAGCTAAGGACAATGTTGAGGAGTTTTAGTATAGCCAATTGGAATTTGGAGTCTGTGATATGATCATTTCATTTAGGATACCATCCGCTCCGCAGGCCTTCTTGATTTTAAGTGATTTTATTTTGTCTGTAGTTCTTGTAGTGTATTGGGGAGTATCTCTCTTCTCTCTCTCTCTCTCTCTCTCTCTCTCTCTCTCTCTCTCTCTCTCTCTCTCTCTCTCTCTCTCTCTCTCTCTCTTTCTCCTCTCTCTCTCTCTATCCTCTCTCAATTCAATTCAATTCAATTCAATTGGCTTTATTGGCATGAAATATTAACATACTTATTGCCAAAGCAAGTTCAACATACAAACAATAACATATATATTAAGCAATAAAAATATCATAATATTAGTAATAACAGTAAGGACAATCAACAAGAAACATATTAATTTACAAAATAGTCACTCGATCGGGTAGTCATTTTTCAAGTGTGGCCACTCAGATACATTTACAGAGCTTGTTCTCTTATTTTGTGACAACCGTCTACATATTTTGCAGCTAATGCTGTACACTGACTTTTCTCCCCACACATGTATAGCAGCTTTTGGTGATCAGGGAGATGGATAAACTGTGCATCAATTTTGTTTATTTTATCAAAGATGACTTCTCTTAGATCCTTGTATTTCTCACAGTATAGCAGGAAGTGAGGTTCTGTCTCTCTCTCTCAATTCAATTCAATTCAATTCAATTGCTTTATTGGCATGACGTACTTCTACATGTTGCCAAAGCATATTAAACATAAACATGGATTACAAACAGATATAAGTACATACAAAAATCATCGTAAATAAAACATCAAGTATTACGGCGTAAACATGTCAGGTGACTGTCACTCACTGTCCCTCAGTTTGTGGCAGGCAGCAACATATGCTGCTGCTAGCTCACAGCTTGTTGAGTCCTCCCTAGTAGGACTGGTAGTTTTTCTGTAGCTGGTAGTGCGAGAAAGCCTTTTTTTTTAATTCAAATTTTTTAAAATGCGTTTCTCTAATATATTATATTTTTCACATTTGGTGAGGAAGTGCTCACTGAGGGTGCAATGACAGCACAGCCTTTGCTCTGCAGGAAGCCAGGTTTTCCTGTGCCTCCCTTTCAACAGCAAGGCTGTGCTCACTCAGTCTGTATTTTGTCAAGGTTCTTTTTAGTTGTTGATCAGTCACCATGCTCAAATAATCTGCTATGGTGTACTGTTGATTTAGAGCCAGATATCACTGCATTTTGCTCTGTGCTTATGTTTGTGTTTTCCAATAGGTGATGTAGTTTTGTTTTAGCTGTGTAGTAATTTGATTGATTCTGATTGGTGACGTGTTCTGTTCCTGAGGTGTGTTAAGAGAGCAGGTTTGTGGACTCAGCCTCAGGACCAGCTGGTAAGGGGGTTCCTGATGCTGAGCAGGCAGAGAGAGCTGTACTGGATCAGCTGTTAGCCTACGCCAGGCTGTAATGAGCAGAGAGAGCTGTACTGGGATCAGCTGTTAGCCCTACGCCAGGCTGTAATGAGCAGAGAGAGCTATACTGGGATCAGCTGTTAGCCCTACGCCAGGCTGTAATGAGCAGAGAGAGCTATATGGGATCAGCTGTTAGCCCTACGCCAGGCTGTAATGAGCAGAGAGAGCTATACTGGGATCAGCTGTTAGCCCTACGCCAGGCTGTAATGAGCAGAGAGAGCTGTACTGGGATCAGCTGTTAGGGCTGTAATGAGCAGGCAGAGAGAGCTGTACTGGGATCAGCTGATAGCCCTACGCCAGGCTGTAATGAGCAGAGAGAGCTGTACTGGGATCAGCTGTTAGGGCTGTAATGAGCAGGCAGAGAGAGCTGTACTGGGATCAGCTGATAGCCCTACGCTGGGCTGTAATGAGCGGGCATAGCTGTACTGGGATCAGCTGTTAGGGCTGTAATGAGCAGGCAGAGAGAACTGTACTGTGATCAGCTGTTAGGGCTGTAACGAGAAGCCTTTTAACATCCCATTAGCTTTAATGCAGCTCTGGGGCGGGGAGGGGGGGGGGCGTGTCTTGGTTTATGGAGGTCGAGGAAGGAGGCGGAGTGAATGTATTTGTTTTGATTCAAGAGTAAGATAATTCAGGTGTGTGTGTGTGTGTGTGTGTGTGTCCGTGCGTGCGTGCGTGTGTGTGTGTGCGTGCGTGCGTGTGTGTGCGTGTGTGTGTGTGCACATGCGTGTGTGTGCATGCGCGTGTGTGTGTGGTGTGCGTGTATGTGTGTGTGCTGTGTGTGTGTGTTTGCATGCATGGTGTGGTGGTGTGTGTGCGCGTGCGTGTGTGTGCATGTATGTGTGTGCATGTGTGTGTGTTTGTGTGCATGCATGTGTGTGTGTGCATGTATGTGTGTGCATGTGTGTGTGTGTGTGTGTGTGTGTGTACTTGTGTGTGCATGCATGTGTGTGTGTGTGCATGTATGTGTGTGTGCTTGTGTGTGTGTGTGTTTGCATGCATGTGTGTGTGTGTGTGTGCGCGTGCGTGTGTGTGCATGTATGTGTGTGCATGTGTGTGTGTGTGTGTGTGTGCATGCATGTGTGTGTGTGCATGTATGTGTGTGCATGTGTGTGTGTGTGTGTGTGTGTGTGTACTTGTGTGCTGCTTGTGTGTGTGTGCATGTATGTTGTGTGCTTGTGTGTGTGTGTGTGTGTGTTTGCATGCATGTGTGTGCATGCATGTGTGGTGTGTGCGCGTGCGTGTGTGTGCATGTATGTGTGTGCATGTGTGTGTGGTGTGTGTGTGTGTGTGTGTGTGTGTGTGTGTCTGTGTGTGTGTATGTGTGTGTGTGTGTGTCTGTGTCTGTGTCTGTGTCTGTGTGTGTGTGTCTGTGTGTGTGTGTGTGTGTGTGTGTGTTTAGTGGTCTCTCTGGCTGATGGATGACTCCAGATGAATCATGTGATGTCATAGGAGCGATGGAGCCATTAGAAATTCATTGCAGATATTCAGCCGAGTGATAACGGCGTCGGAGCGGAGGAGGAGACGTGGCCAGAATCCCGTCACCTCAGAACAGCCTGTATCTATGGCACGCATCATGAAAAACCCACAGGGCGCACAGAGACCCTCATCTGCACCTGTGTTTACACACACTTTGTTTACTTTTCTCTTTTATATACAGAGTTGATTATGTTTATTTTTATCTTTATATTCAGATCTATCTTATTGCCTATATTTATGTCTTTCTACTATTACCCTGCCCACACCTGTACATCCCCTCCCCCCTCCCCATGCCCCATACCTCGCATCGACGTGTTGCTATTATGAAACAACATGGTTTACTTGATTTTAAAGAAACCTCTCACTGGCCTCCCTGTCATCTTCTATCTTCTCCTTCTCTGTCCTCTCTGTCCTCTGTCCTCCTCTGTCTCTCTCCTCCTCTTCTCCTCTCTCTCTCTCTGCTCTCTGTCCTCTCTGTCCCCTCTGTCCTCCTCTCTCTCTCTCCTCTCTGTCCTGCCTTCCGTCCTCTCTGTCCTCCTCTCCTCTCTCTCTCTCGTCTGTCCTATCTGTCTATATGGTCCTCCTCTGTGTCCTGTCTCTCTCTCTCTCTGTCCTCTCTGTCCTCTCTCCCCTCTCTCTCCCTCTCTGTCATCTCTCGTCCACTATCTCCTCTCTCTCCTCTCTCTCCTCTCTGTCCTCT
>NC_140170.1:3555542-3589911 GCF_963971535.1 Notolepis coatsorum | reverse complement strand
TGGTAATCAGAAGGTTAGTGTTAGACAGTGGCTCAGGAGGTAGAGCAGGTCGTCTGGTAATCAGAAGGTTAGGGTTAGACAGTGGCTCAGGAGGTAGAGAGGTCGTCTGGTAATCAGAAGGTTAGGGTTAGACAGTGGCTCAGGAGGTAGAGCAGGTTGTCTGGTAATCAGAAGGTTAGAGTTAGACAGTGGCTCAGGAGGTAGAGAGGTCGTCTGGTAATCAGAAGGTTAGTGTTAGACAGTGGCTCAGGAGGTAGAGAGGTCGTCTGGTAATCAGAAGGTTAGTGTTAGACAGTGGCTCAGGAGGTAGAGAGGTCGTCTGGTAATCAGAAGGTTAGTGTTAGACAGTGGCTCAGGAGGTAGAGCAGGTCGTCTGGTAATCAGAAGGTTAGGGTTAGACAGTGGCTCAGGAGGTAGAGCAGGTCGTCTGGTAATCAGAAGGTTAGGGTTAGACAGTGGCTCAGGAGGTAGAGCAGGTCGTCTGGTAATCAGAAGGTTAGGGTTAGACAGTGGCTCAGGAGGTAGAGCAGGTCGTCTGGTAATCAGAAGGTTAGAGTTAGACAGTGGCTCAGGAGGTAGAGCAGGTCGTCTGGTAATCAGAAGGTTAGAGTTAGACAGTGGCTCAGGAGGTAGAGCAGGTCGTCTGGTAATCAGAAGGTTAGTGTTAGACAGTGGCTCAGGAGGTAGAGAGGTCGTCTGGTAATCAGAAGGTTAGTGTTAGACAGTGGCTCAGGAGGTAGAGCAGGTCGTCTGGTAATCAGAAGGTTAGGGTTAGACAGTGGCTCAGGAGGTAGAGCAGGTCGTCTGGTAATCAGAAGGTTAGGGTTAGACAGTGGCTCAGGAGGTAGAGCAGGTCGTCTGGTAATCAGAAGGTTAGGGTTAGACAGTGGCTCAGGAGGTAGAGAGGTCGTCTGGTAATCAGAAGGTTAGGGTTAGACAGTGTCTCAGGAGGTAGAGCAGGTCGTCTGGTAATCAGAAGGTTAGTGTTAGACAGTGGCTCAGGAGGTAGAGCAGGTCGTCTGGTAATCAGAAGGTTAGAGTTAGACAGTGGCTCAGGAGGTAGAGAGGTCGTCTGGTAATCAGAAGGTTAGGGTTAGACAGTGGCTCAGGAGGTAGAGAGGTCGTCTGGTAATCAGAAGGTTAGGGTTAGACAGTGGCTCAGGAGGTAGAGCAGGTCGTCTGGTAATCAGAAGGTTAGTGTTAGACAGTGGCTCAGGAGGTAGAGCAGGTCGTCTGGTAATCAGAAGGTTAGTGTTAGACAGTGGCTCAGGAGGTAGAGCAGGTCGTCTGGTAATCAGAAGGTTAGTGTTAGACAGTGGCTCAGGAGGTAGAGCAGGTCGTCTGGTAATCAGAAGGTTAGGGTTAGACAGTGGCTCAGGAGGTAGAGAGGTCGTCTGGTAATCAGAAGGTTAGGGTTAGACAGTGGCTCAGGAGGTAGAGCAGGTCGTCTGGTAATCAGAAGGTTAGGGTTAGACAGTGGCTCAGGAGGTAGAGCAGGTCGTCTGGTAATCAGAAGGTTAGAGTTAGACAGTAGGTCAGGAGGTAGAGAGGTCGTCTGGTAATCAGAAGGTTAGTGTTAGACAGTGGCTCAGGAGGTAGAGAGGTCGTCTGGTAATCAGAAGGTTAGTGTTAGACAGTGGCTCAGGAGGTAGAGCAGGTCGTCTGGTAATCAGAAGGTTAGGGTTAGACAGTGGCTCAGGAGGTAGAGCAGGTCGTCTGGTAATCAGAAGGTTAGGGTTAGACAGTGGCTCAGGAGGTAGAGCAGGTCGTCTGGTAATCAGAAGGTTAGGGTTAGACAGTGGCTCAGGAGGTAGAGCAGGTCGTCTGGTAATCAGAAGGTTAGGGTTAGACAGTGGCTCAGGAGGTAGAGCAGGTCGTCTGGTAATCAGAAGGTTAGTGTTAGACAGTGGCTCAGGAGGTAGAGCAGGTCGTCTGGTAATCAGAAGGTTAGGGTTAGACAGTGGCTCAGGAGGTAGAGCAGGTCGTCTGGTAATCAGAAGGTTAGAGTTAGACAGTGGCTCAGGAGGTAGAGCAGGTCGTCTGGTAATCAGAAGGTTAGGGTTAGACAGTGGCTCAGGAGGTAGAGCAGGTTGTCTGGTAATCAGAAGGTTAGGGTTAGACAGTGTCTCAGGAGGTAGAGCAGGTCGTCTGGTAATCAGAAGGTTAGGGTGACACAGTGGCTCAGGAGGTAGAGCAGGTCGTCTGGTAATCAGAAGGTTCAATCAATCACATGTATTTATATAGCACATTTAAACATGACACTTGTCAACCAAAGTGCTTCACATAGCTTGGTTCATACACATACAGCTCATTATAGTAATATTCCAAGATTATTACATTTGGTAGTAATAATGGCACACATAAATTTACACCAACATGCGCATTTGTTGATACATGCAGGACTACTCTTGAGACAGACGTATGTGTATCTCCGCTGCCATGTTAGGCGCGGAACACCCGCAGGGGGTAGGGGGGGTGGGATTGGGAGGGCGAGGCATCATCAGCATCCTGGTGCCCCCCCCCAGCCACAGTGTAGCTCCGCTGCCATGTAGGCACGGAACACCCGCGGGAGGGCCGGGGGGGGGGGGCAGCCTCATTCTGCTTTCTTGACAGCTGGAAAAGTCTTATCAGCTCTGTGGGTTATGTCCTTGGTGGGTCATCTTTCCGGAATTAGTTTTGGCTGGCAGGCATTCTCAGAAGAGAAGAATGCCTTCTGAGTAGGCATTTCTTTTAGGAAAAATGCCATGTCAACCTCATTCTGCTTTCTTGATGAAAATATGCGACCCACTACTGAAAGTGACCAGCTGATTAGATCCATATCGAGTTGGTTTGAGTAGAGTCCGACAAACGGCACGAAGCACAGAGCACAGATAGCAGGTAGGAGAGGGGGAGAGGAGCGAGAGGAGGAAGCGACTGTTCTCGAGGAGAGGGAGGGAGGGAGGTTCCCGGTTTGCTTCCAGCCCCTGACAGTGTGTCGGAAGTGTCCTTGAGCAAGACACTTGACCCCAAGCTGCTCCTGGTGAGCAGGTCGGCACCTTGCATTGGGTTTCCGGTTCTGAATTGTTGTCGATTATTGTGAATGTGTTAATTCTGAGTGACTATTCTAATGTGGTGTTGTGCAGGGGTGTAATTGTACTTTGTTACAATACTTAAGTACTGTTTTGGGGGATTTGTACTTTACTCGAGTATTATTAGGTTTGTATACTTGTACTTTTACTCAATTACATTTCAGAGAAAAAAACATACTTTTTACTCCTTACATTTAAAATGCAGACCTACAAAGTGCAAATCTCGCAGGTCCAACTATTTTAATTAGTATATTTGTTTATCTGGCCAAACTAATGTTAACGTTATTAATCATGCGGCCGCACTTTATTTAAAAACAGCCAATCAAATCCCCGTCAATGGAAAATGAACCCGCCCATACCCATGCTGATTGGTCCTTGTGCAAGACTAGAAAGTGGGGATCTTTGATTAAACACCTGCTATCAGAAGAATAGACAGTCAGAAAAAAGGTTTTTACTTTGACCCAAGTGTGTTTTTAGCCACACTACAACCACACTACAGAAGATTAACCATTTCACTACCACACTGCATAAGGTTAACCCTTTCACTACCACACTACAGACGGTTAACCCTTTGTTGTGTGTCAGTGAAAGGGTTAACCTTCTGTGTTCTCGCAGTGAAAGGGTTCACCATTTGGTAGTGTGGTAGTGAAAGGGTCAACCTTATGTAGTGTGGTTGTGAAGGGGTTAACCCTTTGTCGTGTGGCAGTGAAACATTCCGTATCGTCGCAGTGAAAGGGTTAACCTGTTGGTAGTGTGGCAGTGAAAGGGTTAAATGTACAGTAGCTATACAGATGACGTCCCACCAGCTGGAGCTATTTATAGAACAGCCTGTGCTTTTCTTCTTTGTTCAGAGTGTTGTTATTATTCCAAGCCTTTCAGCAGCACATCCTCTGCTCGCCCGTCTTTATCTCGCCGGGTCCATTGAAAGGCTCCGTGTTGAGCCCCTCAAGGCGGACGAGCCGGCTGACTGAGAACACACCGGCAGGCCACCTGGTCACACACTGCAGACAAACCAGAGTCACCGGTAACAGCAGCACCCACAGAGAGGATCACCGCGCGGACACATGACGTACGGAAATCAAGTACTAATCAAGTACTACTATGGGGTGACAGTGGCTCGGGGAGGTAGAGCAGTCGCCTGGTAATCCGGAGGTCCCTGGTTCGATTCCCGCTCCTCCCGGGCAGTGTGTCCTTGAGCAAGACACTTAACCCCTAGATGCTCCCGATGAGCAGGTTGGCACCTTGCATGGTTGTCTCCGCCGTCGGTGTGTGAATGTGTGAGTGAATGGGTACAACATTTTTTATATATCTATCTATCTCTCTCTATCTCTCTCTCTATCTATCTATCTATCTATCTATCTATCTATCTATCTATCTATCTATCTATCTATCTATCTATCTATCTATCTATCTATCTATCTATCTATCTATCTATCTATCTATCTTATCTGTCATGTAGGAATAACCAGCAGATATATCCATACATATTGAATCTATATTTTTCTCAGACTGACTTGGAGGATCACCAGTAGTTTCCTTAATGACCAGCGAGTCTTCATTCATGCACAGGCTGAATGAAATGTGAATGAAAATGTGAATGAATGTTTGGTGATGTTTCCTGCCTCAGTGTGTTTATGCCCCAGCAGGGCTGCAGCGCACAACGCCCTCCCTGAGTTCTACATCACTGTGGCTGAATCCCAGAGGTAACATGCGCTGTCACCATAGAGATGGAATGAGTAGAATGGCCATTTCCATTAGTGTGTACACTACTGTAGTTGAAGTCCTCCCTCTGGCTGAGGTGTGCTATGCTGTCGCTGACGCAGAGGTTGACCAGCATTCATTCTAAAAGCTCCATTCTTGGGAAATCTCCTGCTTGGTGCAAAATGTATCCCTGGGCCATGCAGTGTGTGACGTACAGACGGAAGCCCTTTTCACACAGAGAAGCTGGTTTCAGACCCGTTCACGCTGCCAGCATGTCCCCTTTCACACACACAACCATGTCATCCATTGGTTACTAAGCAACCCAAGCAACACACAAGTGTTTGTTTACTGTACCATATACTGTATATCAGCTGTTAAACGCGGCCCAGGCTGTGTAGAGTTGTGCCAGCCAGGGGATTAGTGTGAGGTGCCATTTGAACCTAGACATCTATCCTGTAAATCGTGGAGGTTGGGGGGTAATTCTCTATCACCACAGGTCCCCATGTCATAATAATGATACAAATGTCATTAATAATAATAAACTTTATTTGTATAGCACCTTTCATACAAGAATTGCAGCTCAACGTGATTCACAACAGAAAAAAGACAGGCGCATAAAATGAGCACATAAAGTGCAGACATATAAAATCACAGTTTTTCACATTAGGATCTAACATCCCAACAGGCCACCTTGTTTATGGTTTGATTCGATCGCAGTTTTAAAGTAGACAATAATAAATAGTAGAATAGAATAGACAGAGTAAAATGATGCAATAAAATAGTTCTGAATTACTGTTTAACAGTTTAAAACCGTATTTTCCTTCCCTGTTTGATATACACAGTTTAAAACATGACAGTCTTCCTTCCTGTTTGATACCCACTTTGGCAAACCTCCCTCTCAGGACAAACCTCCCTCTCAGGACAAACCTCCCTCTCAGGGCAAACCTCCCTCTCAGGGCAAACCTCCCTCTCAGGACAAACCTCCCTCTCAGGACAAACCTCCCTCTCAGGGCAAACCTCCCTCTCAGGGCAAACCTCCCTCTCAGGACAAACCTCCCTCTCAGGACAAACCTCTCTCTCAGGACAAACCTCCCTCTCAGGACAAACCTCTCTCTCAGGACAAACCTCCCTCTCAGGGCAAACCTCCCTCTCAGGACAAACCTCTCTCTCAGGACAAACCTCCCTCTCAGGACAAACCTCCCTCTCAGGGCAAACCTCCCTCTCAGGGCAAACCTCCCTCTCAGGACAAACCTCCCTCTCAGGGCAAACCTCCCTCTCAGGACAAACCTCCCTCTCAGGGCAAACCTCCCTCTCAGGGCAAACCTCCCTCTCAGGACAAACCTCCCTCTCAGGACAAACCTCTCTCTCAGGGCAAACCTCCCTCTCAGGGCAAACCTCCCTCTCAGGACAAACCTCCCTCTCAGGACAAACCTCTCTCTCAGGGCAAACCTCCCTCTCAGGACAAACCTCCCTCTCAGGACAAACCTCTCTCTCAGGACAAACCTCCCTCTCAGGACAAACCTCCCTCTCAGGGCAAACCTCCCTCTCAGGACAAACATCTCTATCAGGACAAACCTCCCTCTCAGGACAAACCTCCCTCTCAGGGCAAACCTCCCTCTCAGGGCAAACCTCCCTCTCAGGACAAACCTCCCTCTCAGGACAAACCTCCCTCTCAGGACAAACCTCCCTCTCAGGACAAACCTCTCTCTCAGGACAAACCTCCCTCTCAGGGCAAACCTCCCTCTCAGGACAAACCTCTCTCTCAGGACAAACCTCCCTCTCAGGACAAACCTCCCTCTCAGGACAAACCTCCCTCTCAGGACAAACCTCTCTCTCAGGACAAACCTCCCTCTCAGGACAAACCTCTCTCTCAGGACAAACCTCTCTCTCAGGACAAACCTCCCTCTCAGGGCAAACCTCTCTCTCAGGACAAACCTCTCTCTCAGGACAAACCTCCCTCTCAGGACAAACCTCCCTCTCAGGGCAAACCTCCCTCTCAGGACAAACCTCCCTCTCAGGGCAAACCTCCCTCTCAGGGCAAACCTCCCTCTCAGGACAAACCTCCCTCTCAGGACAAACCTCCCTCTCAGGACAAACCTCCCTCTCAGGACAAACCTCTCTCTCAGGACAAACCTCCCTCTCAGGGCAAACCTCCCTCTCAGGACAAACCTCTCTCTCAGGACAAACCTCCCTCTCAGGACAAACCTCCCTCTCAGGACAAACCTCCCTCTCAGGACAAACCTCTCTCTCAGGACAAACCTCCCTCTCAGGACAAACCTCTCTCTCAGGACAAACCTCTCTCTCAGGACAAACCTCCCTCTCAGGGCAAACCTCTCTCTCAGGACAAACCTCTCTCTCAGGACAAACCTCCCTCTCAGGACAAACCTCCCTCTCAGGGCAAACCTCCCTCTCAGGACAAACCTCCCTCTCAGGACAAACCTCCCTCTCAGGACAAACCTCTCTCTCAGGGTGCAGTTCTAGGCCTGGGTCCCCAACACAGTTTAAAAAAAAACTGACAGTCTTTCTTCCTGATGTAGCCTGATGCTAGTCCAGAAACAGGCTGACTGGCTGACTGGCTGACTGGCTGGCTGACTGACTGACTGGCTGACTGGCTGACTGGCTGACTGGCTGACTGACTGACTGACTGACTGACTGACTGACTGGCTGACTGGCTGACTGGCTGACTGACTGACTGACTGGCTGACTGGCTGACTGGCTGGCTGGTTGACTGGCTGACTGGTTGACTGGCTGACTGGCTGGCTGGTTGACTGGCTGACTGGTTGACTGGCTGACTGGCTGACTGGCTGGCTGGTTGACTGGCTGACTGGTTGACTGGCTGACTGGCTGACTGGCTGACTGGCTGACTGACTGACTGGCTGACTGACTGGCTGACTGGCTGACTGGTTGACTGGTTGACTGGCTGACTGGCTGGTTGACTGGTTGACTGGCTGACTGGCTGACTGACTGGCTGACTGGCTGACTGGTTGACTGGATGACTGGTTGACTGGCTGACTTGCTGGCTGACTGGCTGACTTGTTGACTGGCTGACTGACTGGCTGACTGGCTGACTGGCTGACTGACTGACTGACTGACTGACTGACTGACTGGCTGACTGGCTGACTGGCTGGCTGGTTGACTGGCTGACTGGTTGACTGGCTGACTGGCTGGCTGGTTGACTGGCTGACTGGCTGACTGGCTGACTGGCTGGCTGGTTGACTGGCTGACTGGTTGACTGGCTGACTGGCTGACTGGCTGACTGACTGACTGACTGGCTGACTGACTGGCTGACTGGCTGACTGGCTGACTGGTTGACTGGCTGACTGGCTGGTTGACTGGTTGACTGGCTGACTGGCTGACTGACTGACTGACTGGCTGACTGGCTGACTGGTTGACTGGATGACTGGTTGACTGGCTGACTTGTTGGCTGGCTGACTGGCTGACTTGTTGACTGGCTGACTGGCTGACTGGCTGACTGACTGGCTGACTGACTGGCTGACTGAATGGCTGACTGACTGGCTGACTGACTGGCTGACTGACTGGCTGACTGACTGGCTGACTGGCTGGTTGACTGGCTGACTTGTTGGCTGGCTGACTGGCTGACTGGTTGACTGGCTGACTGGTTGACTGGCTGACTGGCTGACTGGTTGACTGGCTGACTGACTGGCTGACTGGTTGACTGGTTGACTGGCTGACTGGTTGACTGGTTGACTGGCTGACTGGCTGGTTGACTGGTTGACTGGCTGACTGGCTGACTGGCTGACTGGTTGACTGGCTGACTGGTTGACTGGCTGACTGGTTGACTGGCTGACTGGTTGACTGGTTGACTGGCTGACTGGTTGACTGGGCACTGCTGAGGCGTTTCACCTTCACTCTTGGTTGCCAGGTTGTGGCAGTTTTAGTTCACTTGGAGATTCATAAGCGTGACGTTAAATGTCCAGGTAGGGAAATGAGGAAATATCCTGCAGTAATTAGTAACAAGTAGCCTTGACAAGTTACTTGACTTAACATGATGCACTAACAAAACAAACCTTTCAAACAATGTAAGCGTTCTGCCAACAGTTTTTATACAGAACAAATCAGTAGTCTACCTGGATATGTCGGTGTGATGAACATGAAAAGGTGTCCTTTTCATAGTCATCACCGCATGGTCAGAATTCTAAGGCAGCCATCTTATTGTGTACCAAAAGAGATGACCCACAATACGGTCTATCATCCCGCCTCAGATTTATTACTGGTGACAGATGTGATACCCACCACTGTGTCCTTTATGAAACGGTTGGATGGCCCTCTCTGGTTGACAGGCGTAACTATCATTGGTATTGGTTTATTTTTAAAGCCCTCATTGGTAAACGTCCCTCTTACATCACAACACTGTTGGAATGGAATCTTGGAACCTATTCTACACGTTCAGATGACTGTTCTCAGGGTTCCTCCAGTTTGCTCTGAACCAGGAAAAACTGCTTTTTCCTTTGATGCTTCCAACACCTGGAACGTCCTCCGACTGACTCTGAAGCTGAAGGCTCTTCCTTCTCTTTGCATTTTAAATCGACTTATAACTGTCGTAGCTAATTCTTCTATCGCTTATTCTTATTTGTTGTGCCTAATGCTTGTTTTGTAAGCTTGTCGTCGCTGTAAAGGAGGGTAACCGTCGTAGGAGTTTAAATAAAGGTTTGAAATGAAATGAAATGAAATACACTGCCGAAAAGGACTGCTTGTGACTAGGGATGTTCGATATTGGCTCTTTTACCGATATCCGATATACCGATATTGTCCAACTCTTAATTTCCGATACCGATATGAACCGATACCGATATATGTAGGGTTTCCCCCCCAAAAAAACGGAATAATTTCAGGTAATTAACATTACATATCTCTTGTCGTGGAATTAACACAACATTATACATACTTTTCACAATAAATTAAATAAGAAATTTAAGAATGTGTTCTTACTTGCTTGCCTGGGTAAAAAAAATGTTACATTTTGAAAACCGATACCGATCATTTCCGATATTACATTTGAATGCCAATATCGGCCGATAATATCGGACATCCCTACTTGTGACTGTACCACCCAGCCGGGCCTCGGTCTGAGCAGCTCTGGACAGCCAGAGACCTGCCTCCTCCTCTGGGCCTCAGTGACCACCACACGTGTGCTCTCCCTGCCTCCCCATCTGTCTGCACATCCCGGGGACCAGCGTGGCGTGGCTCCCCCATCGAGTGAACTTTGAACTGCTGCCGTCAGGCAAGCGATACAGGAGTCTCAAGGCGAGCACAGAAAGACTCAGAAGTAGCTTCTATCCCCAGGCCATCAGGCTGCTAAACGAACAATGAATGAACACTACACAACAACAACCACCAAACACACATAGCACACACATCCACACGCACACACTCACTTTAAACAAACACACTGTAGCACTCACTACACACACTTTATAGCACACACCCACTTTAAACAAACACACTGTAGCACCCACTCCCCACACTTTATATTTATGGATGAAGGATTGCACTACAACTCGTACACCTTACTGTAAATTGTACCAAAAATTGTACCTCATCCCATTTCTGCTTTGCACTAGATAGTACTGTACATTAGTACACTGCATAGTTGTGTATTGTATATTATATGGTAACTCAGAACATTGTACATATGTCTATACCGAACAACTGTGACCTCATTTTCTTCTTCTAAATTCATGCTATATTATGTTATTATGTTATTTGATACTATCTTGTTTAGCACAGTCTCTGGAGCGTAACAGTAAGAAGCATTTTGTATGAAAGTATTCTGTACTTCTGTATGACAACTATTAAAGAACTTGAACTTGAACTTGAGTGAGTCCTTTAACAGGGGTGTTTTCTGCCTCAGCAGCTCTGGGTTGCATAAGAGGAGAGTCTCCATCTGCTCCAGCCCCCCCCCCCACCCCCCCCCCCCCCACCCCACCCCACCCTGCGCGCCCCTCAAAGGAAAGCCGGGACTCAACCGGATCTAGGGATTGGCCGGGGTGGTGGATCATGTGACCCCCCCCCCCCCCCCCCCCAGGCTCAAGGTCATCCGGTGGTGGATGGTGTATCCTCTGACTCATCACTTAGAATCCAGAGGTCTTCAGATAGAAGCTCAAGTTCAAAGTTTATTATTATGTCCCACACTGGGCAATTCATGTTACAGCAGATAAATAGGAGCTAAAAAAAAAAAACAGCAAACATACATAACAAGAAGAACACAGACAGACATGTACAGTACATGATCACAGGATCAGATCATGACAACAGGCAAACAAGCAACCACAACCATCCCCCCACCCACCCATCTCTCCCTGACTCATCACTTAGAACCCAGTCTTCAGATAGAAGCTCAGCGCTCTCCATGACTCATCACTTAGAACCCAGAGGTCTTCAGATAGAAGCTCAGCGCTCTCCCTGACTCATCACTTAGAACCCAGTCTTCAGATAGAAGCTCAGCGCTCTCCATGACTCATCACTTAGAACCCAGTCTTCAGATAGAAGCTCAGCGCTCTCCCTGACTCATCACTTAGAACCCAGAGGTCTTCAGATAGAAGCTCATCTCTCTCCTGCACGTGGTTGTGTTGTTTGGCAGCAGGAAGAGCAGGTCTGTGACCGTAATGCGCCCTGGCAGCTGGAGCCCACTGGGGGGGAGATGGGGAGAAACAGCCGGGTGAGTGAACACAACACTCACCATCTTTAGATGATAAAGTACTCAACCTCTACTGTCTTTAACTATGAGTGAACACAACACTCTAACTCACCATCTTTAGATAATAAAGTACTCAACCTCTACTGTCTTTAACTATGAGTGAACACAACACTCACCATCTTTAGATAATAAAGTACTCAACCTCTACTGTCTTTAACTATGAGTGAACACAACACTCTAACTTACCATCTTTAGATGATAAAGTACTCAACCTCTACTGTCTTTAACTATGAGTGAACACAACACTAACTCACCATCTTTAGATAATAAACTACTCAACCTCTAATGTCTTTAACTATGAGTGAACACAACACTAACTCACCATCTTTAGATAATAAACTACTCAACCTCTACTGTCTTTAACTATGAACACAACACTCTAACTCACCATCTTTAGATAATAAAGTACTCAACCTCTACTGTCTTTAACTATGAGTGAACACAACACTCTAACTTACCATCTTTAGATGATAAAGTACTCAACCTCTACTGTCTTTAACTATGAGTGAACACAACACTCTAACTCACCATCTTTAGATGATAAAGTACTCAACCTCTACTGTCTTTAACTATGAGTGAACACAACACTCTAACTCACCATCTTTAGATAATAAAGTACTCAACCTCTACTGTCTTTAACTATGAGTGAACACAACACTCTAACTCACCATCTTTAGATAATAAAGTACTCAACCTCTACTGTCTTTAACTATGAGTGAACACAACACTCTAACTCACCATCTTTAGAGAATAAAGTACTCAACCTCTACTGTCTTTAACTATGAGTGAACACAACACTCTAACTCACCATCTTTAGAGAATAAAGTACTCAACCTCTACTGTCTTTAACTATGAGTGAACACAACACTCTAACTCACCATCTTTAGATAATAAAGTACTCAACCTCTACTGTCTTTAACTATGAGTGAACACAACACTCTAACTCACCATCTTTAGATAATAAAGTACTCAACCTCTACTGTCTTTAACTATGAGTGAACACAACACTCTAACTCACCATCTTTAGATAATAAATTACTCAACCTCTACTGTCTTTAACTATGAACACAACACTCTAACTCACCATCTTTAGAGAATAAAGTACTCAACCTCTACTGTCTTTAACTATGAGTGAACACAACACTCTAACTCACCATCTTTAGATAATAAAGTACTCAACCTCTACTGTCTTTAACTATGAGTGAACACAACACTCTAACTCACCATCTTTAGATAATAAAGTACTCAACCTCTACTGTCTTTAACTATGAGTGAACACAACACTCTAACTCACCATCTTTAGAGAATAAAGTTCTCAACCTCTACTGTCTTTAACTATGAGTGAACACAACACTCTAACTCACCATCTTTAGATAATAAAGTTCTCAACCTCTACTGTCTTTAACTATGAGTGAACACAACACTCTAACTCACCATCTTTAGATAATAAAGTACTCAACCTCTACTGTCTTTAACTATGAGTGAACACAACACTCTAACTCACCATCTTTAGATAATAAAGTACTCAACCTCTACTGTCTTTAACTATGAGTGAACACAACACTCTAACTCACCATCTTTAGATGATAAAGTACTCAACCTCTACTGTCTTTAACTATGAATGAACACAACACTCTAACTCACCATCTTTAGATGATAAAGTACTCAACCTCTACTGTCTTTAACTATGAGTGAACACAACACTCACCATCTTTAGATAATAAAGTACTCAACCTCTACTGTCTTTAACTATGAGTGAACACAACACTCTAACTCACCATCTTTAGATAATAAAGTACTCAACCTCTACTGTCTTTAACTATGAGTGAACACAACACTCTAACTCACCATCTTTAGATAATAAAGTACTCAACCTCTACTGTCTTTAACTATGAGTGAACACAACACTCTAACTCACCATCTTTAGATAATAAAGTACTCAACCTCTACTGTCTTTAACTATGAGTGAACACAACACTCTAACTCACCATCTTTAGATAATAAAGTACTCAACCTCTACTGTCTTTAACTATGAGTGAACACAACACTCTAACTCACCATCTTTAGATAATAAATTACTCAACCTCTACTGTCTTTAACTATGAACACAACACTCTAACTCACCATCTTTAGAGAATAAAGTACTCAACCTCTACTGTCTTTAACTATGAGTGAACACAACACTCTAACTCACCATCTTTAGATAATAAAGTACTCAACCTCTACTGTCTTTAACTATGAGTGAACACAACACTCTAACTCACCATCTTTAGATAATAAAGTACTCAACCTCTACTGTCTTTAACTATGAGTGAACACAACACTCTAACTCACCATCTTTAGAGAATAAAGTTCTCAACCTCTACTGTCTTTAACTATGAGTGAACACAACACTCTAACTCACCATCTTTAGATAATAAAGTTCTCAACCTCTACTGTCTTTAACTATGAGTGAACACAACACTCTAACTCACCATCTTTAGATAATAAAGTACTCAACCTCTACTGTCTTTAACTATGAGTGAACACAACACTCTAACTCACCATCTTTAGATAATAAAGTACTCAACCTCTACTGTCTTTAACTATGAGTGAACACAACACTCACCATCTTTAGATAATAAAGTACTCAACCTCTACTGTCTTTAACTATGAGTGAACACAACACTCTAACTCACCATCTTTAGATGATAAAGTACTCAACCTCTACTGTCTTTAACTATGAGTGAACACAACACTCACCATCTTTAGATGATAAAGTACTCAACCTCTACTGTCTTTAACTATGAGTGAACACAACACTCTAACTTACCATCTTTAGATAATAAAGTACTCAACCTCTACTGTCTTTAACTATGAGTGAACACAACACTCTAACTCACCATCTTTAGATAATAAATTACTCAACCTCTACTGTCTTTAACTATGAACACAACACTCTAACTCACCATCTTTAGATAATAAAGTACTCAACCTCTACTGTCTTTAACTATGAGTGAACACAACACTCTAACTCACCATCTTTAGATAATAAAGTACTCAACCTCTACTGTCTTTAACTATGAGTGAACACAACACTCTAACTCACCATCTTTAGATAATAAAGTACTCAACCTCTACTGTCTTTAACTATGAGTGAACACAACACTCTAACTCACCATGTTTAGATAATAAAGTACTCAACCTCTACTGTCTTTAACTATGAGTGAACACAACACTCTAACTCACCATCTTTAGATAATAAAGTACTCAACCTCTACTGTCTTTAACTATGAGTGAACACAACACTCTAACTCACCATCTTTAGATAATAAAGTACTCAACCTCTACTGTCTTTAACTATGAGTGAACACAACACTCTAACTCACCATCTTTAGATAATAAAGTACTCAACCTCTACTGTCTTTAACTATGAGTGAACACAACACTCACCATCTTTAGATGATAAAGTACTCAACCTCTACTGTCTTTAACTATGAATGAACACAACACTCTAACTCACCATCTTTAGAGAATAAAGTACTCAACCTCTACTGTCTTTAACTATGAGTGAACACAACACTCTAACTCACCATCTTTAGATAATAAAGTACTCAACCTCTACTGTCTTTAACTATGAATGAACACAACACTCTAACTCACCATCTTTAGATAATAAATTACTCAACCTCTACTGTCTTTAACTATGAACACAACACTCTAACTCACCATCTTTAGATGATAAAGTACTCAACCTCTACTGTCTTTAACTATGAGTGAACACAACACTCTAACTCACCATCTTTAGATGATAAAGTACTCAACCTCTACTGTCTTTAACTATGAGTGAACACAACACTCTAACTCACCATCTTTAGATAATAAAGTATTCAACCTCTACTGTCTTTAACTATGAGTGAACACAACACTCTAACTTACCATCTTTAGATAATAAAGTACTCAACCTCTACTGTCTTTAACTATGAGTGAACACAACACTCTAACTCACCATCTTTAGATAATAAAGTACTCAACCTCTACTGTCTTTAACTATGAGTGAACACAACACTCTAACTCACCATCTTTAGATAATAAAGTACTCAACCTCTACTGTCTTTAACTATGAGTGAACACAACACTCTAACTCACCATCTTTAGATAATAAAGTACTCAACCTCTACTGTCTTTAACTATGAGTGAACACAACACTCTAACTCACCATCTTTAGATAATAAAGTACTCAACCTCTACTGTCTTTAACTATGAGTGAACACAACACTCACCATCTTTAGATGATAAAGTACTCAACCTCTACTGTCTTTAACTATGAGTGAACACAACACTCTAACTCACCATCTTTAGATAATAAAGTTCTCAACCTCTACTGTCTTTAACTATGAGTGAACACAACACTCACCATCTTTAGATGATAAAGTACTCAACCTCTACTGTCTTTAACTATGAGTGAACACAACACTCTAACTCACCATCTTTAGATAATAAAGTTCTCAACCTCTACTGTCTTTAACTATGAGTGAACACAACACTCTAACTCACCATCTTTAGCTAATAAAGTACTCAACCTCTACTGTATTTAACTATGAACAAACACAACACTCTAACTCACCATCTTTAGATAATAAAGTACTCAACCTCTACTGTCTTTAACTATGAGTGAACACAACACTCTAACTCACCATCTTTAGATAATAAAGTACTCAACCTCTACTGTCTTTAACTATGAGTGAACACAACACTCTAACTCACCATCTTTAGATAATAAAGTACTCAACCTCTACTGTCTTTAACTATGAGTGAACACAACACTCTAACTCACCATCTTTAGATAATAAATTACTCAACCTCTACTGTCTTTAACTATGAACACAACACTCTAACTCACCATCTTTAGAGAATAAAGTACTCAACCTCTACTGTCTTTAACTATGAGTGAACACAACACTCTAACTCACCATCTTTAGATAATAAAGTACTCAACCTCTACTGTCTTTAACTATGAGTGAACACAACACTCTAACTCACCATCTTTAGATAATAAAGTACTCAACCTCTACTGTCTTTAACTATGAGTGAACACAACACTCTAACTCACCATCTTTAGAGAATAAAGTTCTCAACCTCTACTGTCTTTAACTATGAATGAACACAACACTAACTCACCATCTTTAGATAATAAAGTACTCAACCTCTACTGTCTTTAACTATGAATGAACACAACACTCTAACTCACCATCTTTAGATAATAAAGTACTCAACCTCTACTGTCTTTAACTATGAGTGAACACAACACTCTAACTCACCATCTTTAGATAATAAAGTACTCAACCTCTACTGTCTTTAACTATGAGTGAACACAACACTCTAACTTACCATCTTTAGATAATAAAGTACTCAACCTCTACTGTCTTTAACTATGAGTGAACACAACACTCTAACTCACCATCTTTAGATAATAAAGTACTCAACCTCTACTGTCTTTAACTATGAGTGAACACAACACTCTAACTCACCATCTTTAGATAATAAATTACTCAACCTCTACTGTCTTTAACTATGAACACAACACTCTAACTCACCATCTTTAGAGAATAAAGTACTCAACCTCTACTGTCTTTAACTATGAGTGAACACAACACTCTAACTCACCATCTTTAGATAATAAAGTACTCAACCTCTACTGTCTTTAACTATGAGTGAACACAACACTCTAACTCACCATCTTTAGATAATAAAGTACTCAACCTCTACTGTCTTTAACTATGAGTGAACACAACACTCTAACTCACCATCTTTAGAGAATAAAGTTCTCAACCTCTACTGTCTTTAACTATGAATGAACACAACACTAACTCACCATCTTTAGATAATAAAGTACTCAACCTCTACTGTCTTTAACTATGAATGAACACAACACTAACTCACCATCTTTAGATAATAAAGTACTCAACCTCTACTGTCTTTAACTATGAATGAACACAACACTAACTCACCATCTTTAGATAATAAAGTACTCAACCTCTACTGTCTTTAACTATGAATGAACACAACACTCTAACTTACCATCTTTAGATTGATTGATTGATTGATTGAAAAGTTTATTAACAGATTGCAGAATGGGTACAGTACAGTACAGCTCAATACACACAATTGTTAAGGGGATGCAGACCAGAGAAAGACTTTCCTCTTGTTTACATCAGGGTCCCCCATTTTCAATTCATCATATGACACACACGACATACAGGTAGACAGTACTGCTACATCTATACATTTATGACATACCAGATTTGCAAATACAGTACTGTTTGTGATACAAAAAGAGTCCAGAAAAAGGGTGTATATACATTTGACGTAGAAACTACATTGGAGGAGGTTGGGTGGGTGGGGTGGGGTTGGGTGGGTGGGGCTGTACATTGGAGGGGGGGGGGTTGGGTAGGGGACGACGACACTGTACACTGTACATTGGAATACTGACAAAGCCATACTTGGTCATTTACTGTACAACTGGGTTAGGACATTTGTAGGGGCCAGTTTCGAATTGCAGTCTCCCGTAGGTGTTTTTTGAGAGTGTTTTTGAAAGTGGGTAGTGATTCACATTCCTTTACAGCTTTGGGTAGGGCGTTCCACATTGATGTGGCATAATTGCGAAACGTGTTTAGTCCCTTGTTTGAGCCGAATCTGGGTTTAACATGATTTGTGGAGCTCCCTCTGGTGTTGTGATCGTGGTATTCACTGACCTTTGGGAAGTATTTTGACATGTACATGGGTACCTTGGTCGTGTAGTGTATCTTTTTTTTGATCCACTTTTTCTCCCATTTTTCTATATTTTCTCCCATCCCAATTTCGTATCATCCAATTCAACCCTCCCCTGTCACGAACGCTGTTTCTTGCCTCCCACAAGCCGGCTGCAATGTGGACTAAGTCATACATAGCACAAGTCCCCTCCGGTACTTGAGGTAACAGCAGTCGCATCTTTTCACCTGCGCAGCTCGATCTCTGTGTCGAGGAGTAACGCGTGGGAGGCTCACGCTGCCCCCGGCACTTCCTGATTCTACTGCGCAGGCGCACCAACCGACCTGTAGGAGTCGCTTGTTCACAACGCCCGATCCCCACCCTTCAGTTTCCCTCCCCGTAATACGGCCAATGTGTATTACTGCGGACGACCAGCTAAACTGAAAACAATGTGGAGAGCTGGATTCGAACACGCGAATCCTAGCGTCTCCACACTGGTGGCGAGTGCCTTGCCCACTACACCACCTAGCCGCCCGTCGTGTAGTGTATCTTGTAGACCAGGCCCATTGCAAGTTGCTGTACTCTGTCGTCTACTCTAAGCCATCCTAGGTTGTCAAAGTGGGCAGGGGTGAGGTGGGTTCTAGGAGTCAGGTCAAGCAGTAGTCTGACCAGTTTGTTTTGAGATGTTTGTAATTTGGTTTTTAGTGCCTTTGAGGTGCTTTGGTACCATGAGGTGCAAGCATAGTCGTAGTACCCTTGAATGAGATAATAAAGTTCTCAACCTCTACTGTCTTTAACTATGAACAAACACAACACTCTAACTTACCATCTTTAGATAATAAAGTACTCAACCTCTACTGTCTTTAACTATGAACAAACACAACACTCTAACTTACCATCTTTAGATAATAAAGTACTCAACCTCTACTGTCTTTAACTATGAGTGAACACAACACTAACTCACCATATTTAGATAATAAAGTACTCAACCTCTACTGTCTTTAACTATGAGTGAACACAACACTCTAACTCACCATCTTTAGATAATAACGTTTGAAAACACTTCTCCTAAAACAGACTCATACGGTTAAATGGAAATGGACTGCAATTAACAGCAGGAGGGCAGGGGGGGGGGGGTGAACCCCCTACACACACACACACACACACACACACACACACACACAAAGATAGCCAAGATACTGTTACACGACAGGGCACAGAGGAGGGCAAAGACACGGCCTCTCTCTACCCAGAGATGTTACCTCATATCTCGTGCACTTATGGCACAGAATCCCCTTCATGTGGTTTTAGTCTGCCCGTTGTGATAAATCATAATTACACATTATGGTAATTGAAGTGGTGGTGATGTCACTCTGTTGTGTTCAAAGGTGTATTTACACAGTGTGTACCGCGGGCCAACAAGCTGCCGGCGGCGTTGGTTGAGATCATCCGCAAGTCATGTGACTCTGCTCCCCCCCCCCCCCCCCCCCCCCCCCCCTCACATCATCAGCCCACATCAGAGGCACGCGCTCGGTCACATTATGGTGCCGTGTTTTCAGAGGAATTAAGTGGCTGCTGGGTAAACAACGTAAAAACAACTCATTTCAGAGAGGAGTGCTCAACAGTTTAAGTGGCTGTTAATTATTGAGCGTGTGCGCGGCGCTCTGCTGTTGATGTGCGGAGCTGTGTTTGATACGGGAGCTCGTATTTCTCCTGCCGAGGTGACTGCTGCGTGTGCATACGTTTATATAAAGAGCTTATGTATCATTCATCTTTCACCCCCCCCCCCCCCTTGGTATTACCGTGCTATAAATTCATCCATTTGATTGGACATGAATGTATTCCTGATGAATTTAAAATGGGGGACCCTGATGTAAACAAGACGAAAGTCTTTCTCTGGTCTGCATCCCCTTAACAATTGTGTGTATTGAGCTGTACTGTACTGTACCCATTCTGCAATCTGTTAATAAAGTTTTCAATCAATCAATCAATCATATTTGAACAGAAGCTAGGCGTTGTACTCGGCTCGACAGAAGTGTATGACCGGTCGTATGTTACTCCTTCTGCGTTGTGTTAAATGTCGATGCCCCACGAGGGAGTTTCGAACCCGGGTCGGCCGCACCGCGGGCGACAGCATAGACCGCTATACCAAGAGTTGAATTCACTTCTTGGGGAACGTGTCTAATAGACACCCCGTCTATATGTGTCTTTTTAAGGGAAAGTGAGTTTAACTCGCAGTACCGCTTACTGCCACAGTCACCTCACACAACACGTCACGTCACATGATATTACTCACAGGCCTCCGTTACAGAACCAAGGTGCTGTACTTAATAATAATAATAATAATAATAATAATAATAATAATAATAATAATAATAATAATAATAATAATAATAATAATAATAATAATAATAATAATAATAATAATAATAATAATAATAATGCATTTAATTTATAAGGCGCCTTCCAAGACACTCAAGGTCGCCGTACAACAATTTAAAAACAGTTCACTTACAATCACAATCCATAAAAAAATAAAATCAGACATACGCCTGCCTAAACAGGTGGGTTTTGAGGTGGGTTTTAAATGGGATGATGGAGTCAATGTTCCTGATGTCGGGGGGGGAGGGAGTTCCAGAGGAGAGGGGCAGAGCAGCTGAAGGCTCTTGACCCCATGGTGGACAGACGGGCTGGGGGGACGGTCAGGTTGATGGAGGAGGCAGACCTGAGGGACCGGGTGGGAATGTTGACGTGGAGGAGGTCGGACAGGTATGGAGGGGCGAGGTTGTGGATGGCCTTGAATGTATGGAGGAGGATCTTGTAATCAATGCAGTGTTTAATGGGAAGCCAGTGTAGTTGACGTAGGACGGGGTGATGTTACTGATGACAGGAGTTCTGGTGATTATACTGTACTGGTCCTCAACAGAACCAAGGTGCTGTACTTGGTATCAACAGAACCAAGGTGCTGTACTTGGTATCAACAGAACCAAGGTGCTGTACTGGTCCTCAACAGAACCAAGGTGCTGTACTTGGTATCAACAGAACCAAGGTGCTGTACTTGGTATCAACAGAACCAAGGTGCTGTACTTGGTATCAACAGAACCAAGGTGCTGTACTTGGTATCAACAGAACCAAGGTGCTGTACTTGGTATCAACAGAACGAAGGTGCTGTACTGGGCCTCAACAGAACCAAGGTGCTGTACTTGGTATCAACAGAACCAAGGTGCTGTACTTGGTATCAACAGAACCAAGGTGCTGTACTGGGCCTCAACAGAACCAAGGTGCTGTACTTGGTATCAACAGAACCAAGGTGCTGTACTGGGCCTCAACAGAACCAATGTGCTGTACTGGGCCTCAACAGAACCAAGGTGCTGTACTTGGTATCAACAGAACCAAGGTGCTGTACTGGGCCTCAACAGAACCAATGTGCTGTACTGGGCCTCAACAGAACCAAGGTGCTGTACTGGGCCTCAACAGAACCAAGATGCTGTACTGGGCCTCAACAGAACCAAGGTGCTGTACTGGGCCTCAACAGAACCAAGGTGCTGTACTGGGCCTCAACAGAACCAATGAGCTGTACTGGGCCTCAACAGAACCAAGGTGCTGTACTGGGCCTCAACAGAACCAAGGCGCTGTACTGGGCCCATCAACGTTGTACCCAGTCTGCTGCTGCTAGGGCTGTAGTACCGAATGTCATTTTTTAACATGCAAAGCTTCTATTGAAGTATTCGAACGAAGCTTCGAATGTCTATAAAAAAAATAAATCATAAAAAAAATAAAGATATATATATAATTTTTTTTTAAACTAAATCCTCAATTTGAATAAAGTGCTTCATCTGATTAAATTAGTCTTTTTCTTTTATTAAATCAACGTTCTTTATCAGTTTCGTCAACATAAATAATCCAATAAGGGCACGGTTGGTATGAAAGTGATGGTGACGTCTTATAGTATAATATTATAATATTAGTGTAGCCTAATCTTTAACTGCAACTGTGAAGAAAAACCCCATTGGTCTAAACAGATTGAATAGACAGAAAAAAAAAGATTACAACATTTAAAAATTCTTTATTAAAAAATTAAAATTCGAATGTCGATTTAGAATTCGAATGTCAACATTATGATCGAAGCTTCGAAGCGTTCGGTGCAGCCCTGGCTGCTGCACATGATCACAGAGCTGGATCCACCCAGAGATGCAGCCGACGTGTCTATAATTCATGGATGGATCACTAAAATATTTACAGCACCTTTTAAAAAGCAGCTGCTGGGAGTTTGTAACCGGTTATGAAACAGTCTCAATTTAATACCGACGCCTCTACGGCCTCTACATGAGCAAACGAGACCGCCGGCGAGAGTGGTTCTAAATGTAACGAGGTCCGATTCCCCCCACACAGAATCAGACCAAGGTATTTACGGACCGGAAGCGCCGTAAACCTCGGTCGCTCATCATAACACACAAATCACCTATCGTGCTACTACGTACGTTTGGATAATTCACTTGGGCCTTGCTGGACTTGTAGCAGGACAAGTTCTGGTCCAAGTTTAGTCTACAGCGCGCTGTCCACCAGTGTCCCAGCGGTCGCTGCTGATAGAAGAGTGCGGCGGGACACTGGGACACGAGGTGTCACAAGAAAACACTCATTACACAGGAATATAAAGCCACTGATCTGATTAACAACAACCTCATTTAAGTAGAGCAGCTCTCCTCCACCAAGACACTGATCTGACTGTAGAGCAGCTCAGCTCCACCAAGACACTGATCTGACTGTAGAGCAGCTCAGCTCCACCAAGACACTGATCTGACTGTAGAGCAGCTCAGCTCCACCAAGACACTGATCTGACTGTAGAGCAGCTCTCCTCCACCAAGACACTGATCTGACTGTAGAGCAGCTCAGCTCCACCAAGACACTGATCTGACTGTAGAGCAGCTCACCTCCACCAAGACACTGCTGACTGTAGAGCAGCTCAGCTCCACCAAGACACTGCTGACTGTAGAGCAGCTCAGCTCCACCAAGACACTGATCTGACTGTAGAGCAGCTCAGCTCCACCAAGACACTGATCTGACTGTAGAGCAGCTCTCCTCCACCAAGACACTGCTGACTGTAGAGCAGCTCTCCTCCACCAAGACACTGATCTGACTGTAGAGCAGCTCTCCTCCACCAAGACACTGATCTGACTGTAGAGCAGCTCACCTCCACCAAGACACTGCTGACTGTAGAGCAGCTCTCCTCCACCAAGACACTGATCTGACTGTAGAGCAGCTCTCCTCCACCAAGACACTGATCTGACTGTAGAGCAGCTCTCCTCCACCAAGACACTGATCTGACTGTAGAGCAGCTCAGCTCCACCAAGACACTGATCTGACTGTAGAGCAGCTCTCCTCCACCAAGACACTGATCTGACTGTAGAGCAGCTCTCCTCCACCAAGACACTGCTGACTGTAGAGCAGCTCTCCTCCACCAAGACACTGATCTGACTGTAGAGCAGCTCTCCTCCACCAAGACACTGATCTGACTGTAGAGCAGCTCTCCTCCACCAAGACACTGCTGACTGTAGAGCAGCTCTCCTCCACCAAGACACTGCTGACTGTAGAGCAGCTCAGCTCCACCAAGACACTGCTGACTGTAGAGCAGCTCTCCTCCACCAAGACACTGCTGACTGTAGAGCAGCTCAGCTCCACCAAGACACTGCTGACTGTAGAGCAGCTCTCCTCCACCAAGACACTGATCTGACTGTAGAGCAGCTCTCCTCCACCAAGACACTGCTGACTGTAGAGCAGCTCTCCTCCACCAAGACACTGCTGACTGTAGAGCAGCTCTCCTCCACCAAGACACTGATCTGACTGTAGAGCAGCTCTCCTCCACCAAGACACTGATCTGACTGTAGAGCAGCTCACCTCCACCAAGACACTGATCTGACTGTAGAGCAGCTCTCCTCCACCAAGACACTGATCTGACTGTAGAGCAGCTCTCCTCCACCAAGACACTGCTGACTGTAGAGCAGCTCTCCTCCACCAAGACACTGATCTGACTGTAGAGCAGCTCTCCTCCACCAAGACACTGATCTGACTGTAGAGCAGCTCTCCTCCACCAAGACACTGGTGACTGTAGAGCAGCTCTCCTCCACCAAGACACTGATCTGACTGTAGAGCAGCTCTCCTCCACCAAGACACTGATCTGACTGTAGAGCAGCTCAGCTCCACCAAGACACTGCTGACTGTAGAGCAGCTCAGCTCCACCAAGACACTGATCTGACTGTAGAGCAGCTCAGCTCCACCAAGACACTGATCTGACTGTAGAGCAGCTCACCTCCACCAAGACACTGCTGACTGTAGAGCAGCTCAGCTCCACCAAGACACTGCTGACTGTAGAGCAGCTCAGCTCCACCAAGACACTGATCTGACTGTAGAGCAGCTCAGCTCCACCAAGACACTGATCTGACTGTAGAGCAGCTCTCCTCCACCAAGACACTGCTGACTGTAGAGCAGCTCTCCTCCACCAAGACACTGATCTGACTGTAGAGCAGCTCTCCTCCACCAAGACACTGATCTGACTGTAGAGCAGCTCACCTCCACCAAGACACTGCTGACTGTAGAGCAGCTCTCCTCCACCAAGACACTGATCTGACTGTAGAGCAGCTCTCCTCCACCAAGACACTGATCTGACTGTAGAGCAGCTCAGCTCCACCAAGACACTGATCTGACTGTAGAGCAGCTCACCTCCACCAAGACACTGATCTGACTGTAGAGCAGCTCTCCTCCACCAAGACACTGATCTGACTGTAGAGCAGCTCAGCTCCACCAAGACACTGCTGACTGTAGAGCAGCTCTCCTCCACCAAGACACTGCTGACTGTAGAGCAGCTCTCCTCCACCAAGACACTGGTGACTGTAGAGCAGCTCTCCTCCACCAAGACACTGATCTGACTGTAGAGCAGCTCAGCTCCACCAAGACACTGATCTGACTGTAGAGCAGCTCACCTCCACCAAGACACTGATCTGACTGTAGAGCAGCTCAGCTCCACCAAGACACTGATCTGACTGTAGAGCAGCTCTCCTCCACCAAGACACTGCTGACTGTAGAGCAGCTCTCCTCCACCAAGACACTGCTGACTGTAGAGCAGCTCAGCTCCACCAAGACACTGATCTGACTGTAGAGCAGCTCTCCTCCACCAAGACACTGATCTGACTGTAGAGCAGCTCAGCTCCACCAAGACACTGCTGACTGTAGAGCAGCTCACCTCCACCAAGACACTGCTGACTGTAGAGCAGCTCTCCTCCACCAAGACACTGATCTGACTGTAGAGCAGCTCTCCTCCACCAAGACACTGATCTGACTGTAGAGCAGCTCAGCTCCACCAAGACACTGATCTGACTGTAGAGCAGCTCACCTCCACCAAGACACTGATCTGACTGTAGAGCAGCTCTCCTCCACCAAGACACTGATCTGACTGTAGAGCAGCTCTCCTCCACCAAGACACTGATCTGACTGTAGAGCAGCTCAGCTCCACCAAGACACTGATCTGACTGTAGAGCAGCTCTCCTCCACCAAGACACTGCTGACTGTAGAGCAGCTCAGCTCCACCAAGACACTGCTGACTGTAGAGCAGCTCTCCTCCACCAAGACACTGATCTGACTGTAGAGCAGCTCTCCTCCACCAAGACACTGCTGACTGTAGAGCAGCTCAGCTCCACCAAGACACTGCTGACTGTAGAGCAGCTCTCCTCCACCAAGACACTGATCTGACTGTAGAGCAGCTCTCCTCCACCAAGACACTGCTGACTGTAGAGCAGCTCAGCTCCACCAAGACACTGATCTGACTGTAGAGCAGCTCAGCTCCACCAAGACACTGATCTGACTGTAGAGCAGCTCTCCTCCACCAAGACACTGATCTGACTGTAGAGCAGCTCTCCTCCACCAAGACACTGATCTGACTGTAGAGCAGCTCACCTCCACCAAGACACTGCTGACTGTAGAGCAGCTCTCCTCCACCAAGACACTGCTGACTGTAGAGCAGCTCACCTCCACCAAGACACTGATCTGACTGTAGAGCAGCTCACCTCCACCAAGACACTGATCTGACTGTAGAGCAGCTCACCTCCACCAAGACACTGATCTGACTGTAGAGCAGCTCTCCTCCACCAAGACACTGCTGACTGTAGAGCAGCTCAGCTCCACCAAGACACTGCTGACTGTAGAGCAGCTCAGCTCCACCAAGACACTGATCTGACTGTAGAGCAGCTCTCCTCCACCAAGACACTGCTGACTGTAGAGCAGCTCTCCTCCACCAAGACACTGATCTGACTGTAGAGCAGCTCTCCTCCACCAAGACACTGATCTGACTGTAGAGCAGCTCACCTCCACCAAGACACTGATCTGACTGTAGAGCAGCTCTCCTCCACCAAGACACTGCTGACTGTAGAGCAGCTCTCCTCCACCAAGACACTGCTGACTGTAGAGCAGCTCTCCTCCACCAAGACACTGATCTGACTGTAGAGCAGCTCAGCTCCACCAAGACACTGATCTGACTGTAGAGCAGCTCAGCTCCACCAAGACACTGATCTGACTGTAGAGCAGCTCTCCTCCACCAAGACACTGATCTGACTGTAGAGCAGCTCTCCTCCACCAAGACACTGATCTGACTGTAGAGCAGCTCTCCTCCACCAAGACACTGATCTGACTGTAGAGCAGCTCTCCTCCACCAAGACACTGCTGACTGTAGAGCAGCTCTCCTCCACCAAGACACTGCTGACTGTAGAGCAGCTCTCCTCCACCAAGACACTGATCTGACTGTAGAGCAGCTCTCCTCCACCAAGACACTGATCTGACTGTAGAGCAGCTCACCTCCACCAAGACACTGCTGACTGTAGAGCAGCTCACCTCCACCAAGACACTGATCTGACTGTAGAGCAGCTCTCCTCCACCAAGACACTGATCTGACTGTAGAGCAGCTCTCCTCCACCAAGACACTGCTGACTGTAGAGCAGCTCACCTCCACCAAGACACTGATCTGACTGTAGAGCAGCTCTCCTCCACCAAGACACTGATCTGACTGTAGAGCAGCTCTCCTCCACCAAGACACTGCTGACTGTAGAGCAGCTCACCTCCACCAAGACACTGCTGACTGTAGAGCAGCTCACCTCCACCAAGACACTGATCTGACTGTAGAGCAGCTCTCCTCCACCAAGACACTGCTGACTGTAGAGCAGCTCACCTCCACCAAGACACTGATCTGACTGTAGAGCAGCTCAGCTCCACCAAGACACTGATCTGACTGTAGAGCAGCTCTCCTCCACCAAGACACTGATCTGACTGTAGAGCAGCTCTCCTCCACCAAGACACTGATCTGACTGTAGAGCAGCTCAGCTCCACCAAGACACTGATCTGACTGTAGAGCAGCTCTCCTCCACCAAGACACTGATCTGACTGTAGAGCAGCTCTCCTCCACCAAGACACTGCTGACTGTAGAGCAGCTCAGCTCCACCAAGACACTGATCTGACTGTAGAGCAGCTCTCCTCCACCAAGACACTGATCTGACTGTAGAGCAGCTCACCTCCACCAAGACACTGCTGACTGTAGAGCAGCTCTCCTCCACCAAGACACTGATCTGACTGTAGAGCAGCTCTCCTCCACCAAGACACTGCTGACTGTAGAGCAGCTCAGCTCCACCAAGACACTGATCTGACTGTAGAGCAGCTCTCCTCCACCAAGACACTGCTGACTGTAGAGCAGCTCTCCTCCACCAAGACACTGCTGACTGTAGAGCAGCTCTCCTCCACCAAGACACTGCTGACTGTAGAGCAGCTCACCTCCACCAAGCCACTGCTGACTGTAGAGCAGCCTCACCTCCACCAAGACACTGATCTGACTGTAGAGCAGCTCTCCTCCACCAAGACACTGCTGACTGTAGAGCAGCTCTCCTCCACCAAGACACTGATCTGACTGTAGAGCAGCTCACCTCCACCAAGACACTGATCTGACTGTAGAGCAGCCTCACCTCCACCAAGACACTGCTGACTGTAGAGCAGCTCTCCTCCACCAAGACACTGCTGACTGTAGAGCAGCTCACCTCCACCAAGACACTGATCTGACTGTAGAGCAGCTCAGCTCCACCAAGACACTGATCTGACTGTAGAGCAGCTCTCCTCCACCAAGACACTGCTGACTGTAGAGCAGCTCTCCTCCACCAAGACACTGATCTGACTGTAGAGCAGCTCTCCTCCACCAAGACACTGATCTGACTGTAGAGCAGCTCTCCTCCACCAAGACACTGCTGACTGTAGAGCAGCTCTCCTCCACCAAGACACTGATCTGACTGTAGAGCAGCTCTCCTCCACCAAGACACTGATCTGACTGTAGAGCAGCTCTCCTCCACCAAGACACTGATCTGACTGTAGAGCAGCTCTCCTCCACCAAGACACTGCTGACTGTAGAGCAGCTCTCCTCCACCAAGACACTGATCTGACTGTAGAGCAGCTCTCCTCCACCAAGACACTGATCTGACTGTAGAGCAGCTCTCCTCCACCAAGACACTGCTGACTGTAGAGCAGCTCACCTCCACCAAGACACTGCTGACTGTAGAGCAGCTCTCCTCCACCAAGACACTGCTGACTGTAGAGCAGCTCACCTCCACCAAGCCACTGCACCTCAATCTGGAGCATGTGTGGGTGTAATGCACCTCAGTCTGGAGCACGTGTGGGTGTAATGCAGGTCATTCTGGAGCATGTGTGGGTGTAATGCACCTCAATCTGGAGCACGTGTGGGTGTAATGCACCTCAATCTGGAGCACGTGTGGGTGTAATGCAGGTCATTCTGGAGCATGTGTGGGTGTAATGCAGGTCATTCTGGAGCATGTGTGGGTGTAATGCAGCTCATTCTGGAGCATGTGTGGGTGTAATGCACCTCATTCTGGAGCATGTGTGGGTGTAATGCAGCTCATTCTGGAGCACGCGTGGGTGTAATGCAGGTCATTCTGGAGCATGTGTGGGTGTAATGCACCTCATTCTGGAGCATGTGTGGGTGTAATGCAGCTCATTCTGGAGCATGCGTGGGTGTAATGCAGGTCATTCTGGAGCATGTGTGGGTGTAATGCACCTCATTCTGGAGCATGTGTGGGTGTAATGCACCTCATTCTGGAGCACGTGTGGGTGTAATGCACCTCACTCTGGAGCACGTGTGGGTGTAATGCACCTCATTCTGGAGCATGTGTAGGTGTAATGCACCTCAATCTGGAGCATGTGTGGGTGTAATGCAGGTCATTCTGGAGAACGTGTGGGTGTAATGCACCTCATTCTGGAGTACGTGTGGGTGTAATGCAGGTCATTCTGGAGAACGTGTGGGTGTAATGCACCTCATTCTGGAGCATGTGTAGGTGTAATGCACCTCATTCTGCAGCACGTTTGGATGTAATGCACCTCATTCTGGAGAACGTGTGGGTGTAATGCACCTCATTCTGCAGCACGTGTGGGTGTAATGCACCTCATTCTGGAGCACGTTTGGGCGTATAGTAATTGTGTTCTGATTAGGGCTGACCCCGATTAGTTGAATAGTCGACTAATCGATCGAAAGGAGCCGTAGTCGACTGCCAACCTCTTAGTCGAATACAAAAAGAAAAATAATAATTAAAAAAAAAATATATATATATGTATCATTCATTCCAAAAGAGAATAGGCCTAGACGCGTGGCTAACGCTAATGGCGCACATACCAGAGGCTAACTGCCTACGAAAACGGGCACAGAGGCACTGAAAGTGGATTTCACCCATCTAATCTAATGAACACACTAGACTAGACAAATATCAAGATGTATCCATCAGTGGACCAATTGCATGCTTTTGCAGAGGACAAGAAGCCTTCAGTCGACTCCTTCAGACATTAAGCACCCCCCACAGCCCAAATGGAATGATAAAAAAAATAATAATAATAATTATACTTTTCTCTGTTTTTTCAAGTCGACTATACAAATCCTTAGTCGGGGACAGCCCTAGTTCTGATCGACACTTTGTTGAATTGCGATGTGGATCTGTGTGAGACGGATTGAGTAACAAATGGAGTATTAGGTTCCAGTTTCTATTACAGCTCCTCCCAACAACGTGTCGAAGTGTCTTTGAGCGAAGACACTTAACCCCCTAACTGCTCCCGATGAGCAGGTCGGCACCTTGCATGGTCTCCTCTGCCGTCGGTGTGTGAATGTGTGAGTGAATGGGTGAATGTGAGGCATACGTTGTAAAAATGTGTTATATAAATGCAGTCCATTTCCATTGACCTCAGATGAGGAACCATATAAGTCTGTTTTAAGTTTTCAGAGGAACCGTGTTTTCAAACATTATCTAAAGATGGTTAGTTAGAGTGTTGTGTTCATTCATAGTTAATGACAGTAGAGGTTGAGTACTTTATTATCTAAAGATGGTGAGTTAGATTGGTGTGTTCATTCATAGTTATTCATAGTTAAAGACAGTAGATGTTGAGTACTTTATTATCTAAAGATGGTGAGTTAGAGTGTTGTGTTCATTCATACAGTAGTTAAAGACAGTAGAGGTTGAGAACTTTATTATCTAAAGATGGTTAGTTAGAGTGTTGTGTTCATTCATAGTTATATTCATAGTTAAAGACAGTAGAGGTTGAGTACTTTATTATCTAAAGATGGTGAGTTAGAGTGTTGTGTTCACTCATAGTTAAAGACAGTAGAGGCTGAGTACTTTATTATCTAAAGATGGTAAGTTAGAGTGTTGTGTTCATTCATACAGTAATTACAGAAAGTAGAGGTTGAGTACTTTATTGTCTAAAGATGGTGAGTTACAGTGTTGTGTTCATTCATAGTTAAAGACAGTAGAGGTTGAGTAATTTATTATCTAAAGATGGTGAGTTAGAGTGTTGTGTTCATAGTTAAAGACAGTAGAGGTTGAGTAATTTATTATCTAAAGATGGTGAGTTAGAGTGTTGTGTTCACTCATAGTTAAAGACAGTAGAGGTTGAGTACTTTATTATCTAAAGATGGTGAGTTAGAGTGTTGTGTTCACTCATAGTTAAAGACAGTAGAGGTTGAGTACTTTATTATCTAAAGATGGTAAGTTAGAGTGTTGTGTTCATTCATACAGTAATTACAGAAAGTAGAGGTTGAGTACTTTATTGTCTAAAGATGGTGAGTTACAGTGTTGTGTTCATTCATAGTTAAAGACAGTAGAGGTTGAGTAATTTATTATCTAAAGATGGTAAGTTAGAGTGTTGTGTTCATTCATACAGTAATTACAGACAGTAGAGGTTGAGTACTTTATTCTCTAAAGATGGTGAGTTAGAGTGTTGTGTTCATTCATAGTTAAAGACAGTAGAGGCTGAGTACTTTATTATCTAAAGATGGTGAGTTAGAGTGTTGTGTTCATTCATAGTTAAAGACAGTAGAGGTTGAGTACTTTATTATCTACAGATGGTGAGTTAGAGTGTTGTGTTCACTCATAGTTAAAGACAGTAGAGGTTGAGTACTTTATTCTCTAAATATGGTGAGTTAGAGTGTTGTGTTCATTCATAGTTGAAGACAGTAGAGGCTGAGTACTTTATTATCTAAATATGGTGAGTTAGAGTGTTGTGTTCATTCATAGTTAAAGACAGTAGAGGTTGAGTACTTTATTATCTAAAGGTGGTGAGTTAGAGTGTTGTGTTCACTCATAGTTAAAGACAGAGGTTGAGTACTTTATTATCTAAAGATGGTGAGTTAGAGTGTTGTGTTCATTCTTAGTTAAAGACAGTAGAGGTTGAGTACTTTATTATCTAAAGATGTTAAGTCTCGATGGATTTATATGGTTCTTCAGTGCGAGAGTTCAGTGGACAGTGTGACTTTGTGACTGTCCTTTGTGTTGGCAGTCGTCCAGCTCAGTGAGTGTCCGTCTGCTCCCTGTGCACCGGTCTGGCTGACTCAGGGTCAGCTCAATGAGTGTCCGTCCACTCCCTGTGCACCGGTCTGGCTGACTCAGGGTCAGTGCCAGCCAGGAAGAACTATGTCACGTACCGTAAGCTCTGCTCCCCTGGCTGCGGTCCAACGGTCATAGTCCTGCTCCATAATGGCACAAATCATAATCACGATTATTTTAATTGATATTGAAATCACGATTATTAAACTCGATGACTTGATTTGAGAACATCACATGACGACAGCAATTCGTTTTGCCGTTCTTCTCGACCAAAGGCTGCCTTTCTGTCACCAAAGACTGTAGATTAAAAATAACTGTAGAAACGCGCTGTGGCTCCCTGTTTGGGCTTTGAGGAGGGAGGGGGCAGAGCGCTGTGGCTCCCTGTTTGGGCTTTGAGGAGGGAGGGGGCAGAGAGGAGGGAGGGGGCAGAGCGCCCCCTGTGAATAGAATAGAATAGAATAGAAATACTTTTATTATCCCGTGGGAAATTTGACACTGCAAATCGCTCAACATTTAAACATTTAGACAGAACAGGTCACGAATTAGAATAATAAAACGAATCAAATCAAGTTGCCTAGGATAAGAGTAGAGTAAAATAGAATAAAAAAGGAATAAAATATACAGTAAATAAATACAGTAAAAATATACTGAGGTCTACAGTAGGTGTAATATTGCACAGTGCTGTTTCAAACTAAGTCCAGGAAGATGGTAACTGCCACTCTGTGCTCAGTGATGCAGTGAGGCACAGTGATGCATTGTATAGTCTGATGGCTGTCGGAATGAAGGACTTCCTGTGCCGTTCAGTGCTGCATTTAGGTAGTGTGAGCCTGGCACTGAACATGCTCCTCCTGTCAGCCAAGTCTGTGTATAGTGGGTGGGAGGGGTTTTCCCTGATGGCCTGGAGCTTAGCAAGGCTCCTCCTCTCCGCCACCCTCGCTAGGGAGTCCAGCTCCACCCCAACCACGCTGCTGGCCTTCCTGACCAGCTTATCCAGCCTGGTTGTGTTTACAACACAAGACAAAATGAGAGCAACGCAATAAATAGTTTCATCTCGATTATCTTGTTTTCATGATTACAATGGACTGGGAGACCCATGTTACTGACCAGACACTCTATATCAGTGATGGTTGTTTACTGCAGAGTGGAGGGACTGGGAGACCCATGTTACTGACCAGACACTCTATATCAGTGATGGCTGTTTACTGCAGAGTGGAGGGACTGGGAGACCCATGTTACTGACCAGACACTCTATATCAGTGATGGGTGTTTACTGCAGAGTGGAGGGACTGAGAGACCCATGTTACTGACCAGACACTCTATATCAGTGATGGTTGTTTACTGCAGAGTGGAGGGACTGGGAGACCCATGTTACTGACCAGACACTATATATCAGTGATGGCTGTCGGAATGTAGAGCTACTTAAAAAACGTATTTTACCAAAGAAAATACCACTTTAATCCTGACCTATTCTGTATTTTTGCCGTTCGGTTTCCAATTAGCATATTTTATAGCGTACACTACCGTACGTGTGCTCTCTGCTCACAGCTTGACGTAAAACAAACAACACAATAGGATATGGTGTGACATTTAGTTTTGAAGTGGTCTCTCGTGAAAGGCTGCTCTCGGGACAAACAAACCGTCTGAACCGTCGAGAGCCGAGCAGCACGACTCCCTCCGCTGACATTTCACTTCACCTTTCATCTGGTTGGTGGCGTCGACCTCATTCACCTGCCACTCAGAAGGACTTCAAAGCAGGGATCAGACCGCGGAGCCTGGGGGCGGGACATGGAGGGACATGGAGGACACTAGAGGGGGCACAGGTCCACTAGAGGGAGCTCACAGATCCACTAGAGGGAGCACCGCTGCAGGGCACGGCTGGCTGGATGAAGGCTGGCCCCTGTGTCTCCTCACTCAGAGGCTGCTGGATGGCAGAGATAAGGAGGGGGACGGGGCTGGAAGCGTCTCCTCTCCGCCAGGCCACTGAAGGGGGCTTTTGACGTCCTCAAGAGATAACAACGTTAGAATGTTTTGGAAATGATTCGACGTTTTTGGCCCGTGTGCTGCTGATAACGTAGAGGGTGTTTAGAGTCCAAGAGATTCTATCTACGTCGCTCGAAAAATGCAGTTTACTGTATGTTTGCTGCGAATCTCTGTCTGTGCCTTCTGTAAGTCACTTTGGATAACATGACTAAATTGTAAATTCACGGGGTGGGGACCTTGGTTGTTGATACTGGAGATGATGGGTGCTCAGG
>NC_140170.1:3500542-3550542 GCF_963971535.1 Notolepis coatsorum | reverse complement strand
TATATATATATATATATGTGTGTGTGTGTGTGTGTTTGGCTAAAGTGGATAGAAAACACAGTACTGTGCAAAAAAAGGGCACCCAAGAGTTTTTATATAAATAGTCTTAGATGTAAATAAAAAATTTTATTAGTGTGTCAGTAGACTACTCTTAGTACATTTTCATTAAATTATTTTTTAAAGCATCTTCATGGTTTAATAATGCAAACATATGTTGCAGGGACTTATTATAATCATCATATTGGCGTGACTGTATGCATCAAAGGGTTAAATCAAGCATTTTAAGTGCTTTAGGAAATGTCAAAATATTGCGATATATATTGTGTATCGTGATATGGCCAAAAAATATCGCAATATCATTTAGAGGCCATATCGCCCAGCCCTACTATAATGGTAAAATAGTTATTTAAAAATTTGCCCCTAAAAAATATTCTTTGCCCCTAAATTTCTCATTTAGGGGCAAGTGTGCCCCTAGTGAAAAAGCTTAGCGTACAGCCCTGCAATTGAGCCAGTATGACGGCCGGCCAAGCCGGAGGCAACGCTGACAGCCGGATTCGATACCAGTGTCTCTCGCATTGGTGACGAGCGCTTATAAGTACATATATTTATTAATATATTTATTTATATATTACATATAAAGAAATTATACTTTTAACGTTTCAGAAAACAATTTAACTTTCCTGTTGGCGAATGAACCAGGGGCACTCACCCTCACCCTAACCTTAACCATAACCACAACCATAACCTTAACCCTAACTGTATATCTTAACCATAACCCTTAAATGTTAAAACAAACCATAATGATAGTATTGCTGTGTTTGTATCAGGGTGGGTGGGTGACTTAGTCTAGTGGTGAGCACATTCACCCACGACCACAAGCATCCTTGGTTCGACTCCTGGCCACAGTGTATGATGGATATCATGCCAGTTAGGGTACCTTGTATACTCTTTACTTTTACTCTTATTCATAGTATACATTCAGATTCTAATTCTTTATTCCCTATATTTATTGTAATTTATAATACAACCGATGGGGCGTACAGACCCTCAACTGCACCTTTGTTTACACTGTTTATTTAATTATATTAATGAACGCAGTCCTTTATATTAATGATATTGTTTACACTGTTTATTCTTTCTCATATTTTTATATTCAGATCTCATTCTATCGCCTGTATTTATGTCTTTCTACTATTGCCCTGCCCATGCCTGTACCTCCCTTCCCCCCTACTGCGCTATGATGTCTGCATTTCCCCAAGGGGATCAAATAAAGGAATATCTTATCTTATCTTATCGTATCTTCAGTTTCAGTTTCAACCACTGCACAAATGAAGTTCCGAAAGGAAAATAAAGTAATTTGAAGTTGAAGTTTCAGTTCAAGTTTAAACTTTATTTGAACAGGGACACCACACATTAATGAACATAAATGTAAATGTGTGAGACAGTGTTAGCCAAAGCTAATTTTAAACTGTTGTCCCTGGGCCTGGTGTTAACCCTTTCACTGCCACACGACAGCCGGTTAACCCTTTCACTGTGACAATA
Organism: Notolepis coatsorum; assembly: GCF_963971535.1. Lineage (NCBI taxonomy): Eukaryota > Metazoa > Chordata > Actinopteri > Aulopiformes > Paralepididae > Notolepis > Notolepis coatsorum. The sequence goes on along the minus strand of NC_140170.1, from coordinate 3,549,000 downwards.
CAGAAGGTTAGCCCTTTACTATCACACAACCGACGGCGATGCTCCATCATTAGCATCATTAGCTCCGCATTTAGTAAAGGGCTAACCTTCTGTCGTGTGGCAGTGAAAGGGTTAAAAGCCGCTAAAAAAGAAAGCATAACATATATGGCATACATTACAGGTCATTAAGAACAGGTTAAAAACACATCATGCAAAATATTTACATCAGACATGTACAGACAATGTACAAACAAACAATAATAAGAATGATCTTAACATCCCAATGAGGATGAACAGGGTAATGGGATGGATGTTTCGTCCTGCCGTCTCTGTTCATCTGGTGTCTTTGAAGTACAAACTGGTACAAACCAGCACTGTATATTGTTTATACAATCCATTTCACCACAGCAATGCTATGAAATGCAACAAAGGAGCGTTACTTGCAGGCGAATGTGTCCTGCGTGATTCTGCCTCCAGCTTCCCACCGAGTGGGAGGTCCTGTGGGCTGGCACTCTGAGCACGGCACTAGCACTGCCAGGGTCACGGGTTTGATTCCCCCCTGGGGCCACCCATACATACTGGGGGAAAAAAGAAACGCAGTCCTCCCATTATAGCGCGCTTTGAATAGCGTTTTGTACTAGAAAAGCGCTGTAGAAATGCAGCCATTATTTATCTGAGTGAGATACATTTGTTTTTCTTTTCTTCAAGAGAGGTTTTATATCTACAGTATATTCCTTGTTCAGATCTCATTCGTAAGGACCCCAGGAGTTAGAGACGGATGGTTATTATTTTCAAAATAATCCATTGTGACACAACGTGGATCGAGAAAAGCGGTGACAAGTGTTTCATCAATATCAAATGGAAGGAAGCGTCCGCTGTTATTCCAGCAGTCGGACACGCTCGCTCTTCTTGACTGGCGTTTGAAAAGAAAGCTGCCGTCTTATATTAATAGTAATAATAAACGTTATTTGTATAGCACCTTTCATACAGAAACTGCAGCTCAAAGTGCTTCACAACAGAAAAAAGACGGGCATAAAATGAGCACATAAAGTGCAGACATAATAAAATCACAGTTTTTCACATTAGGATCTAACATCCCAACAGGCCACCTTGTTTATGGTTTGATTCAGTTTTAAATAGACAATAATAAAAAGAGTAAGATAAAATAGACAGAGTAAAATAGTGCAATGCAATAAAATATTAGAATAGAATAGATACAAAAAAAGTTTTTACAGTGCAATAAAATAGTTCTGGATTACTGTTCAACGGTTCAAAGTCGTCTTTACCTTCTCTGTTTGGTATCCACAGTTTAAAACTTGACAGTCTTCCCTCCTGTTTGATACCCACTGTGACCCTTTGAACCTCCCACTCGGGGCAAACCTCCCTCTCAGGGCGCAGTTCTAGGCCTGGGTCCTACACAGTTTTAAAGCATGACAGTCTCTGGTTTGATACCCACACAGTTTAATACCTGACCGTTTTGAACCTGTAATAAAAAGCAATAGACAGAGTAAAATAATACAGTGCAATAAAATAGTACAATAAGATAAGATAAGACAATCCTTTATTGATCCCCTAGGGAAAATTCAGGTGTCAGAGCAGCATGGGGGGCGGGGGGGGGGGGGGGGGGGGTACAGGGGGGGGGATGCATAGATTCACAGTACAGTACAATATAGTAATGTAAAATATAATAATAATAATAATAATAATAATAATAATAATAATAATAATAATAATAATAATAATAATAATAATAAAGTAATATAAAACGTAGTAACTAAGGTAATATAAAATATAAAATAGTAATATAAAAGTACAAACACAAGATAGACCAGTGTAATAGAATAGATAGTAAAATTACGCAATAGAATAGACAGAGTAAAATAATACAGTGCAATAAAATAGTACAATAGAATAGATAGTAAAATTATGCAATAGAGTGGACAGAGTAAAATAATTGACGTCGCTCCTCCTCGACGACATTCTCCGGGTGAATTCTCTCAGAGCGGCAGAGCAGCGGCGGCAGCCAGACAATCATTCCTACGGCTCAGCGGGGGTTTGGAAGAAATGTTGCTGACGGACTCCGTTTTCCTCCGACTGTAGTGTATCGTGCTTCTGGTCACCGTCTCTTCCTCTGTGGTCACGCGCTGTGGCCAATCACAACGTGCCGTGAGCAGCGTCGGCGGTGGAGGCCTGAGAGGCCGATTCTCAGGAATAACAGCACAGTGAACGTCTCTATACGTTACAAACTTAGAGAGATACTCGGCAGAAGGAGCTCACGGGACGGAAGAAGAGAGATGAAACAAAGTGTCTGTTCTCTCTGTGATACAGTTGCCGATGCAAATGCATACGTGTTTTACTTGTGAAAAAAGGTTGGCTATATATCTGAATTAAAGCTTGTTTTTTTTCTGCTCGTTTCGGGGCTCTTGTCTAGTGGACAGAACAACACAGTGTCTAGTGGACAGAACAGAGTCTAGTGGACAGAACAGAGTCTAGTGGACAGAACAGAGTCTAGTGGACAGAACAACACAGTGTCTAGTGGACAGAACAGAGTCTAGTGGACAGAACAGAGTCTAGTGGACAGAACAGAGTCTAGTGGACAGAACAGAGTCTAGTGGACAGAACAGAGTCTAGTGGACAGAACAGAGTCTAGTGGACAGAACAGAGTCTAGTGGACAGAACAGAGTCTAGTGGACAGAACAGCACAGTGTCTAGTGGACAGAACAGCACAGTGTCTAGTGGACAGAACAGAACAGTGTCTAGTGGACAGAACAGCACAGTGTCTAGTGGACAGAACAGCACAGTGTCTAGTGGACAGAACAGAGTCTAGTGGACAGAACAGAACAGAGTCTAGTGGACAGAACAGCACAGTGTCTAGTGGACAGAACAGAGTCTAGTGGACAGAACAGCACAGAGTCTAGTGGACAGAACAGCACAGAGTCTAGTGGACAGAACAGCACAGTGTCTAGTGGACAGAACAGAGTCTAGTGGACAGAACAGAGTCTAGTGGACAGAACAGCACAGAGTCTAGTGGACAGAACAGAACAGAGTCTAGTGGACAGAACAGCACAGAGTCTAGTGGACAGAACAGTGTCTAGTGGACAGAACAGAGTCTAGTGGACAGAACAGAGTCTAGTGGACAGAACAGCACAGAGTCTAGTGGACAGAACAACACAGAGTCTAGTGGACAGAACAGAACAGAGTCTAGTGGACAGAACAGCACAGAGTCTAGTGGACAGAACAGAACAGAGTCTAGTGGACAGAACAGAACAGAGTCTAGTGGACAGAACAACACAGTGTCTAGTGGACAGAACAGAACAGAGTCTAGTGGACAGAACAGCACAGAGTCTAGTGGACAGAACAGCACAGAGTCTAGTGGACAGAACAGCACAGTGTCTAGTGGACAGAACAGAGTCTAGTGGACAGAACAGAACAGTGTCTAGTGGACAGAACAGCACAGAGTCTAGTGGACAGAACAGCACAGTGTCTAGTGGACAGAACAGAACAGTGTCTAGTGGACAGAACAGCACAGAGTCTAGTGGACAGAACAGAGTCTAGTGGACAGAACAGAGTCTAGTGGACAGAACAGCACAGAGTCTAGTGGACAGAACAACACAGAGTCTAGTGGACAGAACAGAGTCTAGTGGACAGAACAGAGTCTAGTGGACAGAACAGCACAGTGTCTAGTGGACAGAACAACACAGAGTCTAGTGGACAGAACAACACAGTGTCTAGTGGACAGAACAGAGTCTAGTGGACAGAACAGCACAGTGTCTAGTGGACAGAACAGAGTCTAGTGGACAGAACAGCACAGAGTCTAGTGGACAGAACAGCACAGAGTCTAGTGGACAGAACAACACAGTGTCTAGTGGACAGAACAGAACAGTGTCTAGTGGACAGAACAGAGTCTAGTGGACAGAACAGAGTCTAGTGGACAGAACAGCACAGTGTCTAGTGGACAGAACAGAGTCTAGTGGACAGAACAGAACAGAGTCTAGTGGACAGAACAGAACAGTGTCTAGTGGACAGAACAGAGTCTAGTGGACAGAACAGAGTCTAGTGGACAGAACAGCACAGAGTCTAGTGGACAGAACAGAACAGAGTCTAGTGGACAGAACAGCACAGAGTCTAGTGGACAGAACAGAGTCTAGTGGACAGAACAGAACAGAGTCTAGTGGACAGAACAGCACAGAGTCTAGTGGACAGAACAGAGTCTAGTGGACAGAACAGCACAGAGTCTAGTGGACAGAACAGAGTCTAGTGGACAGAACAGCACAGAGTCTAGTGGACAGAACAGAGTCTAGTGGACAGAACAGCACAGTGTCTAGTGGACAGAACAGCACAGTGTCTAGTGGACAGAACAGCACAGTGTCTAGTGGACAGAACAGCACAGTGTCTAGTGGACAGAACAGCACAGTGTCTAGTGGACAGAACAACACAGAGTCTAGTGGACAGAACAGAACAGAGTCTAGTGGACAGAACAGCACAGTGTCTAGTGGACAGAACAGTGTCTAGTGGACAGAACAGCACAGTGTCTAGTGGACAGAACAGCACAGAGTCTAGTGGACAGAACAGAGTCTAGTGGACAGAACAGCACAGTGTCTAGTGGACAGAACAGAGTCTAGTGGACAGAACAGCACAGTGTCTAGTGGACAGAACAGAGTCTAGTGGACAGAACAGCACAGTGTCTAGTGGACAGAACAGAGTCTAGTGGACAGAACAGCACAGTGTCTAGTGGACAGAACAGAGTCTAGTGGACAGAACAGCACAGAGTCTAGTGGACAGAACAGAACAGAGTCTAGTGGACAGAACAGCACAGAGTCTAGTGGACAGAACAGCACAGTGTCTAGTGGACAGAACAGCACAGTGTCTAGTGGACAGAACAGCACAGAGTCTAGTGGACAGAACAGCACAGTGTCTAGTGGACAGAACAGCACAGTGTCTAGTGGACAGAACAGAACAGTGTCTAGTGGACAGAACAGCACAGAGTCTAGTGGACAGAACAGCACAGAGTCTAGTGGACAGAACAGAACAGTGTCTAGTGGACAGAACAGAGTCTAGTGGACAGAACAGCACAGTGTCTAGTGGACAGAACAGAGTCTAGTGGACAGAACAGAACAGTGTCTAGTGGACAGAACAGCACAGTGTCTAGTGGACAGAACAGAACAGTGTCTAGTGGACAGAACAGAACAGTGTCTAGTGGACAGAACAGAACAGTGTCTAGTGGACAGAACAACACAGAGTCTAGTGGACAGAACAGAGTCTAGTGGACAGAACAGCACAGTGTCTAGTGGACAGAACAGAGTCTAGTGGACAGAACAGCACAGTGTCTAGTGGACAGAACAGAACAGTGTCTAGTGGACAGAACAGCACAGAGTCTAGTGGACAGAACAGCACAGAGTCTAGTGGACAGAACAGCACAGTGTCTAGTGGACAGAACAGAGTCTAGTGGACAGAACAGAACAGTGTCTAGTGGACAGAACAGAGTCTAGTGGACAGAACAGCACAGAGTCTAGTGGACAGAACAGAGTCTAGTGGACAGAACAGCACAGTGTCTAGTGGACAGAACAGAACAGAGTCTAGTGGACAGAACAGAGTCTAGTGGACAGAACAGCACAGTGTCTAGTGGACAGAACAGAGTCTAGTGGACAGAACAGAACAGAGTCTAGTGGACAGAACAGCACAGTGTCTAGTGGACAGAACAGCACAGAGTCTAGTGGACAGAACAGAACAGTGTCTAGTGGACAGAACAGCACAGTGTCTAGTGGACAGAACAACACAGAGTCTAGTGGACAGAACAGAACAGAGTCTAGTGGACAGAACAGAACAGAGTCTAGTGGACAGAACAGCACAGAGTCTAGTGGACAGAACAGCACAGTGTCTAGTGGACAGAACAGAGTCTAGTGGACAGAACAGAACAGAGTCTAGTGGACAGAACAGAGTCTAGTGGACAGAACAGCACAGAGTCTAGTGGACAGAACAGCACAGTGTCTAGTGGACAGAACAGCACAGAGTCTAGTGGACAGAACAGAGTCTAGTGGACAGAACAGAGTCTAGTGGACAGAACAGAGTCTAGTGGACAGAACAGAGTCTAGTGGACAGAACAGCACAGAGTCTAGTGGACAGAACAGCACAGAGTCTAGTGGACAGAACAACACAGAGTCTAGTGGACAGAACAGAGTCTAGTGGACAGAACAGCACAGTGTCTAGTGGACAGAACAGTGTCTAGTGGACAGAACAGAGTCTAGTGGACAGAACAACACAGAGTCTAGTGGACAGAACAGCACAGTGTCTAGTGGACAGAACAGCACAGAGTCTAGTGGACAGAACAGCACAGAGTCTAGTGGACAGAACAGCACAGTGTCTAGTGGACAGAACAGAGTCTAGTGGACAGAACAGAGTCTAGTGGACAGAACAGCACAGAGTCTAGTGGACAGAACAGCACAGAGTCTAGTGGACAGAACAGAACAGAGTCTAGTGGACAGAACAGAGTCTAGTGGACAGAACAGCACAGAGTCTAGTGGACAGAACAGAACAGTGTCTAGTGGACAGAACAGAGTCTAGTGGACAGAACAGCACAGTGTCTAGTGGACAGAACAGCACAGTGTCTAGTGGACAGAACAGAGTCTAGTGGACAGAACAGCACAGTGTCTAGTGGACAGAACAGAACAGAGTCTAGTGGACAGAACAGAGTCTAGTGGACAGAACAGCACAGAGTCTAGTGGACAGAACAACACAGTGTCTAGTGGACAGAACAGCACAGAGTCTAGTGGACAGAACAGCACAGAGTCTAGTGGACAGAACAGCACAGAGTCTAGTGGACAGAACAGAACAGTGTCTAGTGGACAGAACAGCACAGAGTCTAGTGGACAGAACAGAACAGTGTCTAGTGGACAGAACAGAACAGAGTCTAGTGGACAGAACAGCACAGAGTCTAGTGGACAGAACAGCACAGAGTCTAGTGGACAGAACAGAACAGTGTCTAGTGGACAGAACAACACAGAGTCTAGTGGACAGAACAGCACAGTGTCTAGTGGACAGCACAGAGTCTAGTGGACAGAACAGCACAGAGTCTAGTGGACAGAACAGAACAGAGTCTAGTGGACAGAACAGCACAGTGTCTAGTGGACAGAACAGTGTCTAGTGGACAGAACAGAACAGAGTCTAGTGGACAGAACAGAACAGAGTCTAGTGGACAGAACAGCACAGTGTCTAGTGGACAGCACAGAGTCTAGTGGACAGAACAGCACAGAGTCTAGTGGACAGAACAGAACAGAGTCTAGTGGACAGAACAGCACAGAGTCTAGTGGACAGAACAGAACAGTGTCTAGTGGACAGAACAGAACAGAGTCTAGTGGACAGAACAGCACAGTGTCTAGTGGACAGAACAGAACAGAGTCTAGTGGACAGAACAGCACAGTGTCTAGTGGACAGAACAGCACAGTGTCTAGTGGACAGAACAGAACAGAGTCTAGTGGACAGAACAGAACAGAGTCTAGTGGACAGAACAGAGTCTAGTGGACAGAACAGCACAGAGTCTAGTGGACAGAACAGAGTCTAGTGGACAGAACAGCACAGAGTCTAGTGGACAGAACAGCACAGTGTCTAGTAGACAGAACAGAACAGAGTCTAGTGGACAGAACAGAACAGTGTCTAGTGGACAGAACAACACAGAGTCTAGTGGACAGAACAGAGTCTAGTGGACAGAACAACACAGAGTCTAGTGGACAGAACAGAACAGTGTCTAGTGGACAGAACAGAACAGAGTCTAGTGGACAGAACAGCACAGAGTCTAGTGGACAGAACAGCACAGTGTCTAGTGGACAGAACAGCACAGTGTCTAGTGGACAGAACAGCACAGTGTCTAGTGGACAGAACAGCACAGAGTCTAGTGGACAGAACAGCACAGTGTCTAGTGGACAGAACAGAGTCTAGTGGACAGAACAGCACAGTGTCTAGTGGACAGAACAGCACAGTGTCTAGTGGACAGAACAGCACAGTGTCTAGTGGACAGAACAGCACAGAGTCTAGTGGACAGAACAGCACAGTGTCTAGTGGACAGAACAGCACAGTGTCTAGTGGACAGAACAGAGTCTAGTGGACAGAACAGCACAGAGTCTAGTGGACAGAACAGAACAGTGTCTAGTGGACAGAACAGCACAGTGTCTAGTGGACAGAACAGAGTCTAGTGGACAGAACAGCACAGTGTCTAGTGGACAGAACAGCACAGTGTCTAGTGGACAGAACAGCACAGTGTCTAGTGGACAGAACAGCACAGAGTCTAGTGGACAGAACAGAGTCTAGTGGACAGAACAGCACAGAGTCTAGTGGACAGAACAGTGTCTAGTGGACAGAACAGCACAGTGTCTAGTGGACAGAACAACACAGAGTCTAGTGGACAGAACAGCACAGAGTCTAGTGGACAGAACAGAGTCTAGTGGACAGAACAGAACAGTGTCTAGTGGACAGAACAGAACAGAGTCTAGTGGACAGAACAGAACAGAGTCTAGTGGACAGAACAGCACAGTGTCTAGTGGACAGAACAGCACAGAGTCTAGTGGACAGAACAGAGTCTAGTGGACAGAACAGAACAGAGTCTAGTGGACAGAACAGCACAGTGTCTAGTGGACAGAACAGCACAGAGTCTAGTGGACAGAACAGAGTCTAGTGGACAGAACAGCACAGAGTCTAGTGGACAGAACAGCACAGTGTCTAGTGGACAGAACAGCACAGAGTCTAGTGGACAGAACAGAACAGAGTCTAGTGGACAGAACAGCACAGAGTCTAGTGGACAGAACAGCACAGTGTCTAGTGGACAGAACAGCACAGAGTCTAGTGGACAGAACAGCACAGAGTCTAGTGGACAGAACAGCACAGAGTCTAGTGGACAGAACAGAACAGAGTCTAGTGGACAGAACAGCACAGAGTCTAGTGGACAGAACAGAGTCTAGTGGACAGAACAGCACAGTGTCTAGTGGACAGAACAGAACAGAGTCTAGTGGACAGAACAGCACAGTGTCTAGTGGACAGAACAGAACAGAGTCTAGTGGACAGAACAGCACAGAGTCTAGTGGACAGAACAGCACAGAGTCTAGTGGACAGAACAACACAGTGTCTAGTGGACAGAACAGAACAGAGTCTAGTGGACAGAACAACACAGTGTCTAGTGGACAGAACAGCACAGTGTCTAGTGGACAGAACAGCACAGAGTCTAGTGGACAGAACAGAGTCTAGTGGACAGAACAGCACAGTGTCTAGTGGACAGAACAGCACAGTGTCTAGTGGACAGAACAGAGTCTAGTGGACAGAACAGCACAGAGTCTAGTGGACAGAACAGAGTCTAGTGGACAGAACAGAACAGAGTCTAGTGGACAGAACAGCACAGAGTCTAGTGGACAGAACAGAACAGTGTCTAGTGGACAGAACAGAACAGAGTCTAGTGGACAGAACAGCACAGTGTCTAGTGGACAGAACAGCACAGTGTCTAGTGGACAGAACAGAACAGAGTCTAGTGGACAGAACAGAACAGAGTCTAGTGGACAGAACAGCACAGTGTCTAGTGGACAGAACAGAGTCTAGTGGACAGAACAGCACAGTGTCTAGTGGACAGAACAGAGTCTAGTGGACAGAACAGCACAGAGTCTAGTGGACAGAACAGAGTCTAGTGGACAGAACAGAACAGAGTCTAGTGGACAGAACAGCACAGTGTCTAGTGGACAGAACAGCACAGTGTCTAGTGGACAGAACAGAACAGAGTCTAGTGGACAGAACAGAACAGAGTCTAGTGGACAGAACAGAACAGAGTCTAGTGGACAGAACAGCACAGAGTCTAGTGGACAGAACAGAACAGTGTCTAGTGGACAGAACAGAGTCTAGTGGACAGAACAGAACAGAGTCTAGTGGACAGAACAGAACAGAGTCTAGTGGACAGAACAGCACAGAGTCTAGTGGACAGAACAGTGTCTAGTGGACAGAACAGCACAGTGTCTAGTGGACAGAACAGAGTCTAGTGGACAGAACAGAACAGAGTCTAGTGGACAGAACAGCACAGTGTCTAGTGGACAGAACAGCACAGAGTCTAGTGGACAGAACATAACAGAGTCTAGTGGACAGAACAGCACAGAGTCTAGTGGACAGAACAGAACAGTGTCTAGTGGACAGAACAGAACAGTGTCTAGTGGACAGAACAGAACAGAGTCTAGTGGACAGAACAACACAGAGTCTAGTGGACAGAACAACACAGTGTCTAGTGGACAGAACAGAACAGAGTCTAGTGGACAGAACAGAACAGAGTCTAGTGGACAGAACAGCACAGTGTCTAGTGGACAGAACAGAACAGTGTCTAGTGGACAGAACAGAACAGTGTCTAGTGGACAGAACAGAGTCTAGTGGACAGAACAGAACAGAGTCTAGTGGACAGAACAGAACAGAGTCTAGTGGACAGAACAGCACAGAGTCTAGTGGACAGAACAACACAGTGTCTAGTGGACAGAACAACACAGTGTCTAGTGGACAGAACAGAGTCTAGTGGACAGAACAGAGTCTAGTGGACAGAACAGCACAGAGTCTAGTGGACAGAACAGAGTCTAGTGGACAGAACAGCACAGAGTCTAGTGGACAGAACAGAGTCTAGTGGACAGAACAGAACAGAGTCTAGTGGACAGAACAGCACAGAGTCTAGTGGACAGAACAGAGTCTAGTGGACAGAACAGAACAGAGTCTAGTGGACAGAACAGCACAGAGTCTAGTGGACAGAACAGAGTCTAGTGGACAGAACAGAACAGAGTCTAGTGGACAGAACAGAACAGAGTCTAGTGGACAGAACAGAACAGAGTCTAGTGGACAGAACAGCACAGTGTCTAGTGGACAGAACAACACAGTGTCTAGTGGACAGAACAGAACAGTGTCTAGTGGACAGAACAGAACAGTGTCTAGTGGACAGAACAGAACAGTGTCTAGTGGACAGAACAGAGTCTAGTGGACAGAACAGCACATAGTCTAGTGGACAGAACAGAGTCTAGTGGACAGAACAACACAGTGTCTAGTGGACAGAACAGCACAGAGTCTAGTGGACAGAACAGAACAGAGTCTAGTGGACAGAACAGAACAGTGTCTAGTGGACAGAACAGAACAGTGTCTAGTGGACAGAACAGAGTCTAGTGGACAGAACAGCACAGTGTCTAGTGGACAGAACAGAGTCTAGTGGACAGAACAACACAGTGTCTAGTGGACAGAACAGCACAGAGTCTAGTGGACAGAACAGAACAGAGTCTAGTGGACAGAACAGAACAGTGTCTAGTGGACAGAACAGAGTCTAGTGGACAGAACAGCACAGTGTCTAGTGGACAGAACAGAGTCTAGTGGACAGAACAGCACAGAGTCTAGTGGACAGAACAACACAGTGTCTAGTGGACAGAACAACACAGTGTCTAGTGGACAGAACAGAGTCTAGTGGACAGAACAGAACAGTGTCTAGTGGACAGAACAGAACAGTGTCTAGTGGACAGAACAGAACAGAGTCTAGTGGACAGAACAGAGTCTAGTGGACAGAACAGCACAGTGTCTAGTGGACAGAACAGAGTCTAGTGGACAGAACAGAACAGAGTCTAGTGGACAGAACAGCACAGAGTCTAGTGGACAGAACAGCACAGAGTCTAGTGGACAGAACAGCACAGAGTCTAGTGGACAGAACAGCACAGTGTCTAGTGGACAGAACAGAACAGAGTCTAGTGGACAGAACAGCACAGTGTCTAGTGGACAGAACAGAGTCTAGTGGACAGAACAGCACAGAGTCTAGTGGACAGAACAGAACAGTGTCTAGTGGACAGAACAGCACAGAGTCTAGTGGACAGAACAGAACAGTGTCTAGTGGACAGAACAGCACAGTGTCTAGTGGACAGAACAGAACAGTGTCTAGTGGACAGAACAGAGTCTAGTGGACAGAACAGCACAGTGTCCCACGCGTTACGCTTCACCAATGCGAGTCCTCGCTGCCGGGTGAGAAGAGAGCCACTGGCTGTCTCCACATGTGTCGGAGGAAGCATGCGGTGGACTTCAGGGTTCCCTTGTACCGACCAGTAGGAGGAACATGCGCACAACGACCAGGTAGGGGAGGGGGGGAATTGGCATAACGACAAAATTGGGATGGGGAGAACAAATTGAAAATCAGGCGGAGAAAAAGAGTCAGAAGTGTTGTTTTGAGACTGTAGTCTGTACAGTCAGAAGTGTTGTTTTTATACTGTAGGTTGTACAGTCAGAAGTGTTGTTTTTTATACTGTAGGTTGTACAGTCAGAAGTGTTGTTAGGAGACTGTAGGTTGTACAGTCAGAAGTGTTGTTTTTATACTGTAGGTTGTACAGTCAGAAGTGTTGTTAGAGACTGTAGGTTGTACAGTCAGAAGTGTTGTTTTTATACTGTAGGTTGTACAGTCAGAAGTGTTGTTAGACGACTGTAGGTTGTACAGTCAGAAGTGTTGTTAGGAGACTGTAGGATGTACAGTCAGAAGTGTTGTTTGGAGACTGTAGGTTGTACAGTCAGAAGTGTTGTTAGAGACTGTAGGATGTACAGTCAGAAGTGTTGTTAGACGACTGTAGGTTGTACAGTCAGAAGTGTTGTTAGGAGACTGTAGGTTGTACAGTCAGAAGTGTTGTTTTGAGACTGTAGGTTGTACAGTCAGAAGTGTTGTTTTTATACTGTAGGTTGTACAGTCAGAAGTGTTGTTAGGAGACTGTAGGATGTACAGTCAGAAGTGTTGTTTGACGACTGTAGGATGTACAGTCAGAAGTGTTGTTTTTATACTGTAGGTTGTACAGTCAGAAGTGTTGTTAGGAGACTGTAGGATGTACAGTCAGAAGTGTTGTTATGAGACTGTAGGTTGTACAGTCAGAAGTGTTGTTAGGAGACTGTAGGATGTACAGTCAGAAGTGTTGTTAGACGACTGTAGGTTGTACAGTCAGAAGTGTTGTTTTTATACTGTAGGTTGTACAGTCAGAAGTGTTGTTTTTATACTGTAGGTTGTACAGTCAGAAGTGTTGTTAGGAGACTGTAGGATGTACAGTCAGAAGTGTTGTTAGGAGACTGTAGGATGTACAGTCAGAAGTGTTGTTTTTATACTGTAGGTTGTACAGTCAGAAGTGTTGTTTTGAGACTGTAGGTTGTACAGTCAGAAGTGTTGTTTTTATACTGTAGGATGTACAGTCAGAAGTGTTGTTTGGAGACTGTAGGATGTACAGTCAGAAGTGTTGTTAGACGACTGTAGGTTGTACAGTCAGAAGTGTTGTTTTTATACTGTAGGTTGTACAGTCAGAAGTGTTGTTTTTATACTGTAGGTTGTACAGTCAGAAGTGTTGTTTTTATACTGTAGGTTGTACAGTCAGAAGTGTTGTTTTTATACTGTAGGATGTACAGTCAGAAGTGTTGTTTTTATACTGTAGGTTGTACAGTCAGAAGTGTTGTTTTTATACTGTAGGTTGTACAGTCAGAAGTGTTGTTTTTATACTGTAGGATGTACAGTCAGAAGTGTTGTTTTTATACTGTAGGTTGTACAGTCAGAAGTGTTGTTTTTATACTGTAGGTTGTACAGTCAGAAGTGTTGTTAGGAGACTGTAGGTTGTACAGTCAGAAGTGTTGTTTTGAGACTGTAGGTTGTACAGTCAGAAGTGTTGTTTTTATACTGTAGGATGTACAGTCAGAAGTGTTGTTTTTATACTGTAGGTTGTACAGTCAGAAGTGTTGTTTTTATACTGTAGGTTGTACAGTCAGAAGTGTTGTTTTTATACTGTAGGTTGTACAGTCAGAAGTGTTGTTTTTATACTGTAGGTTGTACAGTCAGAAGTGTTGTTTTTATACTGTAGGTTGTACAGTCAGAAGTGTTGTTTTTATACTGTAGGTTGTACAGTCAGAAGTGTTGTTAGAGACTGTAGGATGTACAGTCGGGGGCAGCGGTGGCCTAAAGTTTAGAGAAGCGGGTTTGTGACCAGAAGGTTTGCCGGTTCGATCCCCCGGACCGGCAGGAACAATCCGGGCTGGGGGAAGTGAATGAATAACTGTCTCCCATCCCCTTAACACCAACCGCTGAAGTGCCCTTGAGCAAGGCACTTAACTTAACCCCCAACTGCTCCAGTGGAGTTGCTCAGTGGCCAACGGTGTCAGACTGTGGTTGTATACTGGGCGGCTCCCAGGTGTGAATGGAACTGTGTGAATGTGAAGCAGGGCGTAGCTGAAAAAGAGCATCCGTGCTCAGAGAACCTACCCTGGGTAAAATAAAGGTAAATAAAAAGTGCCAGCCTGCCCCCCCCCCCCCCCCCCGGGGCCCGGGCGCTGACTGCACTCTGCCGTCATTAACATACAGCCCCCCCCCCCCCTGCTCATTTAGGTCCAGGCCTCAGCTGGGTACTTCCAGAGCAGCACCTGGTGCTCCTGATGGGGAGCCGGGCCCCTGCTGCTTCATTACCCCGGTGGTGGTCATTAGTCTGGCGTGGCACCGTGACCAAGTGGTGTTTTGTAGGGTAGGAAAAAAAAATTGCATGACATTTTTTGACAAGGCCCAATCTGTTACTGTTAATATGAGAATGGGTAGCTCTCTACCACAGAAAAAATGGAATAATTAAATAAATACATTTACATTTAGTCATTTAGCTGCTACGCTTTTATCCAAAGCGACTTACAAGTTCTGTACGACAAGTCATCAGGAAGGGTACAACTCTATCAGCTGAGTAACAATGTTCATCAAAGTGTTGAGTGCTACAGTGTAGGTTAGTATTATTAGGACAGTAGTGCATGACAGTAATGTTAGTTAGGGTTAGACTTTTTTTTTTTTTTTTTTTTTTTTTGATAATGGTAGAAAATAGAAATTGGAATTGAGATGCGGTCGATTGACTTCATCAGACGGCAGGTAAATTAGTTTTTAATTGTCGTCTATTTACTGTATTTTATGGCAGAAGAGGGTTTGTTTACATTACTATAGTATATCCTGACTCACGGAGGGTTAAAGGTCAACATGATTGTCCTCCCAGGTGTTCAGATCCACAGGGACCTTTGGGGACGAGGCTTTCCTTTGTCTAAAAAAACCCACGTCTTTATTTACCAAACTATTCATCTCCATCTCTCAGCGCCGCCCTGGTCCCACAGAGGTGCACCCTTATGGGGAAGGAGAGGGTGATCAGGCAGCACTGACACCATTTCATTCTGCCGGGGGAAAAGATGGCCGTCCTGGGGGCTCCGGATAGCCCAGAGAGTGATGAATCGTGACCCATTTGGCCTATAGTGTGTGTGTGTGTGTGTGTCCCCATAAATAGGATGCCCCCCCTCCCGTCAAACTGTCAGAGGGACAAAGGGAGGTGTTTAACGGGTTTCCTTTAATGGCCCGGAGGAGCATGTGGGGCCTTTATTAATGTCCTGGAGGGACATGGGGGGGTCCTAGTCGATACCCCTGCCTCTCACTGCACTAAGAAATACAAGTGAAAGGGATTTTTACTGCCTCCTCTCTAAATTGCTAATTGACAAGGTTGTCTTTTTTATGTAGACAATATACTATATAACCACATTTACTCACTAGGTCTGTCGGTGGTGATTGAGAAACAACCCCCCCCCCCCATAGGCGTCCATAATGAGTGACACCCGTGCAATTGGAAATTCCAATATTCTGTTGACTGAGAGGAAAACATTGTAATTAATGCCACGTCGTTGTGGATTTATTAGTCCAAGGCTGGTAATTACATCGGTTCAGTCACATAAAAAAAAGGAATGCTTGTTGGGTAAAAATAGATTTTGTGCAGAATTGCTGTTTTACAGTGTTTACCTTGGCAGTGCCGTCCAGCGCTTGCTTTTAGACTCGGGTTTCTCTGTGCTTTACATTTAATTTTAAACCTTTATTTAAACTCAAAAGGCAGCCGAGGTTTCTCTCGTTCATAGTCACGTCGAGTTTACATACAGAAATGAGGGGGGGGGGGGGGGGGGGGGCATATAGAATTACACAGCGTATAAAATCATAACAAAGAGACAACAAGACGAGGAAACGATAACAAATCAATGTACAACTTCACTGACAAAGGGGCATCATAGCAAAATGTAGATGAATCTGAGGGCAGATTGATGGACAGATACAAGATACAAGATTCCTTTATTGCCACACAACCAGGTTGGTGGTATTGTGATCGGTACAGAGTGTATTGAAGCTCTGGATATATAGTACATAAAACTGGAACATGGATACATTTACCCCCCCCCCCCCCCCCCCTTCCCAGCAATAGATACATAATACAGCACAACATATGACACAATAAATACATAAATACAGCACAGCACGACACAGCACAACACACGGAAGAGTCCAGGGATTTAAGGGTTGAGGCCGCAGCAATGCCTATAAATGTAAGCGTCTTTGAGCACCTGGAAAAGCGCTATATAAAATGGATGTATTATTATTATTATTATAAATGACATCACCATAGTCCAGATAAGAGAAGTGCTTTGACAAGTCTCTTCCTACTAATCAAAGGAAAGCTGGTTCTGTTTCTGTGCAGGAGACAATGTCCTGTCTTGTGGTGCGAGGCACACAATGTTCCTTTACAAGTGTCTGTTCTCACTCTAATCATCTGCTTTATCTATTAGCTTAGATTCTAATTGTGTTGTCATCATGCAGCACAAGTACAGTACAATGAAAATAAGTTTGGCATCCAACCAGAGTGCAAATGTAGCAGTACAGTGTGATAGTAATATACAATGTACAGGTGATTAAACTGGGTATAAAATATATAAATGAATACTACTGAGTAATAGTGCTAATCAGATGTATGTACAGAGTTGTAGTATTAATATGTACAGTGATACAGGTATAAATACACTATGGTAGTAAGTCATACTGGCCAGCAGCGTAACTAGTAAGAGTAGGTAAGGGATATGTACAGATATAGATTATCTACAGATATGTAAAAAGGATTATATGCAGGTATGTACAGACAGATGTGGATAGAATAATATATATACACGGTAAGAATAAATAAATATATATATGTGTTATATACAGCATTATTGTACATGCTATCATACAGAGTAATTTTTTACAAATGTCTCTACAAATGTCTCTACAAATGTCTCTTCTAGACACACCATGCCAGTGTGGGGCCATGGATCCAGGCTCTGAGTCAACATGGACCATCAGTGTCAGGGTGTTGTTGACAGGCAGGGTGTGTCTCTGCTGGATCGTGGGAGATAAATACATGACTTATACAATAAGTAAATATATTACTCATGGCTATAACACAACGTACTGTACATGATATCCTTGTTTTCCTGTGGTGGATTAGTGCTTTATTTTCTGATGAGACCGTGTTGCAGTCGCACACCTGAAAGGGTTAATGGCAGCCCCTCTCTTCCGGCTCATCTGATCCTGAGTCAGTTTTCATGGCTGAACTCTGTGCTGTTCAGTCCTGTGTCTTACTGCTGTTTGGATCTGTGTTCACAGCTGATGAAAGGCTGATGGTGGGAGAGATCCGGGCCTGTTGTCCGGAACCTGACTTTGTCAACTTATGGTAATGAGGAGAACAGCCGACTCAATACATTGTTGTTTGCATTCAGGCTGATTATTTGACACTGACGTTCAGAGCGGGTGGGGGGGGGGGGGGGGGGGGAGGAGGAGGGGGAGGGGGAGGAGGAGGAGGGGGAGGGGAGGGCTCTCTCACACCATGACCTGGACTCAATGCTCTCTTCTGCTGCTTCTTATTCTGGTCTCTCTCTCTCTCTCACTCTCTCGCCCTCTCTCTCTCTCTCTCTCTATCTCTCTCTCTATCTCTATCTCTATCTCTATCTCTATCTCTATCTCTCTCTCTCTCTCTCTGTCTCTGTCTCTGTCTCTGTCTCTGTCTCTGTCTCTGTCTCTGTCTCTGTCTCTGTCTCTCTCTCTCTCTCTCTCTCTCTGTCTCTCTCTCTCTCTCTCTCTCTCTCTCTCTCTATCTCTCTCTCTCTCTCTGTCTCTCTCTGTCTCTGTCTCTGTCAATTCAATTCAAATGGCTTTATTGTCATGATGTAACATGCACATGTTGCCAAAGCAAATGATTAACATTAAACATTCATTCGAAAACAGATGGTACAATATCATCAAAACACAACAATCCTCAAATATTACAGCATAAACGTGCCATGTGATATAAACTCAGTTTATGGCCGGCAGCAACACAGACTTCTGCTAGCTCACAGCTCGTTGAGTCCTCCCCTAGTAGGACTGCTAGTTCTTCTGTATCTGATAGTTTAAGAAAACCTTTTGTTATTCATTAATAAAAACTATTTTGAAACGTGTTTCTCTAAGATGTTTATATTTTTCACATTTGGTGAGGAAGTGTGTCAGGCTCATTGAGGATGACAGCACAGCCTTTGCTCTGCAGGAAGCCAGGTGTTCCTGTGTCTCCCCTTTTGTTATTATTTTTATTTTTAGTTGTGATCAGTCACCATGCTCAAAATAATCTGCTATGGTGTACTGTCCATTTAGAGCCAGATAGCACTGCATTTTGCTCTATGTTTGTGTTTTCCAATATTGAAATTCTTTATTCGGAATTACCCCTTGAGATGAACCATCTCGTTTTCAAGGGGGTCCACAGCTTACAAAATACATAAATTATTATGTATTAAACATAACAAAACAAAAGAAACAAACAAAAACGAAACACAAAACAAGATTAAATTAATAATAAACAGGTTCAAACAACATCAAACAAGAGGAACATAAGACAAACAACAAAACACAGAGCACATATTCAAGTGATTGCTTCAAAGATCTGTTATACTATTATTGGTGGAAACATGAACAAGTAATCTCAAGGTGAGAGGACAGCACAGTTTTAAACAGCTGTGAGGATTTTATAGCTCGAATATGAACTGGAAGATTATTCCAGTCAGATGGACCTTTGAACATGAATGATTTTTTGCCAACTGAGGTTGTTACATTTGTTGGAACTTTAAAAAATAGCTGTGCACAGTGTCTCAGTTGATGTCTAGAGGTGAAAGGGTCCATATACTGTTTGAGATATTGTGGATAATTGAAGTGAATACATTTAAAAATTAACTGTAACCAGTGCTGCTGTCGTCTTACTGTGGGAGCTGTCAAATTAAGGTTTTCATACATGGTGCAGTGGTGTGTCAAATATGGGCAGCCAAGAGCAAATCTGCATAGACGGTTGAATAGTGTGTTTAGTGGAAGAAGGTTGGTTTTAGATGCAGTTTGGTAAACTACGTCAGCGTAATCCATGATGGGTAAAATTTGTTGATGAACCAGTTTCTTTCTGACAGGGAGTGTGAAACATTTTCTGTTGCGGTAGAGAACACCAGCACTAAAGTTGACTTTTCTAACAATATTATCAATGTGACATTTATATGAGAGTTCTGAATCAAGCCATAGACCAAGGTATTTAATGTGATAAACTCTATGCAGTTGTGTACCGTCCAGACAAGTGATATTAAATGGTTGATTAATGGTTTTGGATGCAAGATTACGGGTGGTCCCAAAGAGCATAGTATTAGTTTTAGTTTTGTTGATTAGAAGTTTATTAGCCGAGAGCCATGATTCGAGTTTATTGAAATTTAATTGCAGTGTTGACTGAATTTGAGGTAAGGTAATTTGAGATGTATATATCAATGTGTCGTCGGCATAGAGTTGAGTATTACAACCTGTGAACATTTAGGGGAGATCATTAATAAATATTGATGACAATAGGTGATGTAGTTTTGTTTTAGCTGTGTAGTAATTTGATTGAGTCTGATTGATGATGTGTTCTGTTCCTGAGGTGTGTTAAGAGAGCAGGTTTGTGGACTCAGCCTCAGGACCAGCTGGGTAAGGGGGTTCCTAATTCTCTCTCTCTCTCTCTCTCTCTCTCTCTCTCTCTCTCTCTCTCTCTCTCTCTCTCTCTCTCTCTCTCTCTCTCTCTCTCTCTCTCTATAGTTCGCTCTCTCCCCCTTTTTTTATTTCTATCTGTCTCTTTCTTTTTCTCTCTTTCTTTTTTTAATCTCTATATATATTTATTTTTCTCTCTCTCTCTCTCTCTCTCCCTCTTTTTTTTCTCTCTATCTCTCTAACTCTCTCTCTATCACCCTCTATCTCCTCGTCTCTCTCTCTCTATCCCCCCCTCTCTCTATATCTCTCTCTCTCTCTCTATCTCTATCCCTCTCTCTCTATCCCCCTCTCTATCTCTATCTCTCTTTCTCTCTATCTCTCTCTCTCTCCCTCTCTCTATATCCCCTTATCTCTCTAACTGTCTCTCTCTCTCCCCCTCTCTCTCTCTCTCTCCTCTAACCAATCAGCCACAGAGTCACATCAAGGATCCATTAGTGATTTTGTATGGCTGTGTTTAGGGTTGCCCTAGCAACCAGCTGGGGCGTTGTGTGTGTGTGTGTGTGTGTGTGTGCGTGCGTGCGTGTGTGTGAGAGAGAGGCCGGCCCCTTGGGGGTCTCTCCCCCCCCACTGTGCCCCATGTGCTGCGTGTGATTCGCTGGGTCCTCGGAGCAGCAGCCTGGGCCGGCGGAGGAGGCTGTGATGTGTCTGATAAAGCATAATTGATAGGAGCAGCGCGGGCGGGGAGGCCCTTTGTGTGGTGCTTTGTGTGGCAGCAGAGAGCAGAGCTCCTGGACCCTTACAGTCGGACCTCCATCACCGTGGCCGATCATCACACCACGCAGGCAGCTGGAAGCTCCGCTCTGAGCAGCAGGAAGAAGCACCCGGGAGCCTCCTGCTCTACTACGCACTGACCTGGGACCCTGTGGGAGGAGGAGGAGGAGGGGGAGGAGGAGGAGGAGAGGAGAGGTCTGTGTGGGGGAGGTGTGCGGGCCCTCCACCGTGGCGTTTTCTCTCTCTGGGGTCACACACACACATATATACACACAGACATACACACACACGCACACGCACACGCACACGCACAGACACACACACACAGACACACACACACACACAAGCCATAGCTGGTGTGTGACATCCTTATCAGGGCAGAGAGGCCTGTGACTGAGGGGGATACCTGGGGACCCAGAGAGAGAGGAGAGAGCTGACTAAACACTTGCTAAAGGCCCCAGGCGGGACACCCAGGGCCAACGGGAGGAGGAAGAGAGAGACACGTCTCTGCTGAAGCCAGGAGTGTGGTGGTGCAGGGGGACGAGGGGCCGTGCCACGCGGGGTGTCCGCGCCGCAGAGTTAAACCCGCAGAGCTGCTGCCGCAACGCCGGACCCGCCGTTGTGTTTTCTCTTTTTCTTTTTTTTTAACACGGCGGGCAGCGTTTTTCTATTCCTTTTTTCCTGAAGTTTTTCCTGAAGACAAGAAAATGTTGAAGTTCAAAACCTTTTGTCTGGATTACTGGCAGTTCCTCTGCCTGCAGCCTCTGAACGGGTTCTACAGTAAAAGGTGAGACGCTGTTTTTTCATACACTCTTCTACAGTGTTTTAGTCACGGTGCGTGTTCTGTCACCCCTTAACCCTTTCACTGCCACACTACAGAAGGTTAACCGTCCACTAACCGTCTGTAGTGTGGCAGTGAAAGGGTTAACCGTGTGTAGTGTGGCAGTGAAAGGGTTAACATTATGTCGTGTGGCAAGTGAAAGGGTTAACCTTATGTAGCGTGGCAAGTGAAAGGGTTAACGCTTTGACGTGTCCAATCTGTCCACCGCCTGCCTCCTTTGATGTACGACGCCGCACAGCTAACCGCGCGTCTGACGAGGCGCCAGAGAAGCGTGTTTACACTCTGGGTGGAAGAAGAACGCCAGCCTTACGTAACGGGCTCTCAAGGCTGCGCGCCGTCACTGCTCTGCGGGAGTCTGATCCTCCTCATGTTCACTGCCACACCACAAAAGGTTAACCCCTTGACTGCCACGCCGCAGAAGGTTAGAGGGTCTGGGATGGGGCAGAGGTGCGGCCCCATGTGTTGGCTGGGTCACAGGACCCGAATGGGAGCTCTATTGTTTCTCTGTGTCCTGACAAGCTCCACTGCTGTGTGTGTGTGTGTGTGTGTGTGTGTGTGTGTGTGTGTGTGTGTGTGTGTGTGTGTGTGTGTGTGTGTGTGTGTGTGTGTGTGTGTGTGTGTGTGTGTGTGTGTGTGTGTGTGTGTGTGTGTGTGTGTGTGTGTGTGTGTGTGTGTGTGTCTGTGTGTGTGTGTGTGTGTGTGTGTGTGTGTGTGTGTGTGTGTGTGTGTGTGTGTGTGTGTGTGTGTGTGTGTGTGTGTGTGTGTGGGCGACACGTGTCACCTGTCAGTGATGTCACTGTCCTCTCCTCCAGGAGACACGTCCAATATCTGTCCTCTCGGCGCTATTGTTGTGTTTGATCATAATTAAGTTGTTAAGCTGGACCTTTATTAATCCCCTCGGGGCCAACGTCGTTCTCTGCATTTGACAACAGGGGGGGGGGGGGGGACAGTGGCTCAGGAGGTAGAGCAGTTGTCTGGTAATCGGAAGGTTCCCGGTTCGATTCCCGGGCAGTGTGTGGAAGTGTCCCTTGAGCAAGACACTTAACCCCTAACTGCTCTCGATGAGCAGGTTGGCACCTTGCATGGTCGCCTCCGCCGTTGGTGTGAGTGAATGGGTAAAATGAGAGGAACAAATTGTAAAGCACTTTGGATTAAGGTGCTATATAAATGCACCATTTTATTTATTTACCCATCCTAACTATTTAGGAGCAGTGGCCAGCCACATGTAGTGCAGTACCTCGGTCAAGGGACCAACTCCAGTTGTAATGCCAGTACCTGGGTCAAGAGACCAACTCCAGTTGTAATGCCAGTACCTTGGTCAAGAGACCAACTCCAGTTGTAATGCCAGTACCTTGGTCAAGAGACCAACTCCAGTTGTAATGCCAGTACCTTGGTCAAGAGACCAACTCCAGTTGTAATGCCAGTACCTCGGTCAAGACACCAACTCCAGTTGTAATGCCAGTACCTTGGTCAAGAGACCAACTCCAGTTGTAATGCCAGTACCTTGGTCAAGAGACCAACTCCAGTTGTAATGCCAGTACCTTGGTCAAGAGACCAACTCCAGTTGTAATGCCAGCACCTCGGTCAAGAGACCAACTCCAGTTGTAATGCCAGCACCTTGGTCAAGAGACCAACTCCAGTTGTAATGCCAGTACCTTGGTCAAGAGACCAACTCCAGTTGTAATGCCAGTACCTTGGTCAAGAGACCAACTCCAGTTGTAATGCCAGCACCTCGGTCAAGACACCAACTCCAGTTGTAATGCCAGTACCTTGGTCAAGAGACCAACTCCAGTTGTAATGCCAGTACCTCGGTCAAGACACCAACTCCAGTTGTAATGCCAGCACCTTGGTCAAGAGACCAACTCCAGCTGTAATGCCAGTACCTTGGTCAAGAGACCAACTCCAGTTGTAATGCCAGCACCTTGGTCAAGAGACCAACTCCAGTTGTAATGCCAGTACCTCGATCAAGAGACCAACTCCAGTTGTAATGCCAGCACCTTGGTCAAGAGACCAACTCCAGTTGTAATGCCAGCACCTCGATCAAGAGACCAACTCCAGTTGTAATGCCAGCACCTTGGTCAAGAGACCAACTCCAGTTGTAATGCCAGTACCTTGGTCAAGAGACCAACTCCAGTTGTAACGCCAGTACCTTGGTCAAGGGACCAACTCCAGTTGTAATGCCAGTACCTTGGTCAAGAGACCAACTCCAGTTGTAATGCCAGTACCTTGGTCAAGAGACCAACTCCAGTTGTAATGCCAGTACCTTGGCCAACTCCAGTTGTAATGCCAGTACCTCGGTCAAGAGACCAACTCCAGTTGTAACGCCAGTACCTTGGCCAACTCCAGTTGTAATGCCAGTACCTTGGTCAAGAGACCAACTCCAGTTGTAATGCCAGTACCTCGGTCAAGAGACCAACTCCAGTTGTAACGCCAGTACCTTGGTCAAGGGACCAACTCCAGTTGTAATGCCAGTACCTTGGTCAAGAGACCAACTCCAGTTGTAATGCCAGTACCTTGGTCAAGAGACCAAATCCAGTTGTAACGCCAGTACCTTGGCCAACTCCAGTTGTAATGCCAGTACCTCGGTCAAGAGACCAACTCCAGTTGTAACGCCAGTACCTTGGTCAAGGGACCAACTCCAGTTGTAATGCCAGTACCTTGGTCAAGAGACCAACTCCAGTTGTAATGCCAGTACCTTGGTCAAGAGACCAACTCCAGTTGTAATGCCAGTACCTTGGTCAAGAGACCAACTCCAGTTGTAATGCCAGCACCTTGGTCAAGAGACCAACTCCAGTTGTAATGCCAGCACCTTGGTCAAGAGACCAACTCCAGTTGTAATGCCAGTACCTTGGTCAAAAGACCAACTCCAGTTGTAATGCCAGTACCTCGGTCAAGAGACCAACTCCAGTTGTAATGCCAGCACCTTGGTCAAGACACCAACTCCAGTTGTAATGCCAGCACCTTGGTCAAGAGACCAACTCCAGTTGTAATGCCAGTACCTCGGTCAAGAGACCAACTCCAGCTGTAATGCCAGCACCTCGGTCAAGAGACCAACTCCAGTTGTAATGCCAGTACCTCGGTCAAGAGACCAACTCCAGTTGTAATGCCAGTACCTTGGTCAAGAGACCAACTCCAGTTGTAATGCCAGTACCTTGGTCAAGAGACCAACTCCAGTTGTAATGCCAGTACCTTGGTCAAGAGACCAACTCCAGTTGTAATGCCAGTACCTTGGTCAAGAGACCAACTCCAGTTGTAATGCCAGTACCTTGGTCAAGAGACCAACTCCAGTTGTAATGCCAGTACCTCGGTCAAGAGACCAACTCCAGTTGTAATGCCAGTACCTTGGTCAAGAGACCAACTCCAGTTGTAATGCCAGTACCTTGGTCAAGAGACCAACTCCAGTTGTAATGCCAGTACCTCGGTCAAGAGACCAACTCCAGTTGTAATGACCAGTACCTTGGTCAAGAGACCAACTCCAGTTGTAATGCCAGCACCTCGGTCAAGAGACCAACTCCAGTTGTAATGCCAGTACCTTGGTCAAGAGACCAACTCCAGTTGTAATGCCAGCACCTTGGTCAAGAGACCAACTCCAGTTGTAATGCCAGCACCTTGGTCAAGAGACCAACTCCAGTTGTAATGCCAGTACCTCGGTCAAGAGACCAACTCCAGTTGTAATGCCAGCACCTCGGTCAAGAGACCAACTCCAGTTGTAATGCCAGTACCTTGGTCAAGAGACCAACTCCAGTTGTAATGCCAGCACCTTGGTCAAGAGACCAACTCCAGTTGTAACGCCAGCACCTTGGTCAAGAGACCAACTCCAGTTGTAATGCCAGTACCTTGGTCAAGAGACCAACTCCAGTTGTAATGCCAGTACCTTGGTCAAGAGACCAACTCCAGTTGTAATGCCAGTACCTTGGTCAAGAGACCAACTCCAGTTGTAATGCCAGCACCTCGGTCAAGAGACCAACTCCAGTTGTAATGCCAGTACCTTGGTCAAGAGACCAACTCCAGTTGTAATGCCAGCACCTTGGTCAAGAGACCAACTCCAGTTGTAATGCCAGCACCTTGGTCAAGAGACCAACTCCAGTTGTAATGCCAGTACCTCGGTCAAGAGACCAACTCCAGTTGTAATGACCAATACCTTGGTCAAGAGACCAACTCCAGTTGTAATGCCAGTACCTTGGCCAACTCCAGTTGTAATGCCAGCACCTTGGTCAAGAGACCAACTCCAGTTGTAATGCCAGCACCTTGGTCAAGAGACCAACTCCAGTTGTAACGCCAGTACCTTGGTCAAGAGACCAACTCCAGTTGTAATGCCAGTACCTTGGTCAAGAGACCAATTCCAGTTGTAATACCAGCACCTCGGTCAAGAGACCAACTCCAGTTGTAATGCCAGTACCTTGGTCAAGAGACCAACTCCAGTTGTAATGCCAGTACCTTGGTCAAGAGACCAACTCCAGTTGTAATGCCAGTACCTTGGTCAAGAGACCAACTCCAGTTGTAATGCCAGTACCTTGGTCAAGAGACCAACTCCAGTTGTAATGCCAGCACCTCGGTCAAGGGCAACGGCAGGAAACCTTAGCATGCATGTATTTTGATGTGGGAGGAAACCAGAGTACCTGGAGGAAACCCACGTGAACACGGGGAGAACATGCAAACTCCACACAGAAAGGCCCCCTGCTGGGGTTTGAACCCAGGACCTTCTTGCTGTGAGGCAGCAACGCTAACCACTGCTGGGGTTTGAACCCAGGACCTTCTTGAGGCAGCAGCGCTAACCACTGTGCCAGCGTGCTGCTCATGATTAGGTCTCTCATCTGAGACACTGACTGAGGGCGGAATACTTTGCTGTTAAATCGTCCACATAATATGCTTTTCATTACTAGCCTAATGTAGCTAAGATAACATATTCCTTCATCGATCCTCTTGGGGAAATCTGGGCGTCATAGCAGCAGGGGTGAGGGGGGGGGGGGTACAGGTATGGGCAGGTTAATAGTAGAAAGACAGAAATATAGGCGTTAAAATTAGATCTGAATATAAAAATATGAGAAAACTAAACAGTGTAAAAACAAAGAGGTGCAGATGAGGGTTTTATTATGCATTACAATAAATATAGGCAATAAAGAATTTGAATTTGTATACTATGAGTAAGAGTAAAAGTAAACAGTATACACAAGGTACCACTAACTGGCATGATGTACGTCACACGTTGTGATCCATGCAGGTTCTGTGGTGCAGGTTCTGTGGTCCAGGTTCTGTGGTGCCAGTTACACGTGACCAGGCCCGTGTCCCGGCTGCACTGAGCTCGATGCCCACAGGGGGGGATGGGGGGTTCAGCTGAGGTGAGTTACCCTCTCAGTCTGCGTCTCAGAGCTGGCATCAAAAGGCGTCGGACGGATCCGATGTGTGGAGGATAATATCTCTGTCTCCACCGTCGACACATCAGGGGCATTTAATAAATAAAACTGGGCCGCACCCCCCCCCCCCCTTCACCATGCGTGCGCTGTCTCCTCTCTGGGAGATGAAGAAAAAAACAGACAACCCCCCCCCGCGCGCGCGCGCACACACACAGACGCCATGGCACTGCTTGCTTAGTGCTAGCGTGTTTCATTCAGTAATTGCACCGTGCTGAACACATCACATGAACCCGAGGAGGAGTGACCTAACCTATTGTGTCGCTTTGTCTTACAATATTGTAAGAGCCTGGTGAATTATTCATTTGATGTGTGAGGGGGGTGGGGGGGGGGGGGCATAAAGTGAGCTGAAATCAGCTGCGATTCTCTTTCTTTTCTTTTTTTCCCCCTCTTTTGTTATTCCAACAAGAGGTTGTAAACAGAGCGGGGTCAACGAGGGGTCGTCTCGTACCGTCAGCCGCTGTGATTGCTGCCGCAATTACCCTGAAAGTTATATCCTCGCGCGCTAAGTGCTTCTTCCAGAGTCCTTGTGGGATGATATTTATTTATACGTCGGGAGGAAAAAACCACAGCGTTTTGTAATAATAATGATGTTGTTAAACGTGTTTTCACACGAACCCTCCTCTCTCTGCGACCGTGATGTCACCTTAAAGGGATAGTTCAGATCTTTAGGAACCCTGGCCATAGTTCTTACTTATGCCTCGTCCCCACTAGCCAGGGTTTAGCCGTGCTGTGGCCTGTCTGGTCTCCACTAGCCAGGGTTTAGCCGTGCTGTGGCCTGTCTGGTCTCCACTAGCCAGGGTTTAGCCGTGCTGTGGCCTCGTCTACACTAGCCAGGGTTTAGCCGTGCTGTGGCCTCGTCCCCACTAGCCACGGTTTAGCCGTGCTGTGGCCTCGTCTCCACTAGCCAGGGTTTAGCCGTGCTGTGGCCTTGTCTCCACTAGCCAGGGTTTAGCCGTGCTGTGGCCTGTCTGGTCTCCACTATCCAGGGTTTAGCCCTGCTGTGGCCTTGTCTCCACTAGCCAGGGTTTAGCCGTGCTGTGGCCTTGTCTCCACTGGCCAGGGTTTAGCTGTGCTGTGGCCTTGTCTCCACTGGCCAGGGTTTAGCTGTGCTGTGGCCTTGTCTCCACTAGCCAGGGTTTAGCTGTGCTGTGGCCTTGTCTCCACTAGCCAGGGTTTAGCTGTGCTGTGGCCTTGTCTCCACTAGCCAGGGTTTAGCCGTGCTGTGGCCTCGTCTGGTCTCCACTAGCCAGGGTTTAGCCCTGCTGTGGCCTCGTCTCCACTAGCCAGGGTTTAGCCCTGCTGTGGCCTCGTCTCCACTAGCCAGGGTTTAGCCGTGCTGTGGCCTTGTCTCCACTAGCCAGGGTTTAGCCGTGCTGTGGCCTTGTCTCCACTAGCCACGGTTTAGCCGTGCTGTGGCCTCGTCTACACTAGCCAGGGTTTAGCCGTGCTGTGGCCTTGTCTCCACTAGCCACGGTTTAGCCGTGCTGTGGCCTTGTCTCCACTAGCCAGGGTTTAGCCGTGCTGTGGCCTCGTCTCCACTAGCCAGGGTTTAGCCGTGCTGTGGCCTTGTCTCCACTAGCCAGGGTTTAGCTGTGCTGTGGCCTTGTCTCCACTAGCCACGGTTTAGCCGTGCTGTGGCCTTGTCTCCACTGGCCAGGGTTTAGCTGTGCTGTGGCCTTGTCTCCACTAGCCACGGTTTAGCCGTGCTGTGGCCTTGTCTCCACTAGCCAGGGTTTAGCTGTGCTGTGGCCTTGTCTCCACTGGCCAGGGTTTAGCTGTGCTGTGGCCTTGTCTCCACTAGCCAGGGTTTAGCTGTGCTGTGGCCTTGTCTCCACTAGCCAGGGTTTAGCCGTGCTGTGGCCTCGTCTGGTCTCCACTAGCCAGGGTTTAGCCGTGCTGTGGCCTTGTCTCCACTAGCCAGGGTGTAGCCGTCCTGTGGCCTCGTCTCCACTAGCCAGGGTTTAGCCGTCCTGTGGCCTCGTCTCCACTAGCCAGGGTTTAGCCGTGCTGTGGCCTGGTCTCCACTAGCCAGGGTTTAGCCGTGCTGTGGCCCTCAATATGGAGAAGAGGTAAATTTGTCCATTTATATATATCCTTCTTACCTTAACGACAGTTTCAGACATTCCTACAGGACCGTACCATCAGACAGACACCCCTACAGGACCGTACCATCAGACAGACACCCCTACACAGGGCTGTACGCTGCGATGATCTCATCGCAAATTGCCCCTTTAATTGGCCGTTGCGATTGGTAAATAATATTTGGGGGCGGGCTTGCGAGTAGGGATTTCAAGCCTTGCATTCGCATTTTCACTCCTAAATGATCCAAGGCGTGTGATGACGCTGAGCACTCAGGTATGATCAGCGGGGAAAATCAACTGAGCACTCACTCTGATAGACTGGCTGACTGGCTGACTTAGCTATGAAGAAAAGTAAAGTTAGTAGTATGGATGGGAATCGATGGTTCCTAACTGGGTTTTGGCCATATGCTCCCGAAATTCTCCCGCTGTTTGGCTGCTTCTATGTGCAGTGAAAACTACTCGAAATGATGTCATTGATTTAGTTCAGGGTTAGCCGCGGAGCTAACGCTAGCTAACGTGAGCTAATCAAGCTCACAGAGAGAGATAAACAGCTGACAGCAGGTAGTACAGGTACAAATACAATAAAACAAGGGGTGGGGGCTGTTGTGTAAACCTTGTGTCGCGTCAATCTGGTCCACACGTTACTCGTTCATATCTCAGCCTGTGCTGAGATATGCCCATTCCGCGGTCTGTTAATAAAGTTTTCAATCAGACAGATGTATGGAAAGGCTTTTATTATAACATTCGTTGAGGTAAAATCATTATGCCTCATTTAGTCATCCTGCAGAGCACTGGTCTCCTACTCGTGGGCCGCGGGGAGCTAATGTAAGTAGCTTTGTTGATGTCAGCACACGGGGCATTCAGGAAGTCAAAAACGAATGCGCTTGCCGATTGGTGCTAAGAACAGCAGGGCGGGTGCAAGCGTTGTGACGTAATTGGCAGACTCTACTGTCAATCAAAATTATTCTGTTTTTCCGTCAGAATGAATGAATGAGAACTTTATTAACAGATTGCATAATGGGTACAATACAGTACAGGAGGATGAAGACCAGAGAGACTTTCGGCTTTTTTACATAAGGGTCCTCCATTTTCAATTCATCAAAACATTTAGAGACATACAAATATACAGTAGTTTCATAAAAATGCTAAAATGCTATTTATTTATTGATTGATTGGTTTAAAACTTTATTAACATATTGCAGAATGGGTACAGTACAGCTCAATACATACAATTGTTAAGGGGATGCAGACCAGAGAAAGACTTTTGTCTTGTTTACATCAGGGTCCCCCATTTTCAATTCATCATATTTCATATCTAAATCATATAATATCTCATTGCTAAATATATGCAATATATAATCTAATAATCCAATAATCTAAATCTAATATATAATATAAAAATGCTAAATGCATGGGTATTTTATTTTGTCTTTAATGTTAGCTTGCAAACTCATACTGTCTTGGTAAGCCTCATAATGAATCGTTTGGGGTAAAAAAGAAAAACATTGTGAGATGTGTATCGTGTATCGCCGAAAGGTCAGAAAATATCGTGATATCATATTTAGGCCATATCGCCCAGCCCTAGTTGGTTCATTATAAAAGATACAAACCTGACAACAAAATCACTTAAATGTTAAATAAAAGGACCACAGTAATGAGGCAGGAGGAACATATTTTTTTGCACTATAGTGGTAAAATTGTTATTTAAAAATTTGCCCCTAAAACATATTTTTTGCCCCTAAATTTCTAATTTAGGGGCAAGTGTGCCCCTAGTGAAAAAGCTTAGCGTACAGCCCTGCTACAGGACCGTACCATCAGACAGACACCCCTCCAGGACCGTACCATCAGACAGACACCCCTACAGGACCGTACCATCAGACAGACACCCCTACAGGACCGTACCATCAGACAGACACCCCTACAGGACCGTACCATCAGACAGACACCCCTCCAGGACCGTACCATCAGACAGACACCCCTACAGGACCGTACCATCAGACAGACAGCCCTACAGGACCGTACCATCAAACAGACACCCCTACAGGACCGTACCATCAGACAGACACCCCTACAGGACCGTACCATCAGACAGACACCCCTACAGGACCGTACCATCAGACAGACACCCCTCCAGGACCGTACCATCAGACAGACACCCCTACAGGACCGTACCATCAGACAGACACCCCTACAGGACCGTACCATCAGACAGACACCCCTACAGGACCGTACCATCAGACAGACACCCCTACAGGACCGTACCATCAGACAGACACCCCTCCAGGACCGTACCATCAGACAGACACCCCTACAGGACCGTACCATCAGACAGACACCCCTACAGGACCGTACCATCAGACAGACACCCCTCCAGGACCGTACCATCAGACAGACACCCCTCCAGGACCGTACCATCAGACAGACACCCCTACAGGACCGTACCATCAGACAGACACCCCTACAGGACCGTACCATCAGACAGACACCCCTACAGGACCGTACCATCAGACAGACACCCCTACAGGACCGTACCATCAGACAGACACCCCTACAGGACCGTACCATCAGACAGACACCCCTCCAGGACCGTACCATCAGACAGACACCCCTACAGGACCGTACCATCAGACAGACACCCCTACAGGACCGTACCATCAGACAGACACCTCTACAGGGCAGTACCATCAGACAGACACCCCTACAGGACCGTACCATCAGACAGACACCCCTACAGGACCGTACCATCAGACAGACACCCCTCCAGGACCGTACCATCAGACAGACACCCCTACAGGACCGTACCATCAGACAGACACCCCTACAGGACCGTACCATCAGACAGACACCCCTACAGGACCGTACCATCAGACAGACAGCCCTACAGGACCGTACCATCAAACAGACACCCCTACAGGACCGTACCATCAGACAGACACCCCTACAGGACCGTACCATCAGACAGACACCCCTACAGGACCGTACCATCAGACAGACACCCCTCCAGGACCGTACCATCAGACAGACACCCCTACAGGACCGTACCATTAGACAGACACCCCTACAGGACCGTACCATCAGACAGACAGCCCTACAGGACCGTACCATCAAACAGACACCCCTACAGGACCGTACCATCAGACAGACACCCCTACAGGACCGTACCATCAGACAGACACCCCTACAGGGCAGTACCATCAGACAGACACCCCTACAGGACCGTACCATCAGACAGACACCCCTACAGGACCGTACCATCAGACAGACACCCCTCCAGGACCGTACCATCAGACAGACACCCCTACAGGACCGTACCATCAGACAGACACCCCTACAGGACCGTACCATCAGACAGACACCCCTCCAGGACCGTACCATCAGACAGACACCCCTACAGGACCGTACCATCAGACAGACACCCCTACAGGACCGTACCATCAGACAGACACCCCTACAGGACCGTACCATCAGACAGACACCCCTACAGGACCGTACCATCAGACAGACACCCCTCCAGGACCGTACCATCAGACAGACACCCCTACAGGACCGTACCATCAGACAGACACCCCTACAGGACCGTACCATCAGACAGACACCCCTACAGGGCAGTACCATCAGACAGACACCCCTACAGGGCAGTACCATCAGACAGACACCCCTACAGGACCGTACCATCAGACAGACACCCCTACATGACCGTACCATCAGACAGACACCCCTACAGGACCGTACCATCAGACAGACACCCCTACAGGACCGTACCATCAGACAGACACCCCTACAGGACCGTACCATCAGACAGACACCCCTACAGGACCGTACCATCAGACAGACACCCCTACATGACCGTACCATCAGACAGACACCCCTACAGGACCGTACCATCAGACAGACACCCCTACAGGACCGTACCATCAGACAGACACCCCTACAGGACCGTACCATCAGACAGACACCCCTACAGGACCGTACCATCAGACAGACACCCCTACAGGACCGTACCATCAGACAGACACCCCTACAGGACCGTACCATCAGACAGACACCCCTACAGGACCGTACCATCAGACAGACACCCCTCCAGGACCGTACCATCAGACAGACACCCCTACAGGACCGTACCATCAGACAGACACCCCTACAGGACCGTACCATCAGACAGACACCCCTACAGGACCGTACCATCAGACAGACACCCCTACAGGACCGTACCATCAGACAGACACCCCTACAGGACCGTACCATCAGACAGACACCCCTACAGGACCGTACCATCAGACAGACAGCCCTACAGGACCGTACCATCAGACAGACACCCCTACAGGACCGTACCATCAGACAGACACCCCTCCAGGACCGTACCATCAGACAGACACCCCTACAGGACCGTACCATCAGACAGACACCCCTACAGGACCGTACCATCAGACAGACACCCCTACAGGACCGTACCATCAGACAGACACCCCTACAGGACCGTACCATCAGACAGACAGCCCTACAGGACCGTACCATCAGACAGACACCCCTACAGGACCGTACCATCAGACAGACACCCCTACAGGACCGTACCATCAGACAGACAGCCCTACAGGACCGTACCATCAGACAGACACCCCTCCAGGACCGTACCATCAGACAGACACCCCTACAGGACCGTACCATCAGACAGACACCCCTCCAGGACCGTACCATCAGACAGACACCCCTACAGGACCGTACCATCAGACAGACACCCCTACAGGACCGTACCATCAGACAGACACCCCTACAGGACCGTACCATCAGACAGACACCCCTACAGGGCAGTACCATCAGACAGACACCCCTACAGGACCGTACCATCAGACAGACACCCCTACAGGACCGTACCATCAGACAGACACCCCTACAGGACCGTACCATCAGACAGACAGCCCTACAGGACCGTACCATCGGACAGACACCCCTACAGGACCGTACCATCGGACAGACACCCCTACAGGACCGTACCATCAGACAGACACCCCTCCAGGACCGTACCATCAGACAGACACCCCTCCAGGACCGTACCATCAGACAGACAGCTGTCCAGGACCGTACCATCAGACAGACACCCCTACAGGACCGTACCATCAGACAGACACCCCTACAGGACCGTACCATCAGACAGACACCCCTCCAGGACCGTACCATCAGACAGACACCCCTACAGGACCGTACCATCAGACAGACACCCCTCCAGGACCGTACCATCAGACAGACACCCCTACAGGACCGTACCATCAGACAGACAGCTGTCCACCCCTCCCACCAGCCTTGAATCGTTCACACTGGACGACTCCGCTCCGCTGGGCCATTGATTTTTTCCACCCTTTGTTTCCATTGATTTCCACCCTTGATCCTCTCCTGGGCAGACGTGACGTGAGCTGAAGCTGCGTGTTACAGTTAAGCCCGACAGGACGATGGCGTACGAACGGGCCGCTCTCTGTGTTCCTATGCGTCCTCTTGATGAAGGATTATGCCCCTCGCTCTCCAAGGCTCTGCTTGACTCCAGCGTTTAGTCATCAGACGTTTCTCACTCGATTGGAATGGCTGAACGTGCGTCTGCGGCCGAGGACTGACGTGGGATTACATGTGGTAAAGAATGGTGCGTTTATATATCAGCTTTCATCCAAAGCGCTTTACAATCCGTTCGTCACATTCACCCATTCACACACCGACGGCAGAGGCGACCATGCAAGTCAGGGGTTAAGTGTCTCGCTCAAGGACACTTCGAGGAGGAGCGGGAATCAAACCGGGAACCTCCGGATTACCAGACGACTGCTCTACCTCCTGTGCCACTGTCCCACAGCTCCCCCTGATCTCTCAGCTGAATGGCATGTAGAAGATACATCCCAGAGAGAGTCTTCCAGGATTCAGACCCGCTCACCCAAATAACGGGGGGCGGTGTTCATTTAGTTTCACGAGAGATACACAAAGAGTACACAAGAGAGAGTGCACAAGAGAGAGTGCACAAGAGAGAGTGCACAAGAGAGAGTGCACAAGAGAGAGTACACAAGAGAGAGTACACAAGAGAGAGTACACAAGAGAGAGTACACAAGAGAGAGTGCACACGAGAGAGTGCACAATAGAGTGCACAAGAGAGTACACAAGAGAGAGTGCACAAGAGAGAGTGCACAAGAGAGAGTGCACAAGAGAGAGTACACAAGAGAGAGTGCACAAGAGAGAGTGCACAAGAGAGAGTACACAAGAGAGAGTACACAAGAGAGTACACAAGAGAGAGTACACAAGAGAGAGTGCACAAGAGAGAGTACACAAGAGAGAGTACACATGAGAGAGTACACAAGAGAGAGTACACAAGAGAGAGTACACATGAGAGAGTACACAAGAGAGAGTACACAAGAGAGAGTACACATGAGAGAGTACACAAGAGAGAGTACACAAGAGAGAGTACACAAGAGAGAGTGCACAAGAGATAGTACACAAGAGAGTACACAAGAGAGAGTACACAAGAGAGTACACAAGAGAGAGTACACAAGAGAGAGTGCACAAGAGAGAGTACACAAGAGAGAGTACACAAGAGAGAGTACACAAGAGAGAGTACACAAGAGAGTACACAAGAGAGAGTGCACAAGAGATAGTACACAAGAGAGTACACAAGAGAGAGTACACAAGAGAGAGTACACAAGAGAGAGTACACAAGAGAGAGTGCACAAGAGAGAGTACACAAGAGAGAGTACACAAGAGAGAGTACACAAGAGAGAGTACACAAGAGAGAGTACACAAGAGAGAGTACACAAGAGAGAGTACACAAGAGAGAGTGCACAAGAGAGAGTGCACAAGAGAGAGTACACAAGAGAGAGTACACATGAGAGAGTACACAAGAGAGAGTACACAAGAGAGAGTACACAAGAGAGAGTGCACAAGAGAGTACACAAGAGAGAGTACACAAGAGAGAGTACACAAGAGAGAGTGCACAAGAGAGAGTACACAATAGAGTGCACAAGAGAGTACACAAGAGAGAGTACACAAGAGAGAGTACACAAGAGAGAGTACACAAGAGAGAGTACACAAGAGAGAGTACACAAGAGAGAGTACACAAGAGAGAGTACACATGAGAGAGTACACAAGAGAGAGTACACAAGAGAGAGTACACATGAGAGAGTACACAAGAGAGAGTACACAAGAGAGAGTACACATGAGAGAGTACACAAGAGAGAGTACACAAGAGAGTACACAAGAGAGAGTACACAAGAGAGAGTGCACAAGAGAGAGTACACAAGAGAGAGTACACAAGAGAGAGTACACAAGAGAGAGTACACAAGAGAGAGTACACAAGAGAGAGTACACATGAGAGAGTGCACAATAGAGAGTACACAAGAGAGTACACAAGAGAGAGTACACATGAGAGAGTACACAAGAGAGAGTACACAAGACAGAGTACACATGAGAGAGTACACAAGAGAGAGTACACAAGAGAGAGTACACAAGAGAGAGTACACAAGAGAGAGTACACAAGAGAGAGTACACATGAGAGAGTACACAATAGAGAGTACACAAGAGAGTACACAATAGAGAGTACACATGAGAGAGTACACAAGAGAGTACACAAGAGAGAGTACACATGAGAGAGTACACAAGAGAGAGTACACAAGAGAGAGTACACAAGAGAGAGTGCACAAGAGAGAGTACACAAGAGAGAGTACACAAGAGAGAGTACACAAGAGAGAGTACACAAGAGAGAGTACACAAGAGAGAGTACACAAGAGAGAGTACACATGAGAGAGTACACAAGAGAGAGTACACAAGAGAGAGTACACATGAGAGAGTACACAAGAGAGAGTACACAAGAGAGAGTACACAAGAGAGAGTACACATGAGAGAGTGCACAAGAGATAGTACACAAGAGAGAGTACACATGAGAGAGTGCACAAGAGATAGTACACAAGAGAGTACACAAGAGAGAGTACACAAGAGAGAGTACACAAGAGAGAGTACACAAGAGAGAGTGCACAAGAGAGAGTACACAAGAGAGAGTACACAAGAGAGAGTACACAAGAGAGAGTACACAAGAGAGTACACAAGAGAGAGTACACAAGAGAGTACACAAGAGAGAGTACACAAGAGAGAGTACACAAGAGAGAGTACACAAGAGAGAGTACACAAGAGAGAGTACACAAGAGAGTACATAAGAGAGTACACAAGAGAGAGTACACAAGAGAGTACACAAGAGAGAGTACACAAGAGAGAGTGCACAAGAGAGTACACAAGAGAGAGTACACAAGAGAGAGTACACAAGAGAGAGTACACAAGAGAGAGTACACATGAGAGAGTACACAAGAGAGAGTGCACAAGAGAGAGTACACAAGAGAGAGTACACAAGAGAGAGTACACAAGAGAGAGTACACAAGAGAGAGTACACAAGAGAGTACACAAGAGAGTACACAAGAGAGAGTACACAAGAGAGTACACAAGAGAGAGTACACAAGAGAGAGTGCACAAGAGAGTACACAAGAGAGTACACAAGAGAGAGTACACAAGAGAGTACACAAGAGAGAGTACACAAGAGAGAGTACACAAGAGAGAGTACACAAGAGAGTACACAAGAGAGTACACAAGAGAGAGTACACAAGAGAGAGTACACAAGAGAGAGTACACAAGAGAGAGTACACAAGAGAGTACACAAGAGAGTACACAAGAGTGAGTACACAAGAGAGTACACAAGACAGAGTACACAAGAGAGAGTGCACAAGAGAGAGTACACAAGAGAGAGTACACAAGAGAGAGTACACAAGAGAGAGTACACAAGAGAGAGTGCACAAGAGAGAGTACACAAGAGAGTACACAAGACAGAGTACACAAGAGAGAGTGCACAAGAGAGAGTGCACAAGAGAGAGTACACAAGAGAGAGTACACAAGAGAGAGTACACAAGAGAGAGTACACAAGACAGAGTACACAAGAGAGAGTACACAAGAGAGAGTACACAAGAGAGAGTACACAAGAGAGAGTACACAAGAGAGAGTACACATGAGAGAGTGCACAATAGAGAGTACACAAGAGAGTACACAAGAGAGAGTACACATGAGAGAGTACACAAGAGAGAGTACACAAGACAGAGTGCACAAGAGAGAGTACACAAGAGAGAGTACACATGAGAGAGTGCACAATAGAGAGTACACATGAGAGAGTACACAAGAGAGAGTACACATGAGAGAGTACACAAGAGATAGTACACAAGAGAGAGTACACATGAGAGAGTACACAAGAGAGAGTACACAAGAGAGAGTACACAAGAGAGAGTACACAATAGAGAGTACACAAGAGAGAGTACACAAGAGAGAGTACACAAGAGAGAGTACACATGAGAGAGTACACAAGAGAGAGTACACAAGACAGAGTACACATGAGAGAGTACACAATAGAGAGTACACAAGAGAGAGTACACAAGAGAGAGTACACAAGAGAGAGTGCACAAGAGAGAGTGCACAAGAGAGAGTACACAAGAGAGAGTACACAAGAGAGAGTGCACAAGAGAGAGTACACAAGAGAGAGTACACAAGAGAGAGTGCACAAGAGAGAGTACACAAGAGAGAGTGCACAAGAGAGAGTACACAAGAGAGAGTACACAAGAGAGAGTACACAAGAGAGAGTACACAAGACAGAGTACACAAGAGATAGTACACAAGAGAGAGTGCACATGAGAGAGTACACAAGAGAGAGTACACAAGAGAGAGTGCACAAGAGAGAGTACACAAGAGAGAGTACACAAGAGAGAGTACACAAGAGAGAGTACACAAGAGAGAGTACACATGAGAGAGTGCACAAGAGAGAGTACACAAGAGAGAGTACACAAGAGAGAGTACACAAGAGAGAGTACACAAGAGAGAGTACACAAGAGAGAGTACACAAGAGAGAGTACACAAGAGAGAGTACACAAGAGAGAGTACACATGAGAGAGTGCACAAGAGAGAGTACACAAGAGAGAGCACAAAGAGTACACAAGAGAGAGTGCACAAGAGAGAGTACACAAGAGAGAGTACACAAGAGAGTACACAAGAGAGAGTACACAAGAGAGTACACAAGAGAGAGTGCACAAGAGAGAGTACACAAGAGAGAGTACACATGAGAGAGTACACAAGAGAGAGTACACAAGAGAGAGTACACATGAGAGAGTACACAAGAGAGAGTACACAAGAGAGAGTACACAAGAGAGAGTACACAAGAGAGAGTACACAAGAGAGAGTACACAAGAGAGAGTACACAAGAGAGAGTGCACAAGAGAGAGTGCACAAGAGAGAGTGCACAAGAGATAGTACACAAGAGAGAGTACACAAGAGAGAGTACACAAGAGAGAGTACACAAGAGAGTACACAAGAGAGAGTACACAAGAGAGAGTGCACAAGAGAGAGTGCACAAGAGAGAGTACACAAGAGAGAGTACACAAGAGAGAGTACACAAGAGAGAGTACACAAGAGAGAGTACACAAGAGAGAGTACACAAGAGAGAGTGCACAAGAGAGAGTACACAAGAGAGAGTACACAAGAGAGTACACAAGAGAGAGTACACAAGAGAGAGTACACAAGAGAGAGTGCACAAGAGAGAGTACACATGAGAGAGTACACAAGAGAGAGTACACATGAGAGAGTACACAAGAGAGAGTACACATGAGAGAGTACACAAGAGAGAGTACACAAGAGAGAGTACACAAGAGAGAGTACACAAGAGAGTACACAAGAGAGAGTACACAAGAGAGAGTACACAAGACAGAGTACACAAGAGATAGTACACAAGACAGAGTGCACAAGAGAGAGCACAAAGAGTACACAAGAGAGAGTACACAAGAGAGAGTGCACAAGAGAGAGTACACAAGAGAGAGTACACAAGACAGAGTACACAAGAGAGAGTACACAAGAGAGAGTACACAAGAGAGAGTACACAAGAGAGAGTACACATGAGAGAGTGCACAAGAGAGAGTACACAAGAGAGAGCACAAAGAGTACACAAGAGAGAGTGCACAAGAGAGAGTACACATGAGAGAGTACACAAGAGAGTACACAAGAGATAGTACACAAGAGAGAGTACACAAGAGAGAGTACACAAGAGAGAGTGCACAAGAGAGAGTGCACAAGAGATAGTACACAAGAGAGAGTACACAAGAGAGAGTACACAAGAGAGAGTACACAAGAGAGAGTACACAAGAGAGAGTACACAAGAGAGAGTACACAAGAGAGAGTGCACAAGAGAGAGTACACAAGAGAGAGTACACAAGACAGAGTGCACAAGAGAGAGTACACAAGAGAGAGTACACAAGAGAGAGTACACAAGAGAGAGTACACAAGAGAGAGTACACAAGAGAGAGTGCACAAGAGAGAGTACACAAGAGAGAGTGCACAAGAGAGAGTACACAAGAGAGAGTGCACAAGAGAGAGTACACAAGAGAGAGTACACAAGAGAGAGTACACAAGAGAGAGTACACAAGAGAGAGTACACAAGAGAGAGTACACAAGAGAGAGTACACAAGAGAGAGCACAAAGAGTACACAAGAGAGAGTGCACAAGAGAGAGTACACAAGAGAGAGTACACAAGACAGAGTACACAAGAGAGAGTACACAAGAGAGAGTACACAAGAGAGAGTACACAAGAGAGAGTACACATGAGAGAGTACACAAGAGAGAGCACAAAGAGTACACAAGAGAGAGTGCACAAGAGAGAGTACACAAGAGAGAGTACACAAGAGAGTACACAAGAGAGAGTACACAAGAGAGAGTACACAAGAGAGAGTACACAAGAGAGTACACAAGAGAGAGTACACAAGAGAGAGTACACAAGAGAGAGTACACAAGAGAGAGTACACAAGAGAGAGTACACAAGAGAGAGTACACATGAGAGAGTACACAAGAGAGAGTACACAAGAGAGAGTACACAAGAGAGAGTACACAAGAGAGAGTACACAAGAGAGAGTACACAAGAGAGAGTACACATGAGAGAGTACACATGAGAGAGTACACATGAGAGAGTACACAAGACAGAGTACACAAGACAGAGTACACAAGAGAGAGTGCACAAGAGAGAGTACACAAGAGAGAGTACACATGAGAGAGTACACATGAGAGAGTACACAAGAGAGAGTACACAAGACAGAGTACACAAGACAGAGTGCACAAGAGAGAGTACACATGAGAGAGTACACAAGAGAGAGTACACAAGACAGAGTGCACAAGAGAGAGTACACAAGAGAGAGTACACAAGAGAGAGTACACAAGAGAGAGTGCACAAGAGAGAGTACACAAGAGAGAGTACACAAGAGAGAGTGCACAAGAGAGAGTACACAAGAGAGAGTACACATGAGAGAGTACACAAGACAGAGTACACAAGAGAGAGTACACAAGAGAGAGTACACATGAGAGAGTACACAAGAGAGAGTACACAAGACAGAGTACACAAGAGAGAGTACACATGAGAGAGTACACAAGAGAGAGTACACAAGAGAGAGTACACAAGACAGAGTACACAAGAGAGAGTACACATGAGAGAGTACACAAGAGAGAGTACACAAGAGAGAGTACACAAGAGAGAGTACACAAGAGAGAGTACACAAGAGAGAGTACACAAGAGAGAGTGCACAAGAGAGAGTACACAAGAGAGAGTACACAAGAGAGAGTACACAAGAGAGAGTACACATGAGAGAGTACACATGAGAGAGTACACATGAGAGAGTACACAAGAGAGAGTACACATGAGAGAGTACACATGAGAGAGTACACATGAGAGAGTACACAAGAGAGAGTACACATGAGAGAGTACACATGAGAGAGTACACATGAGAGAGTACACAAGAGAGAGTACACATGAGAGAGTACACATGAGAGAGTACACATGAGAGAGTACACAAGAGAGAGTACACATGAGAGAGTACACAAGAGAGAGTACACATGAGAGAGTACACAAGAGAGAGTACACAAGAGAGAGTACACAAGAGAGAGTACACATGAGAGAGTACACAAGAGAGAGTGCACAAGAGAGAGTGCACAAGAGAGAGTACACAAGAGAGAGTACACATGAGAGAGCACACAAGAGAGAGCACACAAGAGAGAGTACACAAGAGAGAGTACACAAGAGAGAGTACACAAGAGAGAGTACACAAGAGAGAGTGCACAAGAGAGAGTACACAAGAGAGAGTACACAAGAGAGAGTACACAAGAGAGAGTACACATGAGAGAGCACACAAGAGAGAGTACACATGAGAGAGCACACAAGAGAGAGCACACAAGAGAGAGTACACAAGAGAGAGTACACAAGAGAGAGTACACAAGAGAGAGTACACAAGAGAGAGTACACAAGAGAGAGTACACAAGAGAGAGTACACAAGAGAGAGTACACAAGAGAGAGTACACATGAGAGAGCACACAAGAGAGAGCACACAAGAGAGAGTACACAAGAGAGAGTACACAAGAGAGAGTACACAAGAGAGAGTACACAAGAGAGAGTACACAAGAGAGAGTACACAAGAGAGAGTACACAAGAGAGAGTACACAAGAGAGAGTACACAAGAGAGAGTACACAAGAGAGAGTACACAAGAGAGAGTACACAAGAGAGTACACAAGAGAGAGTACACAAGAGAGAGTACACAAGAGAGAGTACACAAGAGAGAGTACACAAGAGAGAGTACACATGAGAGAGTACACAAGAGAGAGTACACAAGAGAGAGCACACAAGAGAGAGTACACAAGAGAGAGTACACATGAGAGAGCACACAAGAGAGAGTACACAAGAGAGAGTACACATGAGAGAGTACACAAGAGAGAGTACACAAGAGAGAGCACACAAGAGAGAGTACACAAGAGAGAGTACACAAGAGAGAGTACACAAGAGAGAGTACACAAGAGAGAGTACACAAGAGAGAGTACACATGAGAGAGCACACAAGAGAGAGTACACAAGAGAGAGTACACAAGAGAGAGTACACAAGAGAGAGTACACAAGAGAGAGTACACAAGAGAGAGTACACAAGAGAGAGTACACAAGAGAGAGTACACAAGAGAGAGTACACATGAGAGAGTACACAAGAGAGAGTACACAAGAGAGAGTACACAAGAGAGAGTACACAAGAGAGAGTACACATGAGAGAGTACACAAGAGAGAGTACACAAGAGAGAGTACACAAGAGAGAGTACACAAGAGAGAGTACACATGAGAGAGTACACAAGAGAGAGTACACAAGAGAGAGCACACAAGAGAGAGTACACAAGAGAGAGTACACAAGAGAGAGTACACAAGAGAGAGTACACAAGAGAGAGTACACAAGAGAGAGTACACATGAGAGAGCACACAAGAGAGAGTACACAAGAGAGAGTACACAAGAGAGAGTACACAAGAGAGAGTACACAAGAGAGAGTACACAAGAGAGAGTACACAAGAGAGAGTACACAAGAGAGAGTACACAAGAGAGAGTACACATGAGAGAGTACACAAGAGAGAGTACACAAGAGAGAGTACACAAGAGAGAGTACACAAGAGAGAGTACACATGAGAGAGTACACAAGAGAGAGTACACAAGAGAGAGTACACAAGAGAGAGTGCCACTTTTCACACCGTCTGCCGCTCTTTAGCAACTTGTGTCGTGGGTTGTTGTTGTGCTACAGACACTGTGGCATATTTAATAAGGTGATAATTGCGCTCATTAATGTCCCTAACCGAACACAAAGCTATGGTTTAAGTTTATTTGGATCCCCATTAGCTGTTACAAATGGCAACAGCTACTCTTCCTGGGGTCCAAAGAAAACAATAAATACAAACATAATTAAAAATAAAACCAACAATAGGGCGGTCGGGTGGCGTAGCGGAGAGTGCGCTCGTCACCAATGCAAGAGGCTGCGGTCTCGACTCCCGGAGTCAGCATTGTCTGCGGCTTGGTACGGTCGTCATACTAACTCGTTTGGCTGAGTTAGGGGGAGGGAAATCGTGGGTGGTAATCTGGCGTTGTGGACAGCGACACCTACAGGTCAGGTCTGGGCGCCTGCTCAGCGAAAGGCAGGACGTGGTGAAGGCAGCGTGACCTCCCACGCGTTACGCTTCACCAATGAATGCTATACTCGTCATTTTCTACTTCTAATTTACATGCTATACTATGTTATTTGATACTTATCTTGTCTAGCACAGTCTCTGGAGCGTAACAGTAAGAAGCATTTTGTATAAAAGTATTCTGTACTTCTGTATGACAACTATTAAAGAAACTTGAAACTTGAACTTGAACTTGAGAGTCCTCGCTGCCAGGTGAAAAGAGAGCCGCTGGAGGAGGAAGCATGTGGTGGACTTCAGGGTTCCCTTGTACCGACCAGTAGGGGGAACATGCGCACAGTGACCAGGTAGGGGAGGGGGGGAATTGGCATAACGACTAAATTGGGATGGGGAGGAAAAGCATAGAAAATCAGGCAGAGAAAAAGAGGATACAAAAGAATAAAAAATAAAAACAATAACAAACATACGAAACACTATACATAACATAATCAAACACCCCCACACCCATCCAACCCAACTCATTACATTAGCATTATATAAAATATTACGAAATGTAAAATAATCAAATGGTATATGTCAAGCATTGTGCCTGTACCCAAAAGTAACTTCCTTACTTGCTTTTTAAAGCTGTCTTTGCTTGTTGCTTGAGTAATTGCAAATGGCAACCTATTCCACTGTGAGATGCACTCCCCCCAGAGATTAGTCCGTCTCACT
Organism: Notolepis coatsorum; assembly: GCF_963971535.1. Taxonomy (NCBI): domain Eukaryota; kingdom Metazoa; phylum Chordata; class Actinopteri; order Aulopiformes; family Paralepididae; genus Notolepis; species Notolepis coatsorum. The sequence continues at coordinate 3,504,380 of NC_140170.1, read as the reverse complement.
CCCCCCAGAGATTAGTCCGTCTCACTCCCCCCAGAGATTAGTCCGTCTCACTCCCCCCAGAGATTAGTCCGTCTCACTCCCCCCAGAGATTAGTCCGTCTCACTCCCCCCAGAGATTAGTCCGTCTCACTCCCCCCAGAGATTAGTCCGTCTCACTCCCCCCAGAGATTAGTCCGTCTCACTCCCCCCAGAGATTAGTCCGTCTCACTCCCCCCAGAGATTAGTCCGTCTCACTCCCCCCAGAGATTAGTCCGTCTCACTCCCCCCAGAGATTAGTCCGTCTCACTCCCCCCAGAGATTAGTCCGTCTCACTCCCCCCAGAGATTAGTCCGTCTCACTCCCCCCAGAGATTAGTCCGTCTCACTCACCCCAGAGATTAGTCTGTATCAGTCGTCTCATTGGGAGCCAACTAGGGATGTCCGATATTATCGCCCAATTATTGGCATTAAAATGTGATATCGGAAAATATCGGTATCGGTTGATATCGGTATCGGAAATTAAGAGTTGCACAATATCGGTATATCCGTATCGGTAAAAAAGCCAATATCGAGCATCCCTAGAGCCAACGCACGGGCGCCGACCAAGAGGACGTCCCACGCCAACATACGTGGACATACTGAGGCAGGACGCCGGTGTGGAGAGCTCTATGGAACTGGCCGGATGTAATGGAGGATCGGGATGATTGGAATCGCCGCTGGCGAACCCGTCTGAGGACGACCAAAATTATGCTTTCCGCTGAGCAGCGCGGTCCTCACACTACCAGACCGGCGGACGGAGAAATGTAATCTATTCTAATGCCTCGAGAGTGATAAAAAAAAATTGCATTGAAAGCTACATACTCAATTAAAAACCTAATTATGATCAAACACAACAGATATTCAATTTCATTTTCAAACCTTTATTTAAACTCGAAAGGCAACGGAGGTTTCGCTCATTTACAGTCACGTCGAGTGTCCAAACTGTCCATACAATAATCATAGCAAAGACGCGGCAGGGAGCAAGGATGACAAATCGATTAATATACACGTAGAACTTAACTGACAAAGGTTGGAGATCAAGGTTTTAAACTCTGCAACAGACTGTTGGAGTTCATTCCATGAACTAGAGGGGCATCATAGTGAAATGCAGATTTACGCTGTTCAGAGCAAACTGGAGGGACTTTAAAAGAACATACTGTACAAAAGAGCACGTTAGCCTAGCTTAGCACAATGCATGGAAGCGGACAGTTAGTCTCTCTCTCTCTCTCTCTCTCTCTCTCTCTCTCTCTCTCTCTCTCTCTCTCTCTCTTTCTATATCTGTCTCTCTCTTTCTCTCTATCTGTCTCTCTGTATCTCTCTCTGTCTCTCTCTCTGTCTCTCTCTCTGTCTGTCTCTCTCCTCTCTCTATATCTCTCTCTTTCTCTCTCTCGCTCTCTATCTGTGTGTCTCTCTCTCTCTTTCTCTCTATCTCTCTATCTCTTTCGTGCATGCTCTCTCTCTCTCCCCCCCCTCTCTCTCTCTCTCTCTCTCTCTCTCTCTCTCTCTCTCTCTCTCTCTCTCTCTCTAATTTCCCCTCATGAAACAGGCCCATAAAGTCTTGTGATGCTTGTCTCATGGACACCCACAGCCTGGACGTGTACATAATGTGCTGCGTTTTACTGGCGGAGAGATGGATGCACTGATGGAGCTTCTATTATGCTGTTAATTAGATTTGCCATATTGCGTCTGATATTAGTGCCTTTTCCTGGCTGCTGCCTTTGGGATCTCGGCGCATTGGTGGGAAAATGACTAACTCTGTGTGACATTTTGACTGTGATGTCAGTGACTCTGCCAAGACCTGGTTCTGTAAGGAGAGGGGAGGGGCTGTGCGTGCACATGGTAGAGAGAGAGAGAGAGAGAGAGAGGAGAGACGAGAGAGAGAGAGAGAGAGAGAGAGAGAGAGAGAGAGAGAGAGAGAGAGAGAGAGAGAGAGAGAGAGAGAGAGAGATGTAGAAAAAGAGAGGTAGAGGTAGAAATAGACAGAGAGAGAGGAGAGAGAGAGAGAGAGAGAGGAGAGGAGGAGAGGAGAGAGAGAGAGAGAGAGAGAGAGAGGGCAGCTGCTCAAAGGCCAGCTGAGAGGAAATAGAAGTCTATTCTTAAATGTCTAAAATAGCACAAGACAGACCGTATGGACAGACAGTAAGACAGACAGACAGTAAGACAGGACAGTATGGACAGACAGTAGACAGACAGTATGGAAATGGCGTTGGATTTGCATTGCTATCACTCTTTTTTTATTTTTTTTTATTTTTTTACACATGAAACAAGGCAAAACACAATACAGTAATAATAACATATTTCACAGAACAATGACAGCAATAATAATAATAACAACAATAATAACAATAAATAGAAATAATAAAAATGATAAAAAGTGAATATAAAATAATAATACAATTGAATTGCCACGGACATTACAAAAGGTGTTTCTTCCCCTAGTGTGGAACCCTTCCTATAAAACCCCTCTGTGTGTCTGACTCCTACCACCTAACCTGCACCTAATGTAAGATGCTATATACAATTAATTTATTATTATTATTATTATTATTATTACAACACATGACGTAGGGCTGCACGAAAAAATATATATTATTAATAATAATAAAAATACCTTGTGTATACTTGCACCTATGTATACTGTATACTTTACTTACTCATATTATATATTCAGATTCTATGTGTTATAGACCCTCATCTGCACATTTGATTACACTGCCTTCTTGCTCATTATGCTTATATTCAGAGTTAATTATATTGCTTATTTTACTTTGTCTACTGTACTATAATAGTATTGCCTATATTTACGTATTTTCTACTATTACCATGCCCATACCTGTACCCCCCCCCCCCCCCCTACCCTGCTATGATGCCTGAATTTCCCCAAGGGGATCAATAAAGGAATATCTTATCGTATCTTATCGTAACGTGGAAAAAGTCACTTTAAAGGAAGGAGGTATTGTATAGTATAGTTTAGATACATTAAGTATAAAAATGGCGGAGTTAAAATTGTAAATTGTATATTGTATAGTAGTGTACATAGGAACCAGTTTCTCAGGAACTTAGCATGTCTTTTTTTTATCATGCACATCTTGTGTCTTACCTATTCTTTTTTTTCTATGCCTATTTTTATTATTGTATTTTGCACAATCGATGCAGGCATGACCACCCGCATTTCACTGTATGCCCTGGTATGTATGTGACAAATAAACCTCTTGATTCTTGATTCTTGAACATGGAAAACATTTAGGTGCCTTTCAATTGAAGCAGAGTAATTACCGATGTTGGACAGTAATTGCGCCTTGCCGTACAAAATAGTAGCCTATCTTTCAGAAATGGATGAAAATCCATAGGCTTACATTACAGCTGCTGTAAGTGGTATTTATTTTGTTAAAATCAATGTTAAATAGCTCCACATTCCAAACACCCATCACTGATATAGAGTGTCTGGTCACTTCCCGACAAACCGTCACTGATATAGAGAGGTTTAGTCTCCCCGTCCCTCCGCTCTGCAGTAAACAGAAATTAAATGTCCCACTTTATCCAATCAGGAGAGAGAACTCCACACTGCAAAAATGGTCTGACAAAAATAAAATAGTTTTAAAGCAAATATTTGCTTGAAAGAAGTCAACTAATCTGTTAGTCCAGAAAGCATTTTGACTTGAAATAAAATTATTCTTGAAATAAGTAAAAATATCTAGGGTTTTCTCTCCTGATTGGATGGGAAGTGGGAAGGGATACCAGGAAATGTTGTGTTTACTGCAGAGCGGGAGGACTGGGAGACCCATGTTACTGACCAGACACTCTATATCAGTGATGGATGTT
>NC_140170.1:3460342-3500342 GCF_963971535.1 Notolepis coatsorum | reverse complement strand
CCTCTCTCCCTCTCTCTCTCTCTCTCCCTCTCCCCCTCTCTCCCTCTCTCTCTCTCTCCCCCCTCTCTCCCTCCCCACTCTCTCTCTCTCTCTCTCTCTCTCTCTCTCTCTCTCCTCTCTCTCACTCTTGTGTGATGGAGCGGTTCTGAGGAGAGAAGACACATTTGTGAAATATGTCCCGCTTTGGAGTCGTTCATGTTTCAACAGCAGGAGGGGGGGGGGGGGGGGGGGGAAGGGAGGGGAGGGGGGCGAAGGGGAGGGGGGGGAGGGGGGGAAGGAGGAACAGGAGCATGTATGTACATTCATTACCCCGTGCGCTTGGCATGAGGAGAGAAATAATGCGTCTCAGCTCACTGAGTGACTGCCAGAACAGCTCTCCCCTTCATGCGTCGCCCCTGAGCGCTGTGTACATAGCTCTCCTCCACCTCCTCCCACACATGCTGCTGCTGCTAGGTGGGTGGGGTGGGGGTGGGGGGGTGGGGGGGTGGAGGGTGGGGGGGACGAGGGGCGGACATTTGTTGAAACATTTAGGCACGCTGTGTTTTCCGTGGCAATATCATTATGTGATATATACGTGAATAACCCATTATGACAATAATGCTGTATACCGTATATATATATTTATTCCTATCGTACATATATCTGTCCACACCTGTCTGTACATACCTGCATATAATCCCTCTATATACCTACTTGTACACCTGCATATAGCTCATAATTCTGTGTATATCATATTTATTCTCACCGTATATATATATACATATATATTGGGGATGTCCGATATTATCGGCCTACCGATATCATCGGCCGATATTGGCATTAAAATGTGAAATCGGAAAAAACCGGTATCGGTTTAAAAAAATATATTTAATTTATTTTTTTTACATTTCTATAACCTTTATTTACCCAGGCAAGCAAGTAAGAACAAATTCTGATTTTATTTATTGTCAAAAGTATGCATAAAGTGATATGTAATGTTAATTACCTGAAGTTAACATCCCTGGGGGGGGGAACCCAGCATATATCGGTATCGGTTGATATCGGTATCGGAAATTAAGAGTTGGACAATATCGGTATATCGGTATCGGTAAAAAAGCCAATATCGAGCATCCCTAATATATATATATATATCCACATCTGTCTGTACATACCTCTGTCTGTACATACCTGCATAATCCTTGTTACATATCTGTAGATACTATATCTATATCTGTACATATCCCTTACCTACTCTTACTAGTTACTATATATCTATATCTGTACATATCCCTTACCTACTCTTACTAGTTACGCTGCTGGCCAGTATGACTTACTACCATAGTGTCTTTATACTGTATCACTGTACATCATAATACTACAACTCTGTACATACATCTGATTACCACTATTACCCAGTAGTACTAATGTATAAATATTATACCCAGTTTAATCACCTGTACATTGTGTATATATTACTGTTACACTTTGCTGTTACATTTGCACTCTGGTTGGATGCCAAACTTCTTTTCGTTGCACTGTACTTGATGACAACCCATTTTAATCTAATCTAATCTAATCTAACCTAATGCAATCTAATGGTTTGGATGAAATGTTAATGTTCGTAGGAAAACCTTGTTACAAATATAGCTCACGACTTACTCTCCTATATAATCTCTCGGCCCCTCTGTGGATCATTTCTCCTGAAACAGCTTAATGGCGGACGGCGCCGTTCATCACCTCGGAATATAAAACACCTCAATGAGAAAATCAAAGGAAAGAGAGAGAAAGCAGTTTTTCAGAGGCCGGGAGGAGGGGAGGTGCTCGTTACCTCAGAGTTCTGACTGGTATCACTCAGCCATTCCCTCCCTGCCTCTGTAGGGACTTGAACCCACGGTGTCCGACTCCCCCCGGGTGGAAAATGCAGCCCTCCGTGCTCTGTACTCCTTCCAGCTGTTCTGGCGGGCGGCTGGTTCTGGTTCTGCTTGGTTCTGGTTCTGCTTGGTTCTGGAGCTGCTTGGTTCTGGTTCTGCTTGGTTCTGGCGGGTGACTGGTTCTGGAGCTGCTTGTTTCTGGTTCTGCTTGGTTCTGGAGCTGCTTGGTTCTGGTTCTGCTTGGTTCTGGTTCTGCTTGGTTCTGGAGCTGCTTGGTTCTGGTGCTGCTTGGTTCTGGTGCTGCTTGGTTCTGGTGCTGCTTGGTTCTGGTTCCGCTTGGTTCTGGTTCTGCTTGGTTCTGGTGCTGCTTGGTTCTGGCGGGTGACTGGTTCTGGAGCTGCTTGGTTCTGGAGCTGCTTGGTTCTGGTGCTGCTTGGTTCTGGAGCTGCTTGGTTCTGGAGCTGCTTGGTTCTGGAGCTGCTTGGTTCTGGTTCTGCTTGGTTCTGGTTCTGCTTGGTTCTGGTTCTGCTTGGTTCTGGTGCTGCTTGGTTCTGGTGCTGCTTGGTTCTGGTTCTGCTTGGTTCTGGAGCTGCTTGGTTCTGGTGCTGCTTGGTTCTGGGGCTGCTTGGTTCTGGTGCTGCTTGGTTCTGGTTCTGCTTGGTTCTGGAGCTGCTTGGTTCTGGTGCTGCTTGGTTCTGGTTCCGCTTGGTTCTGGTTCTGCTTGGTTCTGGGGCTGCTTGGTTCTGGTGCTGCTTGGTTCTGGTGCTGCTTGGTTCTGGTTCTGCTTGGTTCTGGTTCTGCTTGGTTCTGGTGCTGCTTGGTTCTGGCGGGTGACTGGTTCTGGAGCTGCTTGGTTCTGGAGCTGCTTGGTTCTGGTTCTGCTTGGTTCTGGAGCTGCTTGGTTCTGGCGGGTGACTGGTTCTGGAGCTGCTTGGTTCTGGAGCTGCTTGGTTCTGGTGCTGCTTGGTTCTGGTTCTGCTTGGTTCTGGAGCTGCTTGGTTCTGGTGCTGCTTGGTTCTGGTGCTGCTTGGTTCTGGTTCCGCTTGGTTCTGGTTCTGCTTGGTTCTGGGGCTGCTTGGTTCTGGTGCTGCTTGGTTCTGGTTCCGCTTGGTTCTGGTTCTGCTTGGTTCTGGGGCTGCTTGGTTCTGGAGCTGCTTGGTTCTGGTGCTGCTTGGTTCTGGTTCCGCTTGGTTCTGGTTCTGCTTGGTTCTGGGGCTGCTTGGTTCTGGTGCTGCTTGGTTCTGGTTCCGCTTGGTTCTGGTTCTGCTTGGTTCTGGGGCTGCTTGGTTCTGGAGCTGCTTGGTTCTGGTGCTGCTTGGTTCTGGTTCCGCTTGGTTCTGGTTCTGCTTGGTTCTGGGGCTGCTTGGTTCTGGTGCTGCTTGGTTCTGGTGCTGCTTGGTTCTGGTTCCGCTTGGTTCTGGTTCTGCTTGGTTCTGGTGCTGCTTGGTTCTGGTTCTGCTTGGTTCTGGGGCTGCTTGGTTCTGGTGCTGCTTGGTTCTGGTGCTGCTTAGTTCTGGTGCTGCTTGGTTCTGGTTCCGCTTGGTTCTGGTTCTTCTTGGTTCTGGTGCTGCTTGGTTCTGGAGCTGCTTGGTTCTGGTTCTGGTTCCGCTTGTTTCTGGTGCTGCTTGGTTCTGGAGCTGCTTGGTTCTGGAGCTGCTTGGTTCTGGTTCTGCTTGGTTCTGGTTCTGCTTGGTTCTGGAGCTGCTTGGTTCTGGTTCTGCTTGGTTCTGGTTCTGCTTGGTTCTGGTTCTGCTTGGTTCTGGAGCTGCTTGGTTCTGGTTCTGCTTGGTTCTGGAGCTGCTTGGTTCTGGAGCTGCTTGGTTCTGGAGCTGCTTGGTTCTGGTTCTGCTTGGTTCTGGGGCTGCTTGGTTCTGGAGCTGCTTGGTTCTGGTTCTGGGGCAGCTTGTTTCTGGTGCTGCTTGGTTCTGGAGCTGCTTGGTTCTGGTTCCGCTTGGTTCTGGAGCTGCTTGGTTCTGGTTCTGGTTCTGGGGCAGCTTGTTTCTGGTGCTGCTTGGTTCTGGAGCTGCTTGGTTCTGGTTCTGGTTCTGGGGCAGCTTGTTTCTGGTGCTGCTTGGTTCTGGAGCTGCTTGGTTCTGGTTCTGGGGCAGCTTGTTTCTGGTGCTGCTTGGTTCTGGTTCTGCTTGGTTCTGGTTCTGCTTGGTTCTGGAGCTGCTTGGTTCTGGTTCTGCTTGGTTCTGGTTCTGCTTGGTTCTGGTTCTGCTTGGTTCTGGAGCTGCTTGGTTCTGGTTCTGCTTGGTTCTGGTTCTGCTTGGTTCTGGTTCTGCTTGGGTCTGGAGCTGCTTGGTTCTGGTTCTGCTTGGTTCTGGTTCCGCTTGGTTCTGGTGCTGCTTGGTTCTGGTTCTGCTTGGTTCTGGTTCCGCTTGGTTCTGGTGCCGCTCTGCGCTGACGGGCTCCTTGTTGTCTGGGAGTTGTCTGGGAACACGAGGCCCTCGACCAGACCTCACCTAGGATATGTAAATAAAGCACTGATCGACCGCAGGAGAAGGGTACATATTATAGCCATAAGTTATATATTATTAACATATTCACGAACACGTACAATGTGTATGTATTATAAATAAGTAATATATTGACGTATTTATTTACATATTTACAAATAAGTACATAATATAAATGGTAAAAAGTAGGGCGGCTGGGTGGCGCAGCGGACATTGCGCTCGTCACCAACGCACGAGACACCGGTATCGACTCCGGCTGTCGGCGTTGCCTCCGGCTTGGGCCGGCCGTCATACTAACTCAATTGGCAGAGTTAGCGGGTGGGAAGTCGATGGGTGGTAGTCTGGACGTTGTGGACAGCGACTCCTACAGGTCGGTTGGGGGACGCCTGCACAGCAGAGACAGGAAAATGGCGGGGGGCAGTGTGAGCCTCCCACACGTTACACCTCGTCAATGAGAGTCCGCGCTGGCAGGTGAAAAGATGTGACAGGCTGCCTCCTCGTGTATCGGAGGGGACATGTGATGCAAGGCTTCTATCCTCCCTACGACCGGCCAGTGGGGGGCACATGCGAGCAACGTTCAAGACAGGGGAGGGGAGAATTGGCAACGGCTAAATTGGGATGGGGAAAAAATAGAAAAAGCTGTGTACTGTGTCTAGTAGAGTGTGTACTGTGTCTAGTAGAGTGTGTACTGTGTCTAGTAGAGTGTGTAGTGTGTCTAGTAGAGTGTGTACTGTGTCTAGTAGAGTGTGTAGTGTGTCTAGTAGAGTGTGTACTGTGTCTAGTAGAGTGTGTACTGTGTCTAGTAGAGTGTGTAGTGTGTCTAGTAGAGTGTGTACTGTGTCTAGTAGAGTGTGTACTGTGTCTAGTAGAGTGTGTAGTGTGTCTAGTAGAGTGTGTAGTGTGTCTAGTAGAGTGTGTACTGTGTCTAGTAGAGTGTGTAGTGTGTCTAGTAGAGTGTGTACTGTGTGTAGTGTGTCTAGTAGAGTGTGTAGTGTGTCTAGTAGAGTGTGTACTGTGTCTAGTAGAGTGTGTAGTGTGTCTAGTAGAGTGTGTACTGTGTGTAGTGTGTCTAGTAGAGTGTGTACTGTGTCTAGTAGAGTGTGTAGTGTGTCTAGTAGAGTGTGTAGTGTGTCTAGTAGTGTGTGTAGTGTGTCTAGTAGAGTGTGTACTGTGTCTAGTAGAGTGTGTAGTGTGTCTAGTAGAGTGTGTAGTGTGTCTAGTAGTGTGTGTAGTGTGTCTAGTAGTGTGTGTAGTGTGTCTAGTAGAGTGTGTAGTGTGTCTAGTAGAGTGTGTAGTGTGTCTAGTAGAGTGTGTAGTGTGTCTAGTAGAGTGTGTAGTGTGTCTAGTAGAGTGTGTAGTGTGTCTAGTAGAGTGTGTACTGTGTCTAGTAGAGTGTGTAGTGTGTCTAGTAGAGTGTGTAGTGTGTCTAGTAGAGTGTGTACTGTGTCTAGTAGAGTGTGTAGTGTGTCTAGTAGAGTATGTAGTGTGTCTAGTAGAGTGTGTAGTGTGTCTAGTAGAGTGTGTAGTGTAGGAGCCATTCTTGAGTTATTTAATCTTTGAGTTTGTATCATGCAATTATTTGAATTATGAAAATGCTTATGGATTACGAAATATGAAAACGAAAACTGATAATTTGATTGACAAGTCATGATATTATTTACACTGATTATCTTATTGTAACTATTCTTATGATTTGAAACTATGTGCACTTTCCCTTTAAAGAGACCTACCTGAGCTATCCACCTGTGTAGTTTACCTTGATAAGGGGTGGTGGCTTGCGTGGGAGACGTGGACCGGGAAGGCAAACAGTTTTTGTACCGCACACACAGACGCACTGCACGCAACGCACGCATGTATTAGATATACGAGTTTTGTTTGTTTTGCTTATGAGAAAGCCAAAGGATGGATCAGAATCTTTATTATGTGCGCGTAGACTAAAGCTATCCCCGGAGTGGAAGTGGCAAATACGAATTACAAAATTGTTTGTAAATAGCCACTATATTAAGTACAAAAACTCCTGCTGATATTAAAGTATTTCGCCTGAAAGAAGAGGACTTCAACAAGGACACGTTCGCTTCACCCAGGCACCCAGGGAGAAAGAGGATTCCCCAACAACAACATCTACAAGATACTGCGCGGTCGTGAGTAACGTTGCATTGCGCAACACATGGGGAGGATCCTGCGGGGATAATATGAACTTGAATGACTTAATCTTGGATCCGACGTCATTGTGGAAGGGCTACCGGGAGGTGGCTCTGATTCAATTACTCTCCGCTGTGGATACACTTGTTTGACCATAGCGCACGGACTGTGTTTCATTGTGTTTCACAAAGCATAATAACAAACACCGAAGCGTCTTTGCGCACGGACTGTGTTTGATTGTCTTTCACAAAAGCATAATAATAAACACCGAAGCATCTTTACGCATGGACTGTGGATGACATTTGCGGGGATTCTGAACAGTTAAACTGTTGACATTGCATCACTGACGCTGTCACACATTATTGTGATATTTCAACTATATTAAAATAATGACTGAAACGGAAAAGGCCCAAGAGGCTGAGAGAGAGCTGGTGAAATTGATTGGCTCTCGCAGGGCAAAGCTCGGTGTATTGACAAGGCGCAAGAATGAGTTGGATGCGCTATTCGATGGACTTGATGACGTCGACGTGGAAAAGGTGAATGAACATTTGCAAGCCTTTGATGTTTTAATGAATGAATTTGAGAAGATGCACCAATCTGTTCAAGCACTGTTATATGAAGATGAGAAAGAGGGTGATGAATACGACTGGTATAAACCAAAGGTTCAACAATTCAATTCATTTATGAATGATGTTCGAAACAGAATAAAACCTGGTTATAAAGAACAGGATCAAGTTCGACCTGAGGACAGCATCAGCAGCACATCTAAAAAGACCACTAAATCAACAACCTCAACTCTGCGTATAACACTAGAAACGGAGAGAGCTGCTCTCATTGCTAAATCAGCAGTCATGGAGGAAAAGTGGAAATTAGAGGAGGAAGAGGACAAACTGCAAAAGATGACAAAGGATCTGCATGCTAAAAAGGAACAACTTGAAATGCAGATGGCATTTGCTGAATCTGATGCTAAACTGAAAGTCCTCGATAAATACGACAAAATAAAGGAATCCCAGGCTGAGGTCAAATCATGTGGATCCCAGGCAAGGACTCCTACAGATGGCATGAATGAGTATCTTGACCAAATGCAAGCCAGGCAAGATCAACCCCCAATGACAATGGCCATTATTGATCCGGGAAGCTCACCCCCCCCCGCCTGACGATGACAGACAACAGTCCCCCCAGCTAGGAGCTAGGTCAAGGATGCCACCTGACCACTCCATGGAAACGGAATACAGTCAACCCCTGTCACAGGCAGGTCCATATCTGTCGAGGCCATCACATGTTGACCATTTCCCAGTTGGTCCACTAGGGGGAGGCATTCAGCCAGGTGCAGCAACTTACCTGTCCAGGCCATCACACATTACCAATGTCCCAGTTGGTCCACTAGGGGGAGGCATTCAGCCAGGTGCAGCAACTTACCTGTCCAGGCCATCACACATGACCAATATCCCAGTTGGTCCACTAGGGGGAGGTATTCAACCAGGTGCACCATCAGGGCATGGTCACCAAAGTCACCAGAACACATTAGCTACTGTCATGGACAGGCAGAGTCAAATGACAGAACTTCTTGTGCACCAACAAAGGCTGTCATTGCTACCCGCCAGGGAAATCACAACATTTGGAGGAGACCCAATGGAATATCAGTCGTTCATAAGTGCTTTTGAACATGGTATCGAGTCCAACACGGACATCAGTAAGGACAGATTATATTATCTGGAGCAATATACCACTGGCCAACCAAGAGAGCTGGTACGCAGCTGCCAGCACATGGATCCTGCAAGAGGATATGCTGAAGCAAGGCGACTGCTGGAACTGCACTTCGGTGATAAAATAAAAATCACAAGCGCCTATATCCAGAAGGCACTGGATTGGGCTGCTATCAAACCTGAGGATGGGGCAGCACTACAGGCCTATTCACTATTTCTCCGTGTGTGCTGCAATGCTATGCAGGCCCTAGAGTACATGCATGAACTGGACAATCCATCCAACATGAGAACGGTCATTTCTAAGTTACCCTACAGGCTCAGAGATTCATGGAGATCTGTAGCATGCAGCTATTATGAACGAACCCTGCAAAGAGCAAGATTCACAAACCTGGTTGACTTTGTGGAACGGCAAGTGAGAGTTATTCTAGACCCAGTATTTGGGAATATTCAAGAGTCTACTCCAAAGGTACAAGGCCTTAAAACAAGGCTGGGTAACCCCCAGCATCAATCCAAGTCATCAGGAAGCAAAGGCAGGAGCAGTTTTGCTACATCATTGACACCAGTGGAAATGGAGAAGCAAAGGTTGGATGGCAAAGTCAGTTCAAATGCATTTTGTAAGCCATGCTTATTTTGTACTGGAGAACACGCCATGGAGTGTTGTAAGAAAATGATTCTGAAGCCTCATAAGGAGAAGATCGAATTTCTCAGGACAAAGGGAATCTGCTTTGCATGTCTAAACAGAGGACACATGAGCAAGTTGTGTAGGAATCGCCTGACTTGTCGCTCTTGTCAGCTCAAACACCCAACTCTCCTGCACATAAATAGAACAGACAACCCCAGGAAGGAAGAGAGCACCACCACAGTTACAGCTAAAGGTGAGGAAGTTTCCAGCGCCCTGGTCTCACTGCAGGCTTGCGGGCTTACTGGGGCCGGAGGAAAGGAATGTGCTCTAGCTATTCTGCCTATCCAGGTTAAGATGGCTAAAGGAAGCAAAGTAATCAGAACATATGCGTTCCTGGATCATGGAAGCTCTGCTACCTTCTGTACCGAGAGCCTGATGAAGAAGCTGGACGCCAGAGGCCAGAAAACAGAGATACTGCTCAGGACAATGGGCCAGGAACGGCCTGTGAGCAGTTACAGATTGGATGGGCTGGAAGTGAGTGATTTGGAAAGCAATAACTTCTTTGCTCTCCCTGAAGTTTACACACAGCTCGCTATACCAGTCTCACAAGAAAACATACCAACACAAGAGGGTCTAAAAGAATGGCCTTATCTGAAAGACGTACCTCTGACTACTATTGAGGAGGAAGTTGGACTGTTGATTGGGATTAATGCTGTCAAAGCCATGGAGCCATGGGAAATAATTAACAGCAAAGGAAACGGGCCCTATGCAGTGAGAACCTGTCTCGGATGGGTGGTTAATGGTCCCCTGAGCGGCAGCCTGCCCATTGACAAGCAGGGTCGACCACGTACAACATCAGGCGGCACGGTGGTGTAGTGGTTAACACTGTCGCCTCACAGCAAGAAGGTCCAGGGTTCGAATCCCGCTTGGGGACCAGGTTTCCATGATGCCAGTTACCCAGGTGGGGTATCTCCCAGGCCTTTCTGTGTGGAGTTTGCATGTTCTCCCCGTGCTCGCAAGGGTTTCCCCCCCCGATAAGATAAACCCAATGGAAAAACATGCACAACAACAAGATCGCTAACGCTGTGGCGTCCTTGACGAAGACGGACAGGAGCACTTGGATTGGTCCCCTGGCGCGGCTCACGTGGCGCCTGTCTGCTCCCGGCTGCCCTTGGGGGGGAAGGACGACGGGATGGGTTAATCGCAGATACGCATTGTATGCATGGTTCGCATGTGTGCCAAATGGTGACCTCGGAGCAGGTCCTAAATTATTATTAAATTATTATTATTATCAAACCGAGTCACCATAGCAAACCTGGAAGAACTTCTCATCAAACAGTACAATCAAGACTTCCCAGAGCGAGGCTACGATGAGAAGGCCGAGCCGTCTGTAGAGGACAAGAAATTCCTGGACATTGCAGCTAAGTCCATCACATTGAAGGATGGTCACTCACTACCAACTACGATTGCCATTTCGCAATTCCTTGCTTCTGCCGTGAAACTCTTTGACCCTCATTCCGGGAGTCCATTTGGCGAACTCTTTGGTCCAGTTTTGGATGAGTGGGGTTGGCACGACAAGCAGAGTATGTTTAACAAGGTCAGCCTCGTACATGCCAGAGAGGAATGATATCACCTGGACCTTTTTGCCAAGACCCATGTCATCAGCTAGGATGCCCCCTTTACGGCCATCTCTGTACAGGCTGTACAAAAAGGCCACTCCTTCTATCTGGTGATCGTACAGGTTGCCATACAGTTTCCTGTCAAGCATGAGGCCACTTTTGTTGACATCAACAAACTCCAAGTTCTTTATTCTACTTGTCAAGTCATCAAATGGGAAAATTTTATGAGCCAGTTTGAAGAGTTCCAGCGCTTTAGAGATGTTTCCTTGTCTGGAAGCATCTTCTCCATCCTTGACGTACCTTAGATACACTTCCATCTTCTCATGTTGGGACAACGACGTTTCCAGTTTCTCTGAGATGTTAATAATTCCATGCTGCACATCATTCTGTGAGACCTCCATCTTCGGTTTCTTTTCATGCAAGATCTTTGCAAAATTAATTGTGGATGGGATGACAAGATCCCAGAGGCCCACGCTCGGTCATGGCAGAGATGGTTGGAGGATCTAGGCAAGCTGTCAAACCTCCACATCAGCCGTTGCCTTAAACCCAGTAACTTTGGAAAACCACACACTGCACAACTACATCACTACAGTGATGCCAGCGAACACGGGTATGGTACAGCTAGCTACCTGCGACTGACCAACCTCAAAGGTGACGTCCATATTGTCTTTGTCATGGGCAAAGCACGGGTAGCCCCACTGAAGCAGATGACCATACCCAGAATGGAACTGGCGGCAGCAGTGGTCGCAGTCCGCATTGATAAAATGCTGAAAGAGGAACTGGAAGTGGAACTTCTGGAATCTGTCTTTTGGACGGATAGTACGTCTGTCCTCAAGTACATCAACAACACAACCAGTCGATTCCAGACATACGTTGCAAACCGGATTTCGACCATCCGAGAACTGTCTGACCGATCACAGTGGCGCTATGTAAATACAGCAGTCAACCCTGCAGACGACGCGTCACGAGGCCTGACCATGGATTCTTTTCTCAAATCCAGTCGATGGTTGAATGGCCCAGACTTCTTACAGAGGCCTGAGAAAGACTGGCCAAAGTCCCCAGAGGAGCTGCCTGCCCTCTGTGAGGACGATCCAGAAGTTAAGAAGAGCACTATCACGTTCAGTACAGCCATGATGGATCATGACAGTGATCCCATTGCCAAGCTTATCAAGCACTTCTCATCATGGGATAAGTTAAAGAAGGCTACAGCATGGATCTTGAAGTTCAAAGAAACACTTCAGAATCTAAGCCTCAAAAGAAAGGAGCTGCAGGCTGCAACCTGCACAAAGAATCCAGACCAGAAACGACAAGACCATCTGGATGACCAGATGAACAAAACAAGAGCTCAGCTAGGAGCTCAGAGTCTCTCAATTGAAGATCTTGCGCATGCTGAGGAGACACTTGTTTGCTACGTACAGCGGCAGCATTTCCAGGATGAAATATCTGCGCTGAAGAAAGAGAATACTGTAAATAAAAGGAGCACCATTTACAGACTGGACCCAATGCTACTGAACGGCGTGCTGAGAGTTGGAGGAAGGGTCAGTAGAATGGCGATGCCAGAGGAATCCAAGCATCCAGCTATCCTTCCTAAAGCCAGCCATTTGTCTCATCTTCTACTGAGCCATATACACATGGTTGTAGGCCATTCTGGAAGAAACCACATGCTCTCAAGGCTTCGCCAGAAGTACTGGGTAATGCGAGCCAACTCTGCTGCCAGGAAGATCGTCAATGACTGCGTTCTGTGTCGACGATTTAATGCCACAGTGAAAGAGCAGAAGATGGCCGACCTACCAAGGAATCGCATTTCTCCAGACTTGCCAGCATTCACGCATGTGGGAACAGATTATTTCGGGCCTATAGAGGTGAAGAGAGGGAGGAGTCTGGTAAAAAGGTACGGCGTACTCTTTACGTGCCTGGTGAGCCGTGCCGTTCATCTCGAAATGGCATACTCCTTGGATACTGACTCCTGCATATCAGCACTGCGGCGGTTCATCTGCAGAAGAGGTCAAGTTAAAGAGATGGTATCAGACAACGGAACCAATTTTGTCGGGCTGAGCGGGAGTTGCGGGAGGCACTTTCCAACCTGGACCACAGCAAGATCCAACATGCACTGCTCGACGAGGGAATCCAGTGGACATTCAATCCACCCACTGGCTCCCACCACGGAGGCGTTTGGGAGCGACTAATACGGTCTATAAAGAAAGTGCTGTACTCAGTACTCCGCCAGCAGACCCTGGATGACGAGAGTCTCCAAACCGCCCTATGTGAAACTGAGGCCATTCTCAACGACCGTCCTATTACCACCGTCTCGGATGACTCTAACGATCTTGAGGCTCTGACCCCGAACCATCTACTGCAGTTGAAAGGAAAACCCATTCTACCACCTGGTTTGTTCACAAAGGATGATTCGTACTGCAGAAGGAGATGGCGGAAGGTCCAGTACATGGCCAACCTCTTCTGGAGGCGATGGAAAAAGGAGTACATCCCTCTGCTTCAAGAACGTCAGAAATGGAACCAAGTAAGGAAGAACCTAGCCCCAGGGGACGTGGTCCTCATTGTGGATGAGTCATCGCCAAGAAATTCCTGGCTCATGGGCAAGGTGGAAGAGACAATGCCTGACAGCAGAGGGCATGTACGCAAGGTAAAGGTCAAGACCAAGTACAATATCCTAGAAAGGCCCATCAGCAAACTATGCTTGCTGAAAGAAGCAGATTGACTGACATTGACTAGCCCCTACTGACTTCTTCACGCGCTTGTTTGTTTTTTCCTTTTCGAGGGCAATGCCCGAACCTTTGTTACACTGATGGATTATACCTTTTTTATGGATTATACCTTTTTTGTGGATTATACCTTTTTTGTGGATTATACGCTTTTTCGTGGAACATACCCCCTTTTTGGAATATTTCTATTCCTACATGAACTATATAAAGACATGTTCAGGCTCCTGTTAACATATTTGCATAGAATAATTGTCCCTTTTTAGGATAATGGACAATTAGAGGCCGGTATGTAGGAGCCATTCTTGAGTTATTTAATCTTTGAGTTTGTATCATGCAATTATTTGAATTATGAAAATGCTTATGGATTACGAAATATGAAAACGAAAACTGATAATTTGATTGACAAGTCATGATATTATTTACACTGATTATCTTATTGTAACTATTCTTATGATTTGAAACTATGTGCACTTTCCCTTTAAAGAGACCTACCTGAGCTATCCACCTGTGTAGTTTACCTTGATAAGGGGTGGTGGCTTGCGTGGGAGACGTGGACCGGGAAGGCAAACAGTTTTTGTACCGCACGCACAGACGCACTGCACGCAACGCACGCATGTATTAGATATACGAGTTTTGTTTGTTTTGCTTATGAGAAATAAATGATTGATTCATTGTGACAGCCAAAGGATGGATCAGAATCTTTATTATGTGCGCGTAGACTAAAGCTATCCCCGGAGTGGAAGTGGCAAATACGAATTACAAAATTGTTTGTAAATAGCCACTATATGTAGTGTGTCTAGTAGAGTGTGTAGTGTGTCTAGTAGTGTGTGTACTGTGTCTAGTAGAGTGTGTAGTGTGTCTAGTAGAGTGTGTAGTGTGTCTAGTAGTGTGTGCACTGTGTCTAGTAGAGTGTGTACTGTGTGTAGTAGAGTGTGTAGTGTGTGTAGTGTGTCTAGTAGAGTGTGTAGTGTGTCTAGTAGAGTGTGTACTGTGTCTAGTAGAGTGTGTAGTGTGTCTAGTAGGGTGTGTAGTGTGTCTAGTAGAGTGTGTAGTGTGTCTAGTAGTGTGTAGTGTGTCTAGTAGAGTGTGTACTGTGTCTAGTAGAGTGTGTAGTGTGTCTAGTAGTGTGTGTAGTGTGTCTAGTAGAGTGTGTACTGTGTCTAGTAGAGTATGTAGTGTGTCTAGTAGAGTGTGTAGTGTGTCTAGTAGAGTGTGTGTGTACTGTGTCTAGTAGAGTGTGTAGTGTGTCTAGTAGAGTGTGTAGTGTGTCTAGTAGTGTGTGTACTGTGTCTAGTAGTGTGTGTACTGTGTCTAGTAGAGTATGTAGTGTGTCTAGTAGAGTGTGTAGTGTGTCTAGTAGAGTGTGTAGTGTGTCTAGTAGAGTGTGTACTGTGTCTAGTAGAGTGTGTACTGTGTCTAGTAGAGTGTAGTGTGTCTAGTAGAGTGTGTAGTGTGTCTAGTAGAGTATGTAGTGTGTCTAGTAGAGTGTGTACTGTGTCTAGTAGAGTGTGTAGTGTGTCTAGTAGAGTATGTAGTGTGTCTAGTAGAGTGTGTACTGTGTCTAGTAGAGTGTGTAGTAGTGTAGTGTACACTCATCTCTGTGGGAACGGCTTCATCTGAGACCCTCGCTGCAGCCGTGGTGGTGAGCAGTTTGAATCCTATTATCTCTAACAACAGTCTCTCCGGGGTTCTGCTCCAGGACTCTCACACAGAGCTGACGCTAAGCCTCCTGGTGGAGCTCAGTCTGCAGCCAAAACCTCTAAATGTTTGCATCCCCTTTCCATCCCAAACGGAAACAATTTGTGTTTAATTTGTTTCCTAACAGTACGGGCAGGTCTCGGGTTCCAAAAAAAGCATTGTTATGTGTTGGTTGTTTCTGAATGAGCCGTTTGTGTGTCGGCGGGGCGCGGGAGACCTCACAGGAGAGAGAGAGGGAGGAGACGGTGATGTCACAGGAGAGAGAGGGAGGAGACGGTGATGTCACAGGAGAGAGAGGGAGGAGACGGTGATGTCACAGGAGAGAGAGGGAGGAGACGGTGATGTCACAGGAGAGAGAGGGAGGAGACGGTGATGTCACAGGAGAGAGAGGGAGGAGACGATGATGTCACAGGAGAGAGAGGGAGGAGACGATGATGTCACAGGAGAGAGAGGGAGGAGACGATGATGTCACAGGAGAGAGAGGGAGGAGACGATGATGTCACAGGAGAGAGAGGGAGGAGACGATGATGTCACAGGAGAGAGAGGGAGGAGACGATGATGTCACAGGAGAGAGAGGGAGGAGACGATGATGTCACAGGAGAGAGAGGGAGGAGACACTGATGTCACAGGAGAGAGAGGGAGGAGACGATGATGTCACAGGAGAGAGAGGGAGGAGACACTGATGTCACAGGAGAGAGAGGGAGGAGACGATGATGTCACAGGAGAGAGAGGGAGGAGACGATGATGTCACAGGAGAGAGAGGGAGGAGACACTGATGTCACAGGAGAGAGAGGGAGGAGACGATGATGTCACAGGAGAGAGAGGGAGGAGACGATGATGTCACAGGAGAGAGAGGGAGGAGATGATGATGTCACAGGAGAGAGAGGGAGGAGACTGTAACAGCTCCTGACAGAACAGCTGTGTGTGTGTGTGTGTGTGTGTGTGGTGTGTGTGCGTGTGTGTGTGTGTGTGTGTGAGGAGCCAGGCGGGGGGGAGGAGCCAGGCTGTGGGAGGAGCCAGGCTGTGGGAGGAGCCAGGCGGGGGGTCATCAGACTCTAACAGCTCCTGACAGAAACAGCCTCTTCGCTCATTTTCCTCCAACGGCAATCAGGCCGAATCAAAGCAGCTGCTCCGCTCCTCAATTCTCCAATTGCTCTAATCAGGTCCGTTTACTGGTGGGCCCCCGGGTACTGGGGGGGGGGGGGGTACCTGCTGAACACCCGCTGGGTGGCTCTGGCCCTCGGGGGCCCCGGCGGTAAAAAAAAAAGAAAAGAGAAAGAGCGAGTCAGAAATAATAACACTTATTTTATTAGGTCTCTGGAGCTCCGCCAGCAACGTTAGCAATCTTTACACATCTTTAAAGTCACGGCAGGCAGAGAGAGAGAGGGGGGGGGGAGAGAGAGAGAGAGAGAGAGGGAGAGAGAGGGAGGGAGAGGGAGAGAGGGGGAGGGAGAGATAGAGAGAGAGAGGGAGAGGGAGAGAGAGAGAGAGAGAGAGAGAGGGGGAGAGGGGGGGAGAGAGAGAGAGGGGGAGGGAGGGAGAGA
Source organism: Notolepis coatsorum (assembly GCF_963971535.1). Classification (NCBI taxonomy): domain Eukaryota; kingdom Metazoa; phylum Chordata; class Actinopteri; order Aulopiformes; family Paralepididae; genus Notolepis; species Notolepis coatsorum. The sequence goes on along the minus strand of NC_140170.1, from coordinate 3,483,982 downwards.
GAGAGAGAGAGAAGGAGAGGGAGGGAGAGAGAGAGAGAGAGAGAGAGAGAGGGAGGGAGAGAGAGAGGGAGAGAGACGTCTTTAAACTCACACCAGCCGTGGAGAAGGAGTTCTGACTGGCTGCTGGAGATTGATACAAATCATACCTTCATTCACTCTTCTTAGCCCTGTAGCCGAGGGGGGGGGGGGGGGGGGGGGGGGGGGGCTAAGTGGAGGAGAAGAGGAGGGGAAGATGAATCCAAGCTAAATGCGATAATGTGGTGAGAGAGAGGGGGGGGGGGGGGGAGAGATAGACAGAAGGGGAGAGAGAGAGAGAGACAGACAGACGGGGAGAGAGAGAGAGACAGACAGAAGGGGAGAGAGAGAGAGAGACAGAAGGGGAGAGAGAGAGAGACAGACAGACGGGGAGAGAGAGAGAGAGACAGACAGAAGGGGAGAGAGAGACAGACAGACAGAAGGGGAGAGAGAGAGAGAGAGAGAGAGAGAGAGGAGGGGAGAGAAATAGAGAGAGATTGATTGAGTGATTGATTTTTATTGTTGAGGAAAAGACAGCATCCAAAGGGATAAAAACATGAGAAAGTGCAAGCACTTATTTCCACCATGGTCCCTGATTTTGGACATGGACAGACATCATAAAAACATAGAGCATCGTAATAAAACAGAGCATCATAATTGTAACTGAGGGGTACAATTCCCTGACTGTATGGTTAGATATGATACTTACTACCACTACCTCTTGTACTTTAGACTCTGGCCACCCAGTACTAGGTATAAATAATTATGATAAACACTCCCACCTGATGAAACGGATCCAACACAAATGTACCAAGTCGAAAGTCTGCGTTTATTAATAATACATAGCAAAAGGTATGTACAACGATCACTTAATTACATTTATGATTTGAAATAGTATGCACTTTTATGGCAAATGAGTATTCGTAGGTAGATCAATATCGAATGTCCAATCTCTGATTGCGCAGGAAGCAAATATACAACCTGGAATATTTAGGGAACAATAGCAATGATACTTGAATGATTATATAGCTGGATACACTAGGGGAAGGTTCCGACTGCTTGTAGGACAGCTGGAGGGGGGGGGGTAGAGTCTGGCTGTATCCCGTCTGGCCGAGGGTATCCTGGGAGAGCCCACAGTCGTGCGACCCGGTGCCCAGCGATCCTCGATCCACAGATGAAAGCAGTTGGACTCTCTGTGGCCGGCGTCCTCCGGTCCACGATGGAGAGACGTGAGGCGACCTCGTCGTGTAGAGCGTCTTCTCACCTGTCGTCCTCTCCGGGGGGGGTATTTCCAACACACCGCAGTGTTGGCCTTTATCCATAGAATAATCAAAGTACTCAAAGCATAATCCAAGCCGGGGAAGGCTAGCCGTCGTCGGTAGAATAATCCAATATACAGGTCCACTCGCTCTTTGGCCTGGAGCTCCTCGGGTGCAGCTTCACGTGGGGTCAACCACCCTGGATAAGCGTCCAGCTGATGCCCGAAACGATGGGGGTGCTGATTACTTATAGAACTCTTACCGCACGAGGCACTACATATGAATAGACTATTATTAGCTTAATAGAATACGTCCAACTCGACGATATAGTGCCAAATATGACTATTCAAATATTAATATATACGATGTCTCAATGCCGATACTGGGCCGAATTGGCCTTACTGCCCACACGTGGTTCGCGGGGAGGCTTTTGCGTCTGTCACTCTGTTGGAGGGTAAGGAACTGGACTAAAAGAAAGCTCTACTTTAATAGTGCAGTATATATACGCACTATGAACAAATAGTACCATTAGTGGTGCGGTAGACATATTCCTACGCGGAACTAGGACTTGTCCATACATGTTGAGCGGTACGATTGAACCTGGTCTGAGGGGTATGGCGACCTGGAACCAAGGTCTCGTCCAATGGTAGAATGGAGACTATTATGGGATGTTCAGTAGACTAGAAGGGATATTCAATGCATATTTTACAAGGAATATACAAGGGATATCAGGGGATATACAAATACAATTAAATATATATATATAAATAAATATATATATTCGGTTTAATCTGATCCTTCAGAACAGCCGCCCCCTAATTGGTCCCAACCCAATTAGTTAAGCAGAGACAGATTAACCGCACTGTCTACCACTCAAGGGTTCGCTGTAAGGGTCAGTCAACTCACAAAGTCATAGGGTCATGGTCATCATCGATTGTGTCTGGGAGTCGGGGCAGTTCTATGAGCCTCGCCACAGGACGGGTGTAAATGCGCCCCTGGACGAGTACTTCAGCTGCTCGGACCTTGCCATCGGCACCGGTTATCACTTTGCTTACGCGGCCAGCCGGCCACATAGCTCTGGGTAGTGACTGGTCAATAATCATGACGACTGTTCCTTCCGTCAAATTGTCTCTCTCTTTTACCCACTTCTGGCGGGTCTGTAGAGACGGTAGGTAGTGCAGTAGGAAACTGCTCCAAAACTTGTCGGCTAATACTTGGCTGTACCTCCACATTCGTCGGCCGTTCGCTTCTTCAGGCCGGTACATTGTCTGGGGTAACGCGGGATCTAGCCGCCCCATCAGGAGGGTGTTGGGGGTGACTGGGTCGACATCTGCTACATCACTGGAGACGTAACCGAGGGGCTTTGAGTTCAATACTCCCTCAATCTCCGTGAGGACTGTCATTAGGACTTCTTCCGCCACAGTCTGGGCCCCAAGTACTGCGTACAGGGCTGTCTTTATAGAACGTACTTCTCGTTCCCAAGTTCCACCGAAGTGGGGTGCGTTTGGGGGGTTGAATTGGAAGTCAATCTGGGCTGGAGCGAGGTGGGTCTTAAGTTCTGGGCCCATAGCTTGGAAGCTCTCCCTCAGCTCTCTTTCTCCGCCTTTGAAGTTTGTCCCGTGATCGGACAATAATGTAGACGGTTTTCCTTTCCGTGATGTGAATCTTCGGAGGGCCATAAGGAATGAGTCTGCGCTCATGGTCGGAAGGAGCTCGATATGTATCGCTCTGGTGGTCATGCATTTGAATACAATACCCCACCGCTTCTCGGTGCCTCTTCCTTTCTTTATGTGCAGCGGGCCAAAACAGTCCATGCCTGTTGAGTGGAATGGCTTGTCGCCGAGTCGGAGGCGACATGGAGGTAGGTCAGCCATCCGTGGTATGCTGGGCTGCGCGCGGCACTTTCGGCAGTCTAGACAGGTTCGCTGGAAGCGTCGCACCGCCTCTCTTCCTTGAAGTATCCAGTAACGACGTCTGATTTCCGCGAAGACTCTCTCTGCTCCTGCGTGGTGTACATCCTCGTCGTATTTCTTTATAATCAGCTCTGTGACCTTGTGTCGGCTGTTCAATACGATCGGGTACTTAATGTCATCCGGTAAATTGGGGGCTCTCCGCAGGCGACCACCCACTCTGATGAGGGTATGTGTGTCACTCTCGGGGGCCAGATGAATCAATCTGCTGTCTGATGGGACGGGCTTTCCTCCCTGTAGACAGTCTAGTTCATCGGGGAACGAGTCTCTCTGGGCTCGTTGCAGTAGAAGCAGTTCTGCTTCCTCGTAGTCAGCTGCTGACATATCAGCGGGGGACTTAATCTCTGGGTGGTGCCGCAGGAATGTCCGTTGCTGCGCACTCTCTATGGTAATGCAATCGTCTATGTTGGGGTCTGCGGAGACAACAGTGCTCAATCCACAGAACATGGGTTTCTTATTCTCAGCCTCCTCGTCACTTGCTTCCCTCGGGGTGGGCGTGGGCCAATCTCCTTCCGGGAGCTTGAGGAATGCTGGTCCGTCACTGTAGATGTTATGACGGGTTAAGTCATCTAGGGACATTCCCCGGGTGATGACGTCGGCTGGGTTGTGTTTTGTATCAACATAGCGCCAGTTTGCTTCTCCGGTTAACTCTCCGGTTAACTCTTGAATCTCAGTGACTCTGACTCCCACGAAGACTTTGTATTTGCATGAATCCGATTTGATCCAGGCGAGTACTGTCGTGGAATCTGACCACAGGATTGTTCTATGCACCGGAATGGTGAGCTCACGTTGGATGAGCGTGGCTAGATGCGCTCCTGCGAGGGCTGCGCAGAGCTCTAGACGTGGGATAGACTGTTGCTTGCGTGGGGCTATTCTCGAGCGGGCGAGGATGAATGCTGTGTAGATCTCTCCCCCCTCTTCTTGGGCCCGCAAGTAGGCTACTGATCCGTAGGCGACCTCGGAGGCGTCACTGAAGACGTGTAAATCCATTTTACATGTCTCTGGCCTCACCGTGGGTGGGAAGTAGCTTCGGCGTATATTAACGCCTGGGAGTGAGTGGAGTTCCATCTCCCACTCTCTCCAGGTGGATGCAAGGTGTGCGGGAATGGGGTCGTCCCAGCCCTGGTCCTTGTCCCACAATGCTCGTACAATCATCTTTGCCCTGGTGGTGTACGGTAGTATACATCCTAACGGGTCATATTGTCGGGCGAGTGTTCTGTACACACTCCGTCTGGTGGTCGGTATTGCCGTCGACCTTCCCTGCTCCGTGGTCAGGGGTTTGTGTCTATAGTGGAGCGAATCTGTTTTGAAGCGCCACACTAGTCCTAGTGTCATCTCTTGGGCTTCTCCTGGGATTGTAGCCATCCAGGTCTCGCTGCTCGCTGCCTTGTCCGCGGAGGAGAGGCTGCGCAGTACGTGCGGATCGCTGCTGGCCCACTGCCTGAGATCAAAGCCGCCTTTGATCAGAGAGGCGCAGAGTTTAAGTAGGAGAGCCTCGGCTTCTTCCTGGGTCGAAACGCTTTGTAGACAGTTATCTACGTAGAAGCTGTTCTTCACACTGTGTCGGACCTCTTCGTCCGCTGCTGGGTCCTCTGCGACATGTCTCTGTAGTGCAAATGTAGCACAGCATGGGCTGCATGTAGTTCCGAAAGGGAGGACTTCCCATTGGTAGATGGCTGGGTGCTCATCTCCTGGCCTCTCTCTCCATAGGAACCGCAACAGGGGCTTGTCCTCCTCTACTAATCTCACCTGCAGGAACATCCCTTTGATATCCCCGCTGATAGCCACCTTGTCCTGGCGGAAGCGGAGTAGTACGCCTAGTAGGGAGGGGCCGAGTGTAGGACCGGGCAATAGCTCTTTATTCAGATTTTGGGATCCGATCTGGTAGCTGCAGTTAAACACGATGCGGTCTTTGCCGTTGTGATGAACCTTGTGGTGGGGCACGTACCACGATTCAGTCGTCTGGTCGGCCTCTTTAATGTCAATCTTTGTGACGTGTCCCGCTGTGATGAGCTTCTCAATCTCAGCACGGTATACACTTTCTTGGGCGGGGTCCTTGGCTAAGCGCCGCTCTGTGTTTAGTAGGTACCGCTCTGTGGCGTCTTTCTTTGCGTGAAAGGTAGGCATCCCTTCCCGCCGCAGGAGTGGCGTGGCGTATCTCAACACGCCGCTGACTGGGACTCTCTTTGTTCCCGTCTCGAGGAGGTTAATGGCGTAGATGTCGTCTTTAGAGCGAATGTCTTTCTTTTCGTTCTTAAAGGGCATTTGTTCTAAGGTCCATAGCCTCTCTACATGCTGCAGGAGTGCGGTGTCTCCCTCTGTGACTCGGGAGTGGAGACAGCTAGTGGCTGTGGTTCGGTTGAGAGATTTGGCGAGTGGGCCTTGGAGAGTCCATCCTAGGCGGGTCTCGACTGCTGCAGGACAGCCTCTGGGTCCGGTATGAACCCGGTCTATCGGGACAATGAGGTCTGCATGGTCGGAGCCTATCAACAGTGTCGGGGTAGCACCGTCTATGAGTGGGATCGGTAGCTTGCGTAGATGTACATATTTCTCCATCAGCTTGGCTACGGGGTATGTGTACCGCGACAGTCCTATTTCTTGGCTGGTGAAAGCGTCTGTAATCCTGTACCGTCGCTCGGGCTGGCCGCTTGCTGCGATAGAGAATGAGACATTCTCGCCCTTTATCGTTTTCAAATCTCTTCTTATTGTCCGAATTGTCATTTGGTTTTCGCTCCCCCGCAGCCCTAGCTGGGCCGCAGCGGACGCGAGCAGAAGGGTCTTCTCTGACCCGTCATCAAGGACGGCGTAAGTGTCCATGACTTTATTCTGGTAGCTCAATGTCACACGGACTACCTTTAAGAGCACTCTGGCTCCGCTGCTGCTGGCGGGGTCGATGTACATGACGCTTGCTTTGCTGCTGGATGGTGCGGGTGGAGGCCGCCGTCTGTTACTGTCGTGGAGTATGTCCAGATGGGCTCCATCGCACCGACTGCACTTTTTCTTTAAGCGGCATTCGGCTGCCATGTGTGATCGCGCACAGCGAAAACAGCGTCTGTTGGACTTTATCCATTGACTCGCTTCCTCCGCATTCATCTTGGGGAATGAGTCACATTGTGACAGCCAGTGTTCTTTCTCACAGTAGGGGCACACTATCTTCCACTTCTCCTTTCTTGAGGGGGTACTGTGGCTCCTACTGCTTGGCACTGACTCCGATTGGTGTATGACAGTCACCGATCTTCTTCCATCATTTAGTCTCCTGGTTCCTTCTCTGGAGCCAGGGGTGCTCCGTCCGAATGTATCTAGCCGTAAGCTGCTGACTTCTCTCGCCAGGAAGTCGGCTAGATCGAGGAGGTTCGGTTCGGGGCCATTAGGGTCTCGGTGGTCTCTCTGCCGCCTAAAGCGCTCCTGTCGGGCGGGCGGTAGCTTCTCCAAGATCCTCTCTACATTTGAGTTGGCGTATAGTTCATGCCTACCCTTTTCCCTCTGCGCTCCCAGCATCCCTACCAGGGACTGCACTCTGATGGACAGGTCGTCCAGTGCTCGATTGTCTGTTGCTGGGGGTAGGCGGTCGATGTGCCTGATCTCCTGGATCACGTAATCCCATATACGTCCATATCTCTGGTCCAACGCTACCAGCGCTGCGGTGTATGGGGTCGTGGAAGTGGCGTAGGCGAGCGCTATGTTGTGCGCGCGGGGTACCTTTAAATGCTTCAGTAGTATCGCGTATTTATGGCGTTCATCAATGACATCCACCAACATTGTCTCCAGACACATGCGGAGCTCCGTATACTGGGCCCGGTTCTCCTGGGTGAAGTCTGGTACCATAGGTGTGCCAATGTATGACGCGGATTGTTGATACATCGGCGAGCGTTGGGGGAGAGGCCTCCTAGGCGAGTCTCCTCCTGCTCCTTGGCGTGGGCTGGTACCGGCTGTGTACCATGGCCCGCTGGTCCAGGTGCTGTTCCTCGGTGCGGGTTGTGCGTCGTGCTCACCCGTGAATAGCGTCGGGGGTCTGTAGCGCAGCTCCGCGGGGGTATAGCCTGGGCTGTACTGGACCTCCTGGTCCGGTAGAGTACTGTGCTGTCGTCGGGCGTGGTTCTCCTCCTCTTCCTCTTCGTCTTCCGTTAGGTCATCCAGGGCTTGTAGTCTCTGATTTAGCCTCTCCGCAGTGTATGCTGCTCCTTCCCGGTGGCTGGGTCTCGCTTGGACCGGTTGGGGAAGGGGGTCTGCGGGGGGTATAAACCTCGTCTGTTGGTCAAGTTCAGGGTCGCTTACTCGGCTAGGGGATGCCGCCCTGGAGTGATGTCTAGACGAGTTCCTGGAGCCTCTGGTGGAGGGAGGGGGTGTTGTCCTTCTGATCAGCTGTTCTATTAGTTGCGCTTGTGCTCTGTCGCGCTCGGCTTCGCGCTTGGTGAGATCCGATTTTCTCTGGGCACCGGTGGCGGCGCGCTGGGCGTCGGCCCGGTCTCTTGCCATATTCTCTTCCATCTGAATGCGTCTTATTTCCAGGCGTATGTGCTCTTCTTCGCTCCGTTGCTGTATCTGCAATCGATCGCGTTCACCCTGGAGTCTATCGCATTCAGTAGAGGCTTTCAGGCTGACGAGGAATGCCTGCTGTAGTGTCCTCTCTGCCTCGCTGGGAGAAGACGGTTGTATAGGGGAGCCGTCCCTTGGGGTACTCCGTGCGGAGTCTTGGAGCTCTATCTCCACGGTGCTCTCCTCATCTTCTTCCGTGCCGAGTTCTCTTTCGGTAGTGTTGTCTTCCTCCCGGGACTCGTCGGGGACTACTTCTTCGGTATTGGCGGGGTGTAAAGTCATGTCTGGTTCCCCCTGGTCCCCACCGTGAGCTGGGTCAGTTACGTTAGAACCCATAGGGGCCTCTATGGTCGGGGTAGCCTGGTCGTTAGGGTTAGACATAATTTTACTTTCTAGTTTTACCGCGTTTACTGTTGGTAGAAGACTAGGTTGTTGACTGACAGCGTAAGCCTCTAGGTACTGAGGGAGCTGTCGTTTGCGCCGCGGGCGTTGTTGGTTAGGAGGATCGTTTCGTGGAGTGTTCATCATAGGCCATTTTAATATTAATAACACTATATTAATATTACACTGATTACCCTCCGGCTCGAAGGACCAATTGTAACTGAGGGGTACAATTCCCTGACTGTATGGTTAGATATGATACTTACTACCACTACCTCTTGTACTTTAGACTCTGGCCACCCAGTACTAGGTATAAATAATTATGATAAACACTCCCACCTGATGAAACGGATCCAACACAAATGTACCAAGTCGAAAGTCTGCGTTTATTAATAATACATAGCAAAAGGTATGTACAACGATCACTTAATTACATTTATGATTTGAAATAGTATGCACTTTTATGGCAAATGAGTATTCGTAGGTAGATCAATATCGAATGTCCAATCTCTGATTGCGCAGGAAGCAAATATACAACCTGGAATATTTAGGGAACAATAGCAATGATACTTGAATGATTATATAGCTGGATACACTAGGGGAAGGTTCCGACTGCTTGTAGGACAGCTGGAGGGGGGGGGGTAGAGTCTGGCTGTATCCCGTCTGGCCGAGGGTATCCTGGGAGAGCCCACAGTCGTGCGACCCGGTGCCCAGCGATCCTCGATCCACAGATGAAAGCAGTTGGACTCTCTGTGGCCGGCGTCCTCCGGTCCACGATGGAGAGACGTGAGGCGACCTCGTCGTGTAGAGCGTCTTCTCACCTGTCGTCCTCTCCGGGGGGGGTATTTCCAACACACCGCAGTGTTGGCCTTTATCCATAGAATAATCAAAGTACTCAAAGCATAATCCAAGCCGGGGAAGGCTAGCCGTCGTCGGTAGAATAATCCAATATACAGGTCCACTCGCTCTTTGGCCTGGAGCTCCTCGGGTGCAGCTTCACATGGGGTCAACCACCCTGGATAAGCGTCCAGCTGATGCCCGAAACGATGGGGGTGCTGATTACTTATAGAACTCTTACCGCACGAGGCACTACATATGAATAGACTATTATTAGCTTAATAGAATACGTCCAACTCGACGATATAGTGCCAAATATGACTATTCAAATATTAATATATACGATGTCTCAATGCCGATACTGGGCCGAATTGGCCTTACTGCCCACACGTGGTTCGCGGGGAGGCTTTTGCGTCTGTCACTCTGTTGGAGGGTAAGGAACTGGACTAAAAGAAAGCTCTACTTTAATAGCGCAGTATATATACGCACTATGAACAAATAGTACCATTAGTGGTGCGGTAGACATATTCCTACGCGGAACTAGGACTTGTCCATACATGTTGAGCGGTACGATTGAACCTGGTCTGAGGGGTATGGCGACCTGGCACCAAGGTCTCGTCCAATGGTAGAATGGAGACTATTATGGGATGTTCAGTAGACTAGAAGGGATATTCAATGCATATTGTACAAGGAATATACAAGGGATATCAGGGGATATACAAATACAATTAAATATATATATATAAATAAATATATATATTCGGTTTAATCTGATCCTTCAGAACAATAATAAAACATAGAGCATCATAATAAAACATATAGCAACCCCATAAAACACGCCCTACCCTCTCCTTCCTAGACGTGGCAATTCTATACTTCACTGGCCATTTCTTTGTGGCACGTCTAAAGCTTCCCCCCTCTTCAATGTTTTTCAGGGCCACTGGAAGCTTGTTCCACTCCAGTGCCGCAGAATATAAAAAAGTATTTGTGCCCATTAGTGAGTTGAATTTTGGCAGAATAAAATCCGTACTGCTCTTTCTAGTAGTGGAATATGAACGATTGTCACGGAATCGATTAAAGTAATTGGATAGATATTTCGGACCTGTGTTTTGAACTATCTTGTGTTGTGTGAGACCTAATTTGATGTGAATTACCCTTTTATTGGCCGGAAGCCACTTTAGTTGCCTAAAGAAAGTTGGCCCCTAGGTGAGTGCGTGGAGGTAGCTTAAGGACTACTCTCATTAATTTGTTTTGAGCTGTCTGAAGTTTGTTTTTCAGGACCTGTGTGGAGTGCCAGATAGGGAGATAGGGGGGAGAGAGAGAAAGAGAGGGGAGAGAGGGGGGGAGAGAGAGAAAGGGAGAGAGGGAGAGAGAGAGAGAGATAGGGGGGAGAGAGGGAGGGTGAGAGGGAGGGAGGGAGAGGGAGAGAGGGAGAGAGAGAGAGAGAGAGAGAGAGAGAGAGAGAGAGAGAGAGAGAGAGAGAGAGAGAGAGAGAGAGAGAGAGATAGAGAGAGAGAGGGGGAGAGAAAGAGAGAAATAGAGAGAGAGAGAGAGAGAGAGAGAGAGAGAGAGAGAGTAAGAGAGAGAGAGAGAGAGAGAGAGAGAGAGAGAGAGAGAGAAGGGAGAAGGAAGAGGGAGGAAGAGGGAGGAAGAGAGAGAGAAAGAGAGAAAGAGAGAGATAGGGGGAGAGAGAGTAAGAGAGAGAGAGAGAGAGGGAGATAGGGGGGAGAGAGAGTTCAAGTTTCTTTAATAGTTGTCATACAGAAGTACAGAATACTTTCATACAAAATGCTTCTTACTGTTACGCTCCAGAGACTGTGCTAGACAAGATAGTATCAAATAACATAGTATAGCATGTAATTTAGAAGAAGAAAATGAGGTCACAGTGTTCGGTATAGACATATAGAGAGAGGGAGGGAGAGAGAGAGAGAGAGGGAGGGAGAGAGAGGGAGAGAGAGGGAGATAGGGGGGAGAGAGAGAGAGAGAGAGAGGGAGGGAGAGAGAGAGAGAGAGAGAGAGAGGGAGAGAGAGGGAGAGAGAGGGAGAGGGGGAAATGTCACATTATTCTCGTGGATCTGTTACCCTGCAGCAGCTGCTGTCTCTATTGTATATGACAATTCCAGTCTAAACAACATGGCACTAATCCGCCAATTTCCATTCACTCAGATGACAAGTATTCAGGTTAATCTCGCATGTTGAAAGCTACGGAGCGACGATCCAAACAACCGTCTGGGGGGCTCCCCCCCCCCCCCGCCCCCCCGCCTCACTATATATACCCCCCCTTTTTAGATGCTCCGTTAAAGAAAACAATACTAATTGTTCTGACTTGTCTGGTGATTTCAGCCCTCCTCGGTGGTGACTCAGTGAACAGGGTGACCTGAGCCCCACGCCGCCCTCCGCGCGCTGTGATCACCGTTACACAAATCCTCGCATTTAAAACAAGGGGAGGAAGTAGAAGCAATGCAAGGGGGGGGTGGGGGGGAGGGGGAGCGAAGAAAAAGTGTTTCAATGTGGTCTGGCGGCCTGCACACACAGCCTTGGCCCCCGAGAGAGACTTCCTCTGTGAAGTATTTAATGTTGGAAGCCTTCGCTCTCCAAACACTGAGCACCTGGGACAACAGCTTTAGTTCCAGGCCCCCGTGTTAATCAGCATGCGATGCAGGCTGGCAATCAGTGGCAAGAATACAATTAATATGGTATGTTTCTTTCTTTTCTTTTCCTCGTTTAACAGCCACGCCGTCTTTCACTTATGAAAACAAAATATTACCGCGTTAAACTTTCCCCGGAGTTTAGGAGTGAAGGTGTGTGTGTGGTTCGCTCGGAGGGAATTATCCTGATTGCTAAAAGGATTGCGGAGAATTTATACAAAAACTGGTGGATTGAAGGCAGTCGCTTAGATTGGAGGTGGCCTTTAAACGCCTTCTTTTAGGTGGACTGCAGTTGGACTACTCTTCTCCGTTTGAGTCAGACACAACATGTCCGCTGTCACTGGCCCGGGGAGGCTTTAACCCTTTCGCTGCCACACTACAGAAGGTTAACATTTCACTGCCACACTACAGAAGGTTAACCTTTCACTAACCATTAACCGTCTGTAGTGTGGTAGTGAAAGGGTTAACCTTCTGTAGTGTGGCAGTGAAATGGTTAACCCATTGTCATGTGGCAGTGAAAGGGTTAACCCTTTGTCATGTGGCAGTAAAAGGGTTAACCTTCTGTATTGTCGCAGTGAAAAGGTTAACCATTTGTCATGTGGCAGTGAAAGGGTTAACCATTTGTCATGTGGCAGTGAAAGGGTTAACCTTCTGTATTGTCACAGTGAAAGGGTTAACTATTTAGTAGTGTGGTAGTGAAAGGGTTAACCTTCTGTAGTGTGGTTGTGAAAGGGTTAACCTTCTGTAGTGTGGCAGTGAAAGGGTTAACCCTTTGTCGTGTGGCAGTGAAAGGGTTAACCCTTTGTCATGTGGCAGTGAACGGGTTAACCATTTGGTAGTGTGGTAGTGAAAGGGTTAACCATCTGGTAGTGTGGCAGTGAAAGGGTTAACCCTCTGGTAGTGTGGCAGTGGAAGGGTTAACCCTCTGGTAGTGTAGTAGTGAAAGGGTTAACCCTTTGGTAGTGTGGCAGTGAAAGGGTTAACCATCTGGTAGTGTGGCAGTGAAAGGGTTAACCCTCTGGTAGTGTGGTAGTGAAAGGGTTAACCCTTTGGTAGTGTGGAAGTGAAAGGGTTAACCTCCTGTATTGTCGCAGTGAAAGGGTTAACCCTTTGGTATTGTGGCAGTGAAATGGTTTACCCTTTGGTAGTGTCATAGTGAAAGGGTTAACCCATTGGTAGTGTGGTAGTGAAAGGGTTAACCTCCTGTATTGTCACAGTGAAAGGGTAACCTTTTTTTGTATCCACTTTTTCTCCTCTTTTTCTATTTTTCTTCCATCCCAATTCCACTGTGCCAATTCTCCCCTCCCCTGTCTTGAACGTTGCTCGCATATGCCCCCCACTGGCCGGTTGTAGGGAGGATAGAAGCCTTGCATCACATGTCCCCTCCGATACACGAGGAGGCAGCCTGTCACATCTTTTCACCTGCCAGCGCGGACTTTCATTGGCGAGGTGTAACGTGTGGGAGGCTCACACTACCCCCGCCATTTCCTGTCTCTGCTGTGCAGGCGTCCCCAACCGACCTGTAGGAGTCGCTGTCCACAACGTCCAGATTACCACCCATCAACTTCCACTCGCTAACTCTGCCAATTGAGTTAGTATGACGACTGGCCCAAGCCAGAGGCAACGCCGACAGCCGGATTCGAACCTGGTGTCTCTTGCGTTGGTGACGAGCACAATGTCCGCTGCGCCACCCAGCCGCACTGAAAGGGTAACCTTCTGTAGTGTGGCAGTGAAAGGTTAACCTTCTGTAGTGTGGCAGTGGAAGGGTTAACCTTCTGTAGTGTGGCAGTGAAAGGTTAACCTTCTGTAATGTGGCAGTGAAAGGGTTAACCCTCTGTCAGTGTGGCAGTGAAAGGTAAGGTTAACCTTCTGTAGAGTGGCAGTGAAAGGTTAACCTTCTGTAGTGTGGCAGTGAAAGGTTAACCTCCTGATTCTCCTAGATCTATCTGCAGCCTTCGACACAGTCAACCACCAGATCCTCCTCGCGGCCCTCGCAGGAATGGGAGTGGCTGGCTCTGCGCTGACATCATACCTCAATGACCGCTCCTACCAAGTGTCATGAAGAGGGACCCTGTCGGCCACCCGCCCCCTGCGGACGGGTGTCCCCCAGGGCTCGGTTTTAGGACCCCTTCTCTTCTCCCTCTACACTAAATCACTGGGTAACATTATCACGTCTCATGGCTTTTCCTACCATAGTTATGCCGACGATACTCAACTCTTCCTCTCCTTCGCTCCCTCAGATATCCACGTCTCTGAGCGGATCTCGGCCTGTCTGTCCAACATCTCTGCCTGGATGACGACCAACCACCTCAAACTGAACCTAAGCAAAACAGAATTGCTCCACCTGCCGGCCAAATCCTCCCCCTGACCGACCTTTCCATCACAGTCGAGAATGCAGCTGTGACCACGTCCCCGACCGCCAAGAACCTTGGTGTTGTCCTCGACGACCAGTTGAACTTCTCTGCTCACATCGCAGCGACAACCAGAACCTGCCGATTCCTCCTGAGCAACGTCAGAAGGATCCGCCCCTTCCTGACAAAAGAAGCCACCCAACTCATCGTCCAATCAACAGTCATCTCCCACCTCGACTACTGCAACGCACTGCTCGCTGGCCTCCCGGCCACTGCCACCAAGCCTCTTCAACTCATTCAGAACGCAGCGGCCCGCCTGATCTCAAACCTACCGAAGTCGGCCCATGTCACCCCACTTCTTAGGGACCTGCACTGGCTCCCCATTGCTGCACGAATCTGCTTCAAGGCCCTCGACCTGGCATACCGTGCGGCAAAGGGAACCGCTCCGGTCAATGGTCTCTAACTACACACCCTCAAGACCCCTACGCTCTGCATCTTCTGGCCGCCTCAGACCTACTCCTATCCAATCTCCGGGAGGGTCATCAAAGATAAGTCGCCTATTCTCAGTCCTTGCCCCACAATGGTGGAATGAACTACCCACCACAGTTAGGACAGCCGAAACAAGTCCAATCTTTCGCCGTCGACTAAAGATGCACTTCTTCAACCATCATCTAAAAAAAAAAATCTAACCCTAACTAACCGTACTGTCATGCACTTGTCCTAATAAACTAACCTACACTGTAGCACTCAACACTTTGATGAACATTGTTACTCAGCTGATAGACTTGTGCCCTTCCTGATGACTTGTCGTACAGAACTTGTAAGTCGCTTTGGATAAAAGCGTCAGCTAAATGACTAAATGTAAATGTAAATGTAATGTAGTGTGGCAGTGAAAGGGTTTACCTCCTGTATTGTCGCAGTGAAAGGGTTAACCATTTGGTAGTGTGGTGGTGAAAGGGTTAACCTCCTGTATTGTCGCAGTGAAAGGGTTAACCCCGTTGGTTGTCTGGCAGTGAAATGGTTTATCTCCTATATTGTCACAGTGAAAGGGTTAACCCTTTGGTAGTGTGGTGGTGAAAGGGTTAACCTCCTGTATTCTCGCAGTGAAAGGGTTAACCCTTTGGTAGTGTAGTGGCAGTGAAAGGGTTAAAGGTGTTAACCCAAAGCAGAGGTATCCGTGACCCCGTGACCCGGGACCAGCAGACCCAGCGAGAGGAGCAACTCTCTGGGCTGTTCCAGATGGGAAGGAACTCACTAGAACACAGGGAGAGAGGAGGAGGCGGATGTGGGATGTAGAGTGTGTACTGTGTGTACTGTGTGTAGTGGAGAGTGTAGAGTGTGTACTGTGTGTAGTAGAGTGTGTAGAGTGTGTAGTGTGTGTGTAGAGAGTGTAGAGTGTGTACTGTGTGTAGTAGAGAGTGTAGAGTGTGTACTGTGTCTAGTAGAGAGTTTAGAGTGTGTACTGTGTGTAGTAGAGAGTGTAGAGTGTGTACTGTGTGTAGTAGAGAGTGTAGAGTGTGTACTGTGTGTAGTAGAGAGTGTAGAGTGTGTACTGTGTGTAGTAGAGAGTGTAGAGTGTGTACTGTGTCTAGTAGAGTGTGTACTGTGTGTAGTAGAGTGTAGAGTGTGTACTGTGTGTAGTAGAGAGTGTAGAGTGTGTAGTGTGTGTAGTGTAGAGTGTGTACTGTGTCTAGTAGAGAGTGTAGAGTGTGTACTGTGTGTAGTAGAGTGTGTAGAGTGTGTACTGTGTGTACTGTGTGTAGTAGAGTGTGTAGAGTGTGTACTGTGTGTAGTAGAGAGTGTAGAGTGTGTACTGTGTCTAGTAGAGAGTGTAGAGTGTGTACTGTGTGTAGTAGAGAGTGTAGAGTGTGTACTGTGTGTAGTAGAGTGTGCAGAGTGTGTAATGTGTCTAGTAGAGGAGTGTAGAGTGTGTACTGTGTGTAGTAGGGAGTGTACTGTGTGTACTGTGTGTAGTAGAGTGTGTAGAGTGTGTACTGTGTGTAGTAGAGAGTGTAGAGTGTGTACTGTGTGTAGTAGAGAGTGTAGAGTGTGTACTGTGTGTAGTAGAGTGTGTAGAGTGTGTACTGTGTGTAGTAGAGAGTGTATAGTGTGTACTGTGTGTAGTAGAGAGTGTAGAGTGTGTACTGTGTGTAGTAGAGTGTGTATAGTGTGTAGTAGAGGAGTGTAGAGTTTGTACTGTGTGTAGTAGAGTGTGTAGAGTGTGTACTGTGTGTAGTAGAGTGTGTAGAGTGTGTACTGTGTGTAGTAGAGGAGTGTAGAGTTTGTACTGTGTGTAGTAGAGTGTGTAGAGTGTGTACTGTGTCTAGTAGAGTGTAGAGTGTGTACTGTGTGTAGTAGGGAGTGTAGAGTGTGTACTGAGTGTGTAGTAGAGTGTGTAGTGTGTGTAGTAGGGGAGTGTATAGTGTGTACTGTGTCTAGTAGAGTGTGCAGAGTGTGTAATGTGTCTAGTAGAGTGTAGAGTGTTTGTACTGTGTGTAGTAGAGTGTGCAGAGTGTGTACTGTGTGTAGTAGAGTGTATAGTGTTTGTACTGTGTGTAGTAGAGTGTGCAGAGTGTGTACTGTGTCTAGTAGAGCTTATAGTGTGTGTACTGTGTCTAGTAGAGTGTATAGTGTTTGTACTGTGTGTAGTAGAGTGTGTAGAGTGTGTACTGTGTGTAGTAGAGTGTGTAGAGTGTGTACTGTGTGTAGAGTGTGTAGAGTGTGTACTGTGTGTAGTAGAGAGTGTAGAGTGTGTACTGTGTCTAGTAGAGTGTGTAGAGTGTGTACTGTGTGTAGTAGAGAGTGTAGAGTGTGTACTGTGTCTAGTAGAGAGTGTAGAGTGTGTAGTAGAGTGTGTAGTGTGTCTAGTAGAGAGTGTAGAGTGTGTACTGTGTCTAGTAGAGAGTGTAGAGAGTGTAGAGTGTGTAGAGTGTGTACTGTGTGTAGTAGAGTGTGTAGAGTGTGTACTGTGTCTAGTAGAGAGTGTAGAGTGTGTACTGTGTGTAGTAGAGAGTGTAGAGTGTGTACTGTGTGTAGTAGAGAGTGTAGAGTGTGTACTGTGTCTAGTAGAGAGTGTAGAGTGTGTACTGTGTGTAGTAGAGAGTGTAGAGTGTGTACTGTGTCTAGTAGAGTGTGTAGAGTGTGTACTGTGTGTAGTAGAGTGTGCAGAGTGTGTAGTGTGTCTAGTAGAGTGTGTAGAGTGTGTACTGTGTGTAGTAGAGTGTGCAGAGTGTGTAGTGTGTCTAGTAGAGAGTGTAGAGTGTGTAGTAGGAGAGTCTACAGTAACGGGCCCTGCCCTCTCTAGTCAGTAAACCAGAATCCCGAAACGTGGCACGTAGCCACTCACACCGGTGTTTATGTGAGAGCATTACAACCGTTTAAAATTCTATTTTAATTGACCATTACATTATGGAGGGAAATGAAGCGCGCCGGCGTAACATTACCTCACGACCGGCCGTACTGCAGGCAACTGGCAAACGCCG
Source organism: Notolepis coatsorum (assembly GCF_963971535.1). Lineage (NCBI taxonomy): Eukaryota > Metazoa > Chordata > Actinopteri > Aulopiformes > Paralepididae > Notolepis > Notolepis coatsorum. Next base: position 3,466,503 of record NC_140170.1, on the reverse strand, counting down.
GCGCTCAGAGCATTTTATGCAACACAAAAAAAAAAAAAGCACGGGGGGCTAATAGGCTGTTTAGGGGACTGCTGCGTGGAGCCTGGCAGCGCCGGGGAGGTCAGTCCCGTCATTAAGTTAATGCTCGTCCACCGTCGGGGTCTAAACACAGAGGCTCGTATGGAATGATCCTAATTAGCCAGGCCATTAGCCCTAATGGGGAATAATGGCCAGTTAGATGTTATTTGGTAAAACAACAGGCCCGAGGCGAGGTAGGTGTTTTATTACGCTATATCTATATTAAGCTCGTCGTCGTCGTCGCTGGAAGGTAGTAGAGAGAATGTTTCCAGATATGGCGGCGGCCGGCGCTAATTCAGTTTCCACATCAAGTGGAGGGGGGTGGGGGCGGGGGCGGGGGACCACCCACCTGGAGAATAAGAGGCCGCGTGACGCCCCCCCCCCCCCCCCCCCCCCCCCCAGCCGCATAGCTGTATCCTAATAACTGGGCGCTTCGCTCAGCAGCGCCAGGCTTTTTTTTAGAGACTTCATTCATGAAACCTGGCGGAGGAGCGCCTGTCGGAGTGAGGAGGCCTGACGCCTCGTCAGGTGACACGTGCACTCGCTCCTCGTCAGGTGACACGTGCACTCGCTCCTCGTCGAGAAAGAAAGAAGAAAAGAAGAAAAGAATGAATGAATGAAAGAAGAAAAGAAGAAAGAAAGAAAGAAAGAAAAGAAAGAAGAAAGAAAGAAAGAAAGAAAGAAAGAAAGAAAGAAAGAAAGAAAGAAAGAAAGAAAGAAAGAAAGAATGAATGAATGAATGAAAGAAGAAAAGAAGAAAGAAAGAAAAGAAGAAAGAAAAAAGAAGGAAAATAAGAAAGAAAGAAAGAAAGAAAGAAAGAAAGAAAGAACGAAAGAACGAAAGAACGAAAGAACGAAAGAAAGAAAGAATGAATGAATGAATGAATGAAAGAAGAAAAGAAGAAAGAAAGAAAGAAAAGAAACGTGCACTCGCTCCTCATCAGGTGACACGTGCACTCGCTCCTCGTCAGGTGACACGTGCACGCTCCTCGTCGAGAAAGAAAGAAAGAAAAGAAGAACGAAAGAACGAAAGAAAGAAAGAACGAAAGAAAGAAAGAAAGAACGAAAGAAAGAAAGAACGAAAGAAAGAAAGAACGAAAGAAAGAAAGAAAGAACGAACAAAAGAAAGAACGAAAGAAAGAACGAAAGAACGAAAGAACGAAAGAAAGAAAGAAAGAAAGAAAGAAAGAAAGAAAGAACGAAAGAACGAAAGAAAGAAAGAAAGAAAGAAAGAACGAAAGAAAGAACGAAAGAAAGAAAGAAAGAAAGAAAGAAAGAATGAATGAATGAATGAATGAAAGAAGAAAAGAAGAAAGAAAGAAAGAAAGAAGAAAGAAAAAAGAAGGAAAATAAGAAAGAAAGAAAAAAAGAAAGAGAAAGAACGAAAGAACGAAAGAAAGAAAGAAAGAAAGAAAGAAAGAATGAATGAATGAAAGAAGAAAAGAAGAAAGAAAGAAAGAAAAGAAGAAAGAAAAAAGAAGGAAAATAAGAAAGAACGAAAGAAAGAACGAAAGAAAGAAAGAACGAAAGAACGAAAGAACGAAAGAACGAAAGAACGAAAGAACGAAAGAAAGAACGAAAGAAAGAAAGAACGAAAGAACGAAAGAAAGAAAGAACGAAAGAAAGAACAAAAGAAAGAAAGAAAGAATGAATGCATGAAAGAAGAAAAGAAGAAAGAAAGAAAGAAAAGAAGAAAGAAAAAAGAAGGAAAATAAGAGAAAGAAAGAAAGAAAGAAAGAAAGAAAGAAAGAAAGAAAGAACGAAAGAACGAAAGAAAGAAAGAACGAAAGAACGAAAGAAAGAACGAAAGAAAGAAAGAACGAAAGAAAGAAAGAACGAAAGAAAGAAAGAACGAAAGAACGAAAGAAAGAACGAAAGAAAGAAAGAACGAAAGAAAGAAAGAACGAAAGAAAGAAAGAAAGAAAGAACGAAAGAACGAAAGAAAGAACGAAAGAAAGAATGAATGAATGAAAGAAGAAAAGAAGAAAGAAAGAAAGAAAAGAAGAAAGAAAAAAGAAGGAAAATAAGAAAGAAAGAAAGAAAGAAAGAAAGAACGAAAGAACGAAAGAACGAAAGAACGAAAGAAAGAATGAATGAATGAATGAAAGAAGAAAAGAAGAAAGAAAAAAGAAGGAAAATAAGAAAGAAAGAAAGAAAGAACGAAAGAACGAAAGAACGAAAGAAAGAAAGAATGAATGAATGAATGCATGAAAGAAGAAAAGAAGAAAGAAAGAAAGAAAAGAAACGTGCACTCGCTCCTCCTCGTCAGGTGACACGTGCACTCGCTCCTCGTCAGGTGACACGTGCACTCGCTCCTCGTCAGGTGACACGTGCACTCGCTCCTCCTCGTCAGGTGACACGTGCACTCGCTCCTCGTCAGGTGACACGTGCACACGCTCCTCGTCAGGTGACACGTGCACTCGCTCCTCGTCAGGTGACACGTGCACTCGCTCCTCGTCAGGTGACACGTGCACACGCTCCTCGTCAGGTGACACGTGCACTCGCTCCTCGTCAGGTGACACGTGCACGCTCCTCGTCAGGTGACACGTGCACTCGCTCCTCGTCAGGTGACACGTGCACTCGCTCCTCCTCGTCAGGTGACACGTGCACTCGCTCCTCGTCAGGTGACACGTGCACTCGCTCCTCGTCAGGTGACACGTGCACACGCTCCTCGTCAGGTGACACGTGCACACGCTCCTCGTCAGGTGACACGTGCACTCGCTCCTCGTCAGGTGACACGTGCACTCGCTCCTCGTCAGGTGACACGTGCACGCTCCTCGTCAGGTGACACGTGCACTCGCTCCTCGTCAGGTGACACGTGCACGCTCCTCGTCAGGTGACACGTGCACTCGCTCCTCCTCGTCAGGTGACACGTGCACTCGCTCCTCCTCGTCAGGTGACACGTGCACTCGCTCCTCGTCAGGTGACACGTGCACTCGCTCCTCGTCAGGTGACACGTGCACACGCTCCTCGTCAGGTGACACGTGCACACGCTCCTCGTCAGGTGACACGTGCACTCGCTCCTCGTCAGGTGACACGTGCACTCGCTCCTCGTCAGGTGACACGTGCACTCGCTCCTCGTCAGGTGACACGTGCACTCGCTCCTCGTCAGGTGACACGTGCACTCGCTCCTCCTCGTCAGGTGACACGTGCACACGCTCCTCGTCAGGTGACACGTGCACTCGCTCCTCCTCGTCAGGTGACACGTGCACTCGCTCCTCCTCGTCAGGTGACACGTGCACTCGCTCCTCGTCAGGTGACACGTGCACTCGCTCCTCGTCAGGTGACACGTGCACTCGCTCCTCCTCGTCAGGTGACACGTGCACTCGCTCCTCGTCAGGTGACACGTGCACTCGCTCCTCGTCAGGTGACACGTGCACACGCTCCTCCTCGTCAGGTGACACGTGCACTCGCTCCTCGTCAGGTGACACGTGCACTCGCTCCTCGTCAGGTGACACGTGCACTCGCTCCTCCTCGTCAGGTGACACGTGCACACGCTCCTCGTCAGGTGACACGTGCACTCGCTCCTCCTCGTCAGGTGACACGTGCACTCGCTCCTCGTCAGGTGACACGTGCACACGCTCCTCGTCAGGTGACACGTGCACTCGCTCCTCGTCAGGTGACACGTGCACTCGCTCCTCGTCAGGTGACACGTGCACACGCTCCTCGTCAGGTGACACGTGCACTCGCTCCTCGTCAGGTGACACGTGCACTCGCTCCTCGTCAGGTGACACGTGCACTCGCTCCTCGTCAGGTGACACGTGCACTCGCTCCTCGTCAGGTGACACGTGCACTCGCTCCTCGTCAGGTGACACGTGCACTCGCTCCTCCTCGTCAGGTGACACGTGCACTCCCTCCTCCTCGTCAGGTGACACGTGCACTCGCTCCTCGTCAGGTGACACGTGCACTCGCTCCTCGTCAGGTGACACGTGCACACGCTCCTCGTCAGGTGACACGTGCACTCGCTCCTCGTCAGGTGACACGTGCACTCGCTCCTCGTCAGGTGACACGTGCACTCGCTCCTCGTCAGGTGACACGTGCACACGCTCCTCGTCAGGTGACACGTGCACTCGCTCCTCGTCAGGTGACACGTGCACTCGCTCCTCGTCAGGTGACACGTGCACACGCTCCTCGTCAGGTGACACGTGCACTCGCTCCTCGTCAGGTGACACGTGCACTCGCTCCTCCTCGTCAGGTGACACGTGCACACGCTCCTCGTCAGGTGACACGTGCACACGCTCCTCGTCAGGTGACACGTGCACACGCTCCTCGTCAGGTGACACGTGCACACGCTCCTCGTCAGGTGACACGTGCACTCGCTCCTCCTCGTCAGGTGACACGTGCACACGCTCCTCGTCAGGTGACACGTGCACTCGCTCCTCGTCAGGTGACACGTGCACTCGCTCCTCGTCAGGTGACACGTGCACACGCTCCTCGTCAGGTGACACGTGCACTCGCTCCTCGTCAGGTGACACGTGCACTCGCTCCTCGTCAGGTGACACGTGCACACGCTCCTCGTCGAGAAAGAAAGAAAGAAAAGAAGAAAAGAATGAATGAATGAAAGAAGAAAAGAAGAAAGAAAGAAAGAAAGAAAGAAAGAAAGAAAGAAAGAAAGAAAGAAAGAACGAACGAACGAACGAACGAACGAACGAACGAACGAACGAACGAAAGAAAGAAAGAAAGAAAGAAAGAAAGAAAGAAAGAAAGAAAGAAAGAACGAAAGAACGAAAGAAAGAAAGAAAGAAAGAAAGAAAGAAAGAAAGAAAGAACGAAAGAACGAAAGAAAGAAAGAAAGAAAGAAAGAAAGAAGGAAAGAAGGAAAGAAAGAACGAAAGAACGAAAGAAAGAAAGAATGAATGAATGAAAGAAGAAAAGAAGAAAAGAAAGAAAGAAAGAAAGAAAAGAAGAAAGAAAGAAAGAAAGAAAGAAAGAAAGAAAGAAAGAAAGAAAGAAAGAAAGAAAGAAAGAAAGAAAGAACGAACGAACGAACGAACGAACGAACGAACGAACGAACGAAAGAAAGAAAGAAAGAAAGAAAGAAAGAAAGAAAGAAAGAAAGAAAGAAAGAAAGAAAGAAAGAAAGAAAGAAAGAAAGAAAGAAAGAAAGAAAGAAAGAAAAGAAGAAAGAAAAAAGAAGGAAAATAAGAAAGAAAGAAAGAAAGAACGAAAGAACGAAAGAACAAAAGAAAGAAAGAATGAATGAATGAATGAAAGAAGAAAAGAAGAAAGAAAGAAAGAAAAGAAACGTGCACTCGCTCCTCGTCAGGTGACACGTGCACTCGCTCCTCGTCAGGTGACACGTGCACGCTCCTCGTCAGGTGACACGTGCACTCGCTCCTCGTCAGGTGACACGTGCACTCGCTCCTCGTCAGGTGACACGTGCACGCTCCTCGTCAGGTGACACGTGCACTCGCTCCTCGTCAGGTGACACGTGCACTCGCTCCTCGTCAGGTGACACGTGCACTCGCTCCTCGTCAGGTGACACGTGCACTCGCTCCTCGTCGGGTAAAGAACCGTCTGTCCCTGGAGGGGGTTTATTGTGCTTTTTCTCTCTCTCTCTCCCTCTCTCTCTCCCTCTCTCCCTCTCTCTCCCTCTCACTCTCCATCTCCCTCTCTCTCTCTCTCTCTCTCTGCCAACATGGCTTCAGATAGAGCTTGACACCACAGAGAGTTGGATGTGAAAAGAATGTGACTATCGCGCATACAGTGTCTCAGGCCTCCTGTAATGATGACATGTGTCAACAAATGTACATGTCTGTTGAATTTATGCTGTGCCATTGTTACTGTAAAAAAGTAATGATTGTGTTGTTGTTAATATCATTAATGAGACGTTGAGCTGTATGTGTGTGTCACGAATTTCCCCAAGGGGATTAATAAAGGAATATCTTTCTTATCTTAAAAGATAAGAGGTTGTTTGGTTGAAATGAGTTGTGTGTAAAACCTCTCTTTATATGTAAAGTCCTGCAGGTTCTGAGGTGTAGAGTGTAGACTAGAGTGTAGAGTGTAGAGTGTAGTGTAGAGTGTAGAGTGTAGTGTGTAGAGTGTAGAGTGTAGAGTGTAGAGTGTAGAGTGTAGAGTAGAGTGTAGTGTAGAGTGTAAAGTGT